>NC_036248.1:29293776-29296247 GCF_002742605.1 Olea europaea var. sylvestris | reverse complement strand
ACAGCATGTACGGGCATTTTCCTAGCAGAAATGATGAGATCAGAGTAGAAGCCGAAATTTGTAGGTTCTCGATACTGGTTTCATTGACAAGCCCAAGAACGTATAATGTATAGTTGCTCCAGTCAGTCCATAATTGCCTTAGAAATAAAAATCCTCCTTTAGGTAGGAATATTGAGGATTTAAAAACTTGATTTTAATATTAATCTCATTAATTAATAACTATAATCTTATGCTGCTGATCAAGCAAAAGTTGAAGAGGGTGTTCCATCCCACAAAGGTATATTCTTGATTTTCGATCGAAAATAACTATCTATATGGCATGAAGAAGAAGCATGTGCTTAGTGTTGGAAAGGTGTATAAAGATTAAAGTTTGTGAATTAAAAATATTTCCAATTGTTGCGACGATTAGACATGACTCTTCAAGCGTAAAAGATGCATAACAAAGAGTCATGATATTTTGATAGGATTTAATCTAGACCACTAGATCATGACCCAATCTGAAATTGTGCGATCTAATGGTTGAAATGAATTTGTGCGAAAAGATGCGACCGCTAGGAAGAGACAAATGAAAATCTATAGATAAAACCTCCTAATTCCATTTTCTTCACTCTAAATGAGTTCCATATAATTATTTTTAATTCTTTCCATCTCCAAATTATGTCAAAATGATTTTCAAATTATTTTTGAGTTTCATAGTATTTAATATTCGATATCTTCCGTTCTAAAATAGTAAGGTCAAGATTTGGTTCGTCTGACAAAATTAATCTTGTGCTATATTAATTCTAGAAGCATTGTATATTGATAGACATACGTTCATTTGATCCTATTAGCATCAGTGCATGAGGCGAAATCTGTCTTACGGAGATTTGCAATTGCATAACTCTATTCATTTCATCTCCTTTGAATATCTAATTTTTTCTAAATGTCAGCAAGTTATCGATTTTTCGCATTTTTTATGCACATATATTGGTTTTGGAAAGTCAATACTTTATATGATATTTTGTACTAATAAGTTGCAATTTTTATCGTATTTGCAATTAAGTAATTTTTGTTAACAGAATATAATTCATACACCAATTTATCCAACATTTAGGTCTCGTTAGGCAAGGTTTTCACTTTTGCTTTTGCATATTTTAGAATAGCTTCCTAAGTTCTCTAAGGGTCTGTTTAACATGGCTTTTAGGATCCAAAAGTTGCTTTTGGACCTGTTTGGTTAATTTTATGAAATTGCTTCTTGTAGTTAGAAGAGCTTTTAGAGTAAGTTAATACAATGTGGCTTCCTCTAAAGCACTTTCAAAATAAGATACTCTTTTAAAAGTTAGTTTCCAAACAAAAATTAACATAGCCTCATTGGAAACTCCTTCTACAGGAAGCAAAAGTCATGTCAATCGAGTTATAAAAGTTCTTCTAGCTAGACAAAGTACTTCCAAAAAATTATCCAATCTGGTCCAAAAGCAACTTCATAGTCTCAGAAGAAACTTTTGGCTTTTCAAAAGCCTTATCGAACGGGCAGGTCCTTAGAATTGTATAGAGAACTCTTAACTATTCTAGTGATTACAGGCCGGGATGTCCTGATCAGTGGTGCGGCGGGGATCACAGTAGTAGAAGCTATTGCGTTGCTGATCCTATGTCGGTGATCTATTAAAGCGTAGCGCAAGCAAGGGATAGATGCGCTACTGGATAGATGGTGTGTTTTAATGACAATTTACTGTGATGTCAAAATAGATTATAAGCTGTGAATAATCCTTAGTTCGTTTTGTTTAACATTACAGCGAGAATCGACTTGATCTCTGAAGAATCCAGCTATCATATGATTTCTCTCAAAGAAGCATATTCAGCCACAAACAATCTCAGTGAAAATGACTTCATTGGCCACAGCATAGCAGGTGAAAATTTATCTGTTCCATTAAGGTGGACTTTAATATCTTCATTTGATGCATTATTTCATTGTCATGATCAGAACTGCTGGGGCTGAGCCAGAAATAAATATGTAAACACAACAAATGGCATCCATATATAGTTCTTTAGTGAAACAGTAACACAAACGTCATTGCAATCCTCAAATGTAGAACTTCAACTAGACAATTCCCAAAATGCATGCATTAAGTCAGAACTCTAATTCCAATTAGCTTAGGGATCACCTTCAAAACGTTTTACAGAACCAAGCTTAACTACATTCGTGACAAGAACTTGATACACAGATTAAAATAATTAACCCGAGCCACCATTTTTCTCTGAATTTTTTTTCTTTATATGGATAATTTGCATTCAGAGTTGAAGTTTTCGATGTTTGGCCATTTCTCCAGGGAAGGTATACAATAGCTGTCTATCAGATGGTCAGCACATTGCAGTTAGGCACTTAATAAATAATGGCCACATGGAAACCTTTTTTAGGGAAGTTACAAGCCTAACACACATCAACATCGTAACCTTGTAGCACTATTAGGCCATTGTGATGGACAAGATGAGTG
>NC_036248.1:29268750-29290651 GCF_002742605.1 Olea europaea var. sylvestris | reverse complement strand
ACTGTTCATTGAACCATTTTTTGCATTGCCCTTCTCTTTCATTTTCTAAAGATAATGGTTAAGGGTATTTGTGTCATTTTCGTTCTATAATGATGATGATGATGATAATTAATTACATTATCAATTATATTATTAAAGTTTATTATTTTTAATAATATAATCGATAACAATTAAGGGTTTTTTAATTTAGTAATTATTTTTGTAAATTTAAAGTAATTGTTTATAATAGATTAATAATATAATCAATTATTTTTGTCAATTTAACATAATATAAAAAACATGTGAATAATTTAGTAATCAATAATAATTCAATATATTTGTTAATTTAAAGAAGTTATGATTTAGTAATTTATTATTTATATAGTTATAAAATAAATAAATATTTTAAATAAATATATTGTAAAAAATCGAAAGGACGAATAAAATAATAGATAAATTTTGGTTTGGTGCAAATTTTGATACAGTGCTAGAGATGGTCTCAGTAATCTGCATATCACGTATCATTTAACTGCTATTAAACACCAAAACAATTTCCAACAAAGTGAAAACACATCCACCATTTTCAGACACTCAAAAGCTCAGGCAATTTTAATCAAGTATAGTCTACAAGACTAGAAAACTAAAAACTTAAAAAAAAGCTCCTAAACCAACAAGTTACTGACTTAAACCAACCAAAGAACACTCCAGACAATAAAGAAGACCAAGATTTTCTCAGAATAATCACAGATAAGTATTTACATAGACAATAGTTTTATCCATATACCTCTTCGAGGTAGCAAAGGAAGCGAGCGAGAGAGAAGAGATGAGATTCTCCGAGCAGCCATCGCCAATCCAATTAGTACAAATCACAGTCAAAAGTCACCTCTATCAATCCAATATATTGGGTATTGCAACAAGTTAAAAAGCTGAAAGTATAATTGAAGACATTATATTACAGATGAAGTCACCAAACTATTTGAAAATATAACAAGTAAGTCCTTAATCTAATACTTTGACAGTCTCAGTCTCCAATCAATTCTTTTTTCTTTTTTTTTTAATATTTAGATACCCAATAGACAATCTTATGATTTTTATTCCCTCTACAATTCTCTTCCCTCCACTTTCAAAAAAGATAAATATTAAGTTTGGGTAGCCATTACTGTCATGGACTGTCTTTCTTATGTATTACGGTATTAGGACAATGACGTTTGCTTAATAGTCGAGCTGACTAATTCTTTCTAAAGAGGATTTAAAAATATCAACATATTTAGGGTATTTTGCTTTTAACGGAACAAAATAATCAAATAAAGACAAAAACTAAAAAGGAAAAGAAATACCCACTCAACCCTTATTCTCAATTCCTAATGAATAACTTTTTCCTATTATTTTTCATTTATTTTCTTATTTTACTTAATTAAAGATAAAGTAAAATCGTCTTTTAATTTATATTTTGAGTCTTTAATCAAAGATAAAGGTAATGTTATCAAAATAAGACCCATTTTTAATTTAGCTAAAAAAAGTAAAAATAAAATAAAATTAAGTCACAATCAACAACTAATTTTAAACATACATTTTACAAAATTCGCAATTCTTATGAACTTTCAATCATATATTTCATCAACTTTTATCAAAATCTACTAATAATTTGATTTTTAGCTAAATCAAACGGGCGCAAAATTTGAGAATCGTAGCTTACGAAATAAAAGTTGAAGGACTAACTTCTACATTTTCAACATGTCAGAGGTCCTAATGTAATTTTCCCTCCAAAATTTTATCATCATTTGGGATAAGAACAAGAGATTGGGATTAGGTGGGTATTGGTGCGATAAGGCGTTCCTATCATATTTGGAAAATTTGTTTCCTTTCTATAACCGCCGTCTATTTGTCTACCTTGTAGGATGATCATATTCTCAGTTCATAAATGGTAATGATAGGGAAAATTGCAACGCTGGTTCTCAACTTATAATTCGAGGCCTAAATTGGTCATTAATCTTTAAAAAGTAAAAGTTTATCATTAACATCTGATTATAGTTGAAAATTTAGTTTTGGAAGGCAGAAAGTGTCCAATTCGATGTTAATTTTTAATTTTAAGTGAGTTGATCCCGACAGAATTCAAACTAATCATATATTATTAGAATTTTACATTGTGGGCTTAACGGTAATGTGAGCTTACATTCAAACAAAATAGTTTTAAGTTTTAGCTAAATTCAATTAAGCACTTCTTTGATAGAAATTAAAATCAATATTTTAATCTAAATTAAAGTCAACAACTAATTTTGATATATATTTTATGGGATCCACAACTTTTTAACCATATATTTCATCAATTTTTATCAAAATTTATTAAAAATCTGATTTTAATCCCAACATACTATGATGACAGTATTTAACAAGTTTTTACCATTATCATGGCCTAAGGCCTCCACGCTTATCTCATTTTTTATCGATTTAACATTTTTTTCCAACATTATAATATTGGAAAAATTACAGCAGTGGTCCCAAACCTTTTGCAATTTTTGCATATTTACCATAACCTTCATTTTGTGTCGGCGAAGGTCCCTAGCCTTTTGAAAATATGTAATAGAGGTCCAACTGGATGGAAATCATCTATTTGACCGTTAGTTGACCAAAAAATTGACATTGACAATAATTTGGTAAAGGTAAAATGGTAACTTAGTTAATTCCATATTGTAAAAAATCAAACAAAATTAGGAAAAAAATAAAAACCCCACCCCAATCAAAACCGCTTATCTTCTTCTTTTCCGGCAAGCCTTATCGAAAACAATCACCACGCCACCCCCACCACCACCAATTCTGGCACCCTCCACTGCCACCATATTTGTCACTGTACATTTAAAAATAAAACTAAAAAAACTAATACAGTTGTGCGGTCACACTTCAAAATCCGACAACTCCGATGACACATATAGTTGGGCATCATCACCAATTGATTCGCCTTACACAAGTGCTCCAATTCACGGTGAGACATCATCCAAAAACAGCTTCGTTTGACAAAGGTTTGCCTCGGCAACAAAACGAGGCAATTCCGTCAATTGACAAGGTTTGGGAATGATTTTTCACAAAATTGGTCTTTTTTCCACCAAATTCAACCCATAATCCCTCAGCAACACCGAATAATCATGGGTATACCCTCAATTGATCCAATGGTGTTACAAATTGCTTCGATTTTGACTTCATATTTTGTACATCGACATTTTCTATTTCCATAATCTACCCAACGGCCTTTGAGTGGTAGAGACTGTCTTCGAAAAGCGGCGCCAGGGATGTGGGTGTCAGTGATGACAGGCGATGTAGGTTTCATAGATGATCGGTATGGGTCAGAGTTAGGGAAGAAGAAAATGTTGACCTTTAATCTGTTTGTTTTCATGAGAGTGGAATGGGTGGGGTAAATTTCTTTATTATTTTTTATTTTTAATTTAATTATTCTATGTACAAAAATGTATAGTTACCATTTTGTCCTCTTAAAATTAGTCAAAATTGTGGTCAATGTCAATTTTTTGGTCAACTAGTAGTCAAGATGGTTTTCATTCAGTTGGATCTCTGCTGCATATTTTCGAAAGTTTAGGAAATTTCGTTGACACAAAATGAAAGTTAGGGTAAAGTCTGCAAAAATTGAAAAAGTTTGGGCCCGCTGCTTCAATTTTCCCGATAATATTTGATCAAGATTTCTGTAGACCCTCATGCATTGTGAATGTTTCGGTAAATTGATTTTTCCACTTATCTTGGACAAAGGGCAATACAGTCTCTCGACACAACCAGTGCACGATGAGATGGGATGAAAGATATCTGTAATAATTAGGTTGCCAAGAAAATGTCCAAAATTTATATCGAAGAATTTCATAAATATACGTGATCAAAATTAATTGTTGAATTTGATGCCAAACTGAAACAGGGACTATAGATAATGAAAGGCGGAAGAACTTTCCTTTCGTCTTAAATCACTCTAACGAAAGACTTGCGTGATGCGTATGGAGAATGATTGGATTGTTGTCCATCACGCTTGCTTAGAGGGCCCAACAAATTGTTGCCAGAAGTGGATATCAGACAAGATAGAAGGACGGTATCCATCCATTTCCTTTCATGATATTTATCTGCTAGCGGGTCAATTTTTGCCATACACACTGACACTATATATGGACTGAAGTTAAATTACTTTATTTAGTACACTCCTAAATTATTCACACCCCTTCATTTTTATTTTTATTTTTATTTTGTCCCTACAAATATAAAAAGATTCCATTTTTTCTGTCTTATCTTCCACAAAAAGTAGTACGGATTGATGAGAAACTTTTGAATATTATAGGGTGTTTGGCACTCATTTTTAAGAAAAAAATGAATTTTAGAATAATATATTGATAAAGAATGTGTGGATGAAAAGTTTTTGATTTACGTATAATAGTATTTTAATGAGGAATGTGTAGTTGAAAAGAAGAGAGAGAATAATGCATTTTGAAAAAAAATGAAAATCAAACGGGGCTTAATTTTAACTTTATATATTTAGTTATATATCAATTTTACTCTTATATATCTAGTATAGTACCCTTTAATATAATTTTACTTCATTGAATATCCATTTAAGTGTAATGCTCGCTGTTTTATATCGGAGTATTTAAAATTTTACATCAATCAAATTAAGTTTAACTACTTAAATTAAATTATTTAAATTAACTTTACTACTTAAAATCGAAGCTTGCATACATAGATGTAATTATATAATACAATATATTAAAGGTTGCATTAATATAGTGATAAATTAATTATAATATAAATTAATATTTATTATTAGTTTAATATAATTATATATGTAGACAAACTTCGATTTTAAGTCATTGAAACTAATTTAATTAATATAAAATTATGAGTACTCCAATATGAAAAATGAACTCTATATTTAAGAGGAAACTCCATGAAATGAAATTGTAATTAATCTATCATCAATGCAACATTTAATATATTATAATATTTATTCCAGTTGTACATGTAGATATATTAGGGTTTTGCTAAGTGTATAGTCCCCTTACAAGAGCGAGGTCCACGATTTTTTTAAATTGAAGTGAGCCCCCTATTGTGAAGAGGCTTGTACACCAGGGTGTATAAATAACAAAACTCTATATATTTTATTATTTATTATTTAAATATGTGAGTTCCATTTAAAATCATCGTTCATCTACTCGTATAATTATACTATAATTACAATATATATAAAAATAAAATGTGAAAATAGATGAAAAATGTACAATTTATCATTTTGTACATTGTCAGCATTTTCATTCAAAGATTATAAATCGCACTTCTAGTTAATTAATTAATAGTTGATGATATAACTATTTAAAGACAAATGACAATAAATTAAAAGGAAATAATTTATTTAAATGTGAACAACAATTAGGAGGAAAAAAATCGATGATGGGAGAAATTATCTATCAATCTTAAAAACCTTACTAATTACTTATACTTCTCATATTTATATCCACCCTAGTATAAACAAAGCTTTGCATATGAATTATACATTTTCACTAAAATCAATTTTTAAGTATTAATAAAAATTAATATTATGTGTTCTAAAAAATAATTAATATAGTATTGAGTACTTATTATTACGCGTTCATTTTTGTATAAGCATAAAATTGATTATAATCCAGTAACTTATTAGATATAAATATATGAAGAAAAGAAAAAGATTATTATCTCGATACATTTAAAGGAAAAAATTATATTCATTCATTTTTATTAATCCCATTAAAAAAAGAAGAAAAAGAAGAAATCTTTTGTATAAGATTTTTTACTTCTATATCTATATTGAATGTAGCTTTAGTTTTTAATTTAAAATAAATGCGATGGATTAATATGAGGAACATGATTAGTACGTGATTTTCTATTTTTAGATATGTTTAGATAAGATTTTTTTTTCTTTTTTACTTTTTAATGTATAAACGAGCGATGTTATTCATAATGAAAACTCGCCCTACATAATATATACATAGCAATTTGTTATTTGATACATTAATATGATAATTTTTTATTACCTTACAGCCACTTTTGGTAATCTTCACTATAAATTACATTATTCAAAAAGTTTATGTTACGAACAAAATGGGGAAATTTTTATTGTGAAAATTATTTATGTACATTTAATCTGTTTATAAGTAAATATTTTAAACTTAGTCAAATGTACATTTTTTAATTCGATTTTTCTTTGTACCTGTCTGTACTACAAAACTGTTGGGAATTTTATGTCAATTCCCTTTATTTCTATTTACCCGCGGGATCTTTTATTATTCAAGATAATATTAGCAAATAAGAAAAATAAAAAAATATAACGCACAAATTAAACGGACCGTCAAAGTTTTTCACCATATGAAAAATTGTTACGATTATATAAAATTTTACTCACCAACCCAATCTCCAAGTATTAAAAAGAAAAAAATCAAATTTTACCACACTTATTTTTCTACCATTTGTACGAAAAGTCTTAAGATGTTAGACTCACAATATTTTTCTCTTATCAACTCTTAGACTATACCCAAAATAATGAAATACATCTACTATTTATAGGATCAATAACTAAGTAGAAAAGTTTAGTTGTAACTCAATCAAGGACTCCTTCATGTGCAAAACTCCAAAATCGGCCGTAAATTAGAGACCAAATATTGAAAGGATTCTGCTCTCAACTTTAATTAGAAGCCTTCCATACAACCATTACCTTTTATTATTTGAAATAGAAGTCGTCTAACTTTTGACTTTTGAAGCAATTACCCAACAATTTTCACCTTACTGAAAACGAGTCAAAATCTTGTTATCTCTTCTCTAATTTTTAATCACAATACTTTGGAAAAATAGTAAGCCTTTGACATACTTTAACGGCCCCATACTCCAACATATGAGTATAACCACTTAGAATTATCCGCAAATTCCAAGCATTTCATTGGCTACATGTCGAAACAACCTTGTTGATGATAGTTATGATGCAACTCTCCCACTGACTTTTTTAAAGAGCTCATCAGCCATCAACATTACAACACCACCACATAGCTACACACCTTGCATCAAATGTCAGTCAATGCTATGTGCAGATATGCTGACCCGCGCTAGTAAGAACACATCCTCTATCTTGACAAGTGGTAACACGCTATGAGGATGTTCTCATTTTACTTTACTGCACATCATACGCGTCCTCCTCCGCCAGGAGAGATGCATTGTCCGACCCCAAGCAATTAGTTGACCCTGCTCCACCTTTTGGACAACTTTTCCTCAAGTGACCAGTCTGACTGCAGTTCCAACAAGGTGTTTTCTTCCTTATAGAGTTGCCAACCCTGCTTCACCTTTTGTACAATTTTTCCTCAAGTGACCAGTCTGACCGCAGTTCCAACAAGTTGTTTTCTTCCTTATGGAGTTGTCCTTCTTTACTCCAATAGCCTCTAGCTCCGAAACAATCCCATTGAGAGCACTCGGATAGTCTGTGATTTTCGTACCTACCTCCATGCGTAATGAATGAAATTGCTCCTTCAGGTACAACCGATTTGAGATGCTATTCGTTTGGTACAATTCTTTTAGTTTCTTGCATAGTTTCTTTGTAGCAGATATTCCATGAATATTTACAAGAATGTTTTTAGCTAGATAGAGATGTATCATGTTCATAGCCTTCAAATCCAATTCTTCTCAATCATTATCGCTCATACTGGATTCAGCTTCTTTGCCAGAACTCTTGGATGGTTTTTCTTTCAAAGTCTTATGTAGTCCAGTTTGAATCAACAAATCCCTAATTTGTACTTGCCAAGCCAAAATTGATTCTCTCGTCAATTTTTTCACGTCATATTTTAACGACAACATATTTTTCTGTTGCTCCAAACCACCTAACACTCTGATACTGCTTGTTGGAAATTTTACGCCAATTTCCCTTAATACTATTTACCTACATGATCTTTTGTTTAAGAGAATATTAATACATAGGAAAAATAAAAAATATAAAACACAAATTAAACGGACCGTCAAAACTTTCACTATATGAAAAATTGTTACATTTATATAGAATTTCACCCACCAACCCAATTCTCAAACATTATAAAGAAAAAAATAAACTTGAGCTTTACCATACCTATTTTTCTACTTTTTGTACGAAAAATCTCAAGATGCTATGCTCACAATATTTTTCTTTCAGATCAACTCTTTGGTCACACCCAAAATAATGAAACGCATCCACTATTTACAGGATCAATAACCAAGTAGAAGAGTTTAATTTAAACTCAAACAAGACTCCTTTAACTCAACAAGAATTTCTTTATGTGCAAAACTCCAAAATTGGTTATAAATTGGAGACCAAATTCTGCAAAGAATCTCCTCTCAACTTTAATTAAAAGTCTTCCATACAATAACTGTCTTTTATTATCTGCAATAGAAGTCCTCAAACTTTTGTCTTTTGTGGTATTACCCAACAAAAACTGGTCGATGTCACTGTAATGGTTAAAAATAGGTGTCCAACCAAGTCTAGCATAAACAAATAAGTAAACAAAACTTTACATTTCAATTTATTCAATATTTTCACATTATGTACGTAATTTCACAAAACACACACACACATGCATATATATATAATTTTTCTTTAACATTATCAATTACCTTATTTTAAAAAATATTACGCTTATCATTCATTCTGTACATAAGACGTGCAACGCATGTACTTATTGCTAGCAGTGTATAAATATCTTGAAAGGTTTATATATAAATAAATAAATAAATGGTATATCTATTTTTGTATAGTAGAAGTTAGAAATAAATTTGTTACTGATTTTGACAGTAAAGTGAAAGTTATTTTTAAAATATAGTAAATTTTGGTTACTATAAAAATTAGTAATACAAATATGCTTGAAAAAGTAAAAAGAAAAAAATTCGAGGAAAAATATGCTGCCTCTATTTTTATTTTCTTTTTAAGAAATTAACCGCTATATTTTTTTGGTCAATGGACTCGAATTTGGCTTTAATTCTGTTACCCCCCTTTTTTTAAATAGAAATATATTATGTGGTATGTTTAAAGGAGATTTGAAGTTTATTTGCTCATTGTTTGAAGTTGGTCTATATGTCACATTTGGCCAAGGTTGGAATGCATGCACAAGAACTTTTTAAGCTAATAACATGTCAATTTTTTTTTTCTTTTTCTTTTTTTTTGCACAAGAAAGTATCATGCTATGTCACTCGGTTTCTAGTATTTTAATAGATATTTCATTTCGCCTTTTTGCATCATGAAAATAACACTAGTCCTCTTATATATTATGGTAAGGTAGGTAGAATATCCTTACCAGTCATTCAAATGCTAATTCATGAGATTATTATCCTATAGTATGTCAATTTGGCATACACTTTGTCACACTCTACATGGACAGAAGTTAATTACTTTTCTTTGAACACTTTAAATCATATGTGTATCTTCTTATTTGTAGAAATATATTTCCATTTGGATTTGCATGGAGGCCTTAAAAGAAGCTTGAATTATGGAGAGTGAGTTTAAGAGAATTTCCAATGAGAGTAATGTTATATTGTAAGCACAGTTGAATGCATATCGTTGACGTTAAAAATTGTAATCGACTGTTCATTGAACCATTTTTTGCATTGCCCTTCTCTTTCATTTTCTAAAGATAATGGTTAAGGGTATTTGTGTCATTTTCGTTCTATAATGATGATGATGATGATAATTAATTACATTATCAATTATATTATTAAAGTTTATTATTTTTAATAATATAATCGATAACAATTAAGGGTTTTTTAATTTAGTAATTATTTTTGTAAATTTAAAGTAATTGTTTATAATAGATTAATAATATAATCAATTATTTTTGTCAATTTAACATAATATAAAAAACATGTGAATAATTTAGTAATCAATAATAATTCAATATATTTGTTAATTTAAAGAAGTTATGATTTAGTAATTTATTATTTATATAGTTATAAAATAAATAAATATTTTAAATAAATATATTGTAAAAAATCGAAAGGACGAATAAAATAATAGATAAATTTTGGTTTGGTGCAAATTTTGATACAGTGCTAGAGATGGTCTCAGTAATCTGCATATCACGTATCATTTAACTGCTATTAAACACCAAAACAATTTCCAACAAAGTGAAAACACATCCACCATTTTCAGACACTCAAAAGCTCAGGCAATTTTAATCAAGTATAGTCTACAAGACTAGAAAACTAAAAACTTAAAAAAAAGCTCCTAAACCAACAAGTTACTGACTTAAACCAACCAAAGAACACTCCAGACAATAAAGAAGACCAAGATTTTCTCAGAATAATCACAGATAAGTATTTACATAGACAATAGTTTTATCCATATACCTCTTCGAGGTAGCAAAGGAAGCGAGCGAGAGAGAAGAGATGAGATTCTCCGAGCAGCCATCGCCAATCCAATTAGTACAAATCACAGTCAAAAGTCACCTCTATCAATCCAATATATTGGGTATTGCAACAAGTTAAAAAGCTGAAAGTATAATTGAAGACATTATATTACAGATGAAGTCACCAAACTATTTGAAAATATAACAAGTAAGTCCTTAATCTAATACTTTGACAGTCTCAGTCTCCAATCAATTCTTTTTTCTTTTTTTTTTAATATTTAGATACCCAATAGACAATCTTATGATTTTTATTCCCTCTACAATTCTCTTCCCTCCACTTTCAAAAAAGATAAATATTAAGTTTGGGTAGCCATTACTGTCATGGACTGTCTTTCTTATGTATTACGGTATTAGGACAATGACGTTTGCTTAATAGTCGAGCTGACTAATTCTTTCTAAAGAGGATTTAAAAATATCAACATATTTAGGGTATTTTGCTTTTAACGGAACAAAATAATCAAATAAAGACAAAAACTAAAAAGGAAAAGAAATACCCACTCAACCCTTATTCTCAATTCCTAATGAATAACTTTTTCCTATTATTTTTCATTTATTTTCTTATTTTACTTAATTAAAGATAAAGTAAAATCGTCTTTTAATTTATATTTTGAGTCTTTAATCAAAGATAAAGGTAATGTTATCAAAATAAGACCCATTTTTAATTTAGCTAAAAAAAGTAAAAATAAAATAAAATTAAGTCACAATCAACAACTAATTTTAAACATACATTTTACAAAATTCGCAATTCTTATGAACTTTCAATCATATATTTCATCAACTTTTATCAAAATCTACTAATAATTTGATTTTTAGCTAAATCAAACGGGCGCAAAATTTGAGAATCGTAGCTTACGAAATAAAAGTTGAAGGACTAACTTCTACATTTTCAACATGTCAGAGGTCCTAATGTAATTTTCCCTCCAAAATTTTATCATCATTTGGGATAAGAACAAGAGATTGGGATTAGGTGGGTATTGGTGCGATAAGGCGTTCCTATCATATTTGGAAAATTTGTTTCCTTTCTATAACCGCCGTCTATTTGTCTACCTTGTAGGATGATCATATTCTCAGTTCATAAATGGTAATGATAGGGAAAATTGCAACGCTGGTTCTCAACTTATAATTCGAGGCCTAAATTGGTCATTAATCTTTAAAAAGTAAAAGTTTATCATTAACATCTGATTATAGTTGAAAATTTAGTTTTGGAAGGCAGAAAGTGTCCAATTCGATGTTAATTTTTAATTTTAAGTGAGTTGATCCCGACAGAATTCAAACTAATCATATATTATTAGAATTTTACATTGTGGGCTTAACGGTAATGTGAGCTTACATTCAAACAAAATAGTTTTAAGTTTTAGCTAAATTCAATTAAGCACTTCTTTGATAGAAATTAAAATCAATATTTTAATCTAAATTAAAGTCAACAACTAATTTTGATATATATTTTATGGGATCCACAACTTTTTAACCATATATTTCATCAATTTTTATCAAAATTTATTAAAAATCTGATTTTAATCCCAACATACTATGATGACAGTATTTAACAAGTTTTTACCATTATCATGGCCTAAGGCCTCCACGCTTATCTCATTTTTTATCGATTTAACATTTTTTTCCAACATTATAATATTGGAAAAATTACAGCAGTGGTCCCAAACCTTTTGCAATTTTTGCATATTTACCATAACCTTCATTTTGTGTCGGCGAAGGTCCCTAGCCTTTTGAAAATATGTAATAGAGGTCCAACTGGATGGAAATCATCTATTTGACCGTTAGTTGACCAAAAAATTGACATTGACAATAATTTGGTAAAGGTAAAATGGTAACTTAGTTAATTCCATATTGTAAAAAATCAAACAAAATTAGGAAAAAAATAAAAACCCCACCCCAATCAAAACCGCTTATCTTCTTCTTTTCCGGCAAGCCTTATCGAAAACAATCACCACGCCACCCCCACCACCACCAATTCTGGCACCCTCCACTGCCACCATATTTGTCACTGTACATTTAAAAATAAAACTAAAAAAACTAATACAGTTGTGCGGTCACACTTCAAAATCCGACAACTCCGATGACACATATAGTTGGGCATCATCACCAATTGATTCGCCTTACACAAGTGCTCCAATTCACGGTGAGACATCATCCAAAAACAGCTTCGTTTGACAAAGGTTTGCCTCGGCAACAAAACGAGGCAATTCCGTCAATTGACAAGGTTTGGGAATGATTTTTCACAAAATTAGTCTTTTTTCCACCAAATTCAACCCATAATCCCTCAGCAACACCGAATAATCATGGGTATACCCTCAATTGATCCAATGGTGTTACAAATTGCTTCGATTTTGACTTCATATTTTGTACATCGACATTTTCTATTTCCATAATCTACCCAACGGCCTTTGAGTGGTAGAGACTGTCTTCGAAAAGCGGCGCCAGGGATGTGGGTGTCAGTGATGACAGGCGATGTAGGTTTCATAGATGATCGGTATGGGTCAGAGTTAGGGAAGAAGAAAATGTTGACCTTTAATCTGTTTGTTTTCATGAGAGTGGAATGGGTGGGGTAAATTTCTTTATTATTTTTTATTTTTAATTTAATTATTCTATGTACAAAAATGTATAGTTACCATTTTGTCCTCTTAAAATTAGTCAAAATTGTGGTCAATGTCAATTTTTTGGTCAACTAATAGTCAAGATGGTTTTCATTCAGTTGGATCTCTGCTGCATATTTTCGAAAGTTTAGGAAACTTCGTTGACACAAAATGAAAGTTAGGGTAAAGTCTACAAAAATTGAAAAAGTTTGGGCCCGCTACTTCAATTTTCCCGATAATATTTGATCAAGATTTCTGTAGACCCTCATGTATTGTGAATGTTTCGGTAAATTGATTTTTCCACTTATTTTGGACAAAGGGCAATACAGTCTCTCGACACAACCAGTGCACGATGAGATGGGATGAAAGATATCTGTAATAATTAGGTTGCCAAGAAAATGTCCAAAATTTATATCGAAGAATTTCATAAATATACGTGATCAAAATTAATTGTTGAATTTGATGCCAAACTGAAACAGGGACTATAGATAATGAAAGGCGGAAGAACTTTCCTTTCGTCTTAAATCACTCTAACGAAAGACTTGCGTGATGCGTATGGAGAATGATTGGATTGTTGTCCATCACGCTTGCTTAGAGGGCCCAACAAATTGTTGCCAGAAGTGGATATCAGACAAGATAGAAGGACGGTGTCCATCCATTTCCTTTCATGATATTTATCTGCTAGCGGGTCAATTTTTGCCATACACACTGACACTATATATGGACAGAAGTTAAATTACTTTATTTAGTACACTCCTAAATTATTCACACCCCTTCATTTTTATTTTTATTTTTATTTTTATTTTGTCCCTACAAATATAAAAAGATTCCATTTTTTCTGTCTTATCTTCCACAAAAAGTAGCACGGATTGATGAGAAACTTTTGAATATTATAGGGTGTTTGGCACTCATTTTTAAGAAAAAAATGAATTTTAGAATAATATATTGATAAAGAATGTGTGGATGAAAAGTTTTTGATTTACGTGTAATAGTATTTTAATGAGGAATGTGTAGTTGAAAAGAAGAGAGAGAATAATGCATTTTGAAAAAAAATGAAAATCAAACGGGGCTTAATTTTAACTTTATATATTTAGTTATATATCAATTTTACCCTTATATATCTAGTATAGTACCCTTTAATATAATTTTACTTCATTGAATATCCATTTAAGTGTAATGCTCGCTGTTTTATATCGGAGTACTTAAAATTTTACATCAATCAAATTAAGTTTAACTACTTAAATTACATTATTTAAATTAAGTTTACTACTTAAAATCGAAGCTTGCATACATAGATGTAATTATATAATACAATATATTAAAGGTTGCATTAATATAGTGATAAATTAATTATAATATAAATTAATATTTATTATTAGTTTAATATAATTATATATGTAGACAAACTTCGATTTTAAGTCATTGAAACTAATTTAATTAATATAAAATTATGAGTACTCCAATATGAAAAATGAACTCTATATTTAAGAGGAAACTCCATGAAATGAAATTGTAATTAATCTATCATCAATGCAACATTTAATATATTATAATATTTATTCCATTGAAGTGAGCCCCCTATTGTGAAGAGGCTTGTACACCAGGGTGTATAAATAACAAAACTCTATATATTTTATTATTTATTATTTAAATATGTGAGTTCCATTTAAAATCAACGTTCATCTACTAGTATAATTATACTATAATTACAATATATATAAAAATAAAATGTGAAAATAGATGAAAAATGTACAATTTATCATTTTGTACATTGTCAGCATTTTCATTCAAAGATTATAGATCGCACTTCTAGTTAATTAATTAATAGTTGATGATATAACTATTTAAAGACAAATGACAATAAATTAAAAGGAAATAAATTATTTAAATGTGAACAACAATTAGGAGGAAAAAAATCGATGATGGGAGAAATTATCTATCAATCTTAAAAACCTTACTAATTACTTATACTTCTCATATTTATATCCACCCTAGTATAAACAAAGCTTTGCATATCAATTATACATTTTCACTAAAATCAATTTTTAAGTATTAATAAAAATTAATATTATGTGTTCTAAAAAATAATTAATATAGTATTGAGTACTTATTATTACGCGTTCATTTTTGTATAAGCATAAAATTGATTATAATCCAGTAACTTATTAGATATAAATATATGAAGAAAAGAAAAAGATTATTATCTCGATACATTTAAAGGAAAAAATTATATTCATTCATTTTTATTAATCCCATTAAAAAAAGAAGAAAAAGAAGAAATCTTTTGTATAAGATTTTTTACTTCTATATCTATATTGAATGTAGCTTTGGTTTTTAATTTAAAATAAATGCGATGGATTAATATGAGGAACATGATTAGTACGTGATTTTCTATTTTTAGATATGTTTAGATAAGATTTTTTTTCTTTTTTACTTTTTAATGTATAAACGAGCAATGTTATTCATAATGAAAACTCGCCCTACATAATATATACATAGCAATTTGTTATTTGATACATTAATATGATAATTTTTTATTACCTTACAGCCACTTTTGGTAATCTTCACTATAAATTACATTATTCAAAAAGTTTATGTTACGAACAAAATGGGGAAATTTTTATTGTGAAAATTATTTATGTACATTTAATCTGTTTATAAGTAAATATTTTAAACTTAGTCAAATGTACATTTTTTAATTCGATTTTTCTTTGTACCTGTCTGTACTACAAAACTGTTGGGAATTTTATGTCAATTCCCTTTATTTCTATTTGCCCGCGGGATCTTTTATTATTCAAGATAATATTAGCAAATAAGAAAAATAAAAAAATATAACGCACAAATTAAACGGACCGTCAAAGTTTTTCACCATATGAAAAATTGTTACAATTATATAAAATTTTACTCACCAACCCAATCTCCAAGTATTAAAAAGAAAAAACTCAAATTTTACCACACTTATTTTTCTACCATTTGTACGAAAAGTCTTAAGATGTTAGACTCACAATATTTTTCTCTTATCAACTCTTAGACTATACCCAAAATAATGAAATACATCCACTATTTATAGGATCAATAACTAAGTAGAAAAGTTTAGTTGTAACTCAATCAAGGACTCCTTCATGTGCAAAACTCCAAAATCGGCCGTAAATTAGAGACCAAATATTGAAAGGATTCTGCTCTCAACTTTAATTAGAAGCCTTCCATACAATCATTACCTTTTATTATTTGAAATAGAAGTCGTCTAACTTTTGACTTTTGAAGCAATTACCCAACAATTTTCACCTTACTGAAAACGAGTCAAAATCTTGTTATCTCTTCTATAATTTTTAATCACAATACTTTGGAAAAATAGTAAGCCTTTGACATACTTTAACGGCCCCATACTCGAACATATGAGTATAACCACTTAGAATTATCCGCAAATTCCAAGCATTTCATTGGCTACATGTCGAAACAACCTTGTTGCTGATAGTTATGATGCAACTCTCCCACTGACTTTTTTAAAGAGCTCATCAGCCATCAACATTACAACACCACCACATAGCTACACACCTTGCATCAAATGTCAGTCAATGCTATGTGCAGATATGCTGACCCGCGCTAGTAAGAACACATCCTCTATCTTGACAAGTGGTAACACGCTATGAGGATGTTCTCATTTTACTTTACTGCACATCATACGCGTCCTCCTCCGCCAGGAGAGATGCATTGTCCGACCCCAAGCAATTAGTTGACCCTGCTCCACCTTTTGGACAACTTTTCCTCAAGTGACCAGTCTGACTGCAGTTCCAACAAGGTGTTTTCTTCCTTATAGAGTTGCCAACCCTGCTTCACCTTTTGTACAATTTTTCCTCAAGTGACCAGTCTGACCGCAGTTCCAACAAGTTGTTTTCTTCCTTATGGAGTTGTCCTTCTTTACTTCAATAGCCTCTAGCTCCGAAACAATCCCATTGAGAGCACTCGGATAGTCTGTGATTTTCGTACCTACCTCCATGCGTAATGAATGAAATTGCTCCTTCAGGTACAACCGATTTGAGATGCTATTCGTTTGGTACAATTCTTCTAGTTTCTTGCATAGTTTCTTTGTAGCAGATATTCCATGAATATTTACAAGAATGTTTTTAGCCAGATAGAGATGTATCATGTTCATAGCCTTCAAATCCAATTCTTCTCAATCATTATCGCTCATACTGGATTCAGCTTCTTTGCCAGAACTCTTGGATGGTTTTTCTTTCAAAGTCTTATGTAGTCCAGTTTGAATCAACAAATCCCTAATTTGTACTTGCCAAGCCAAAATTGATTCTCTCGTCAATTTTTTCACGTCATATTTTAACGACAACATATTTTTCTGTTGCTCCAAACCACCTAACACTCTGATACTGCTTGTTGGAAATTTTACGCCAATTTCCCTTAATACTATTTACCTACATGATCTTTTGTTTAAGAGAATATTAATACATAGGAAAAATAAAAAATATAAAACACAAATTAAACGGACCGTCAAAACTTTCACTATATGAAAAATTGTTACATTTATATAGAATTTCACCCACCAACCCAATTCTCAAACATTATAAAGAAAAAAATAAACTTGAGCTTTACCATACCTATTTTTCTACTTTTTGTACGAAAAATCTCAAGATGCTATGCTCACAATATTTTCCTTTCAGATCAACTCTTTGGTCACACCCAAAATAATGAAACGCATCCACTATTTACAGGATTAATAACCAAGTAGAAGAGTTTAATTTAAACTCAAACAAGACTCCTTTAACTCAACAAGAATTTCTTTATGTGCAAAACTCCAAAATTGGTTATAAATTGGAGACCAAATTCTGCAAAGAATCTCCTCTCAACTTTAATTAAAAGTCTTCCATACAATAACTGTCTTTTATTATCTGCAATAGAAGTCCTCAAACTTTTGTCTTTTGTGGTATTACCCAACAAAAACTGGTCGATGTCACTGTAATGGTTAAAAATAGGTGTCCAACCAAGTCTAGCATAAACAAATAAGTAAACAAAACTTTACATTTCAATTTATTCAATATTTTCACATTATGTACGTAATTTCACAAAACACACACACACATGCATATATATATAATTTTTCTTTAACATTATCAATTACCTTATTTTAAAAAATATTACGCTTATCATTCATTCTGTACATAAGACGTGCAACGCATATGCTTATTGCTAGCGGCGTATAAATATCTTGAAAGGTTTATATATAAATAAATAAATAAATGGTATATCTATTTTTGTATAGTAGAAGTTAGAAATAAATTTGTTACTGATTTTGACAGTAAAGTGAAAGTTATTTTTAAAATATAGTAAATTTTGGTTACTATAAAAATTAGTAATACAAATATGCTTGAAAAAGTAAAAAGAAAAAAATTCGAGGAAAAATATGCTGCCTCTATTTTTATTTTCTTTTTAAGAAATTAACCGCTATATTTTTTTGGTCAATGGACTCGAATTTGGCTTTAATTCTGTTACCCCCCTTTTTTTAAATAGAAATATATTATGTGGTATGTTTAAAGGAGATTTGAAGTTTATTTGCTCATTGTTTGAAGTTGGTCTATATGTCACATTTGGCCAAGGTTGGAATGCATGCACAAGAACTTTTTAAGCTAATAACATGTCAATTTTTTTTTTCTTTTTCTTTTTTTTTGCACAAGAAAGTATCATGCTATGTCACTCGGTTTCTAGTATTTTAATAGATATTTCATTTCGCCTTTTTGCATCATGAAAATAACACTAGTCCTCTTATATATTATGGTAAGGTAGGTAGAATATCCTTACCAGTCATTCAAATGCTAATTCATGAGATTATTATCCTATAGTATGTCAATTTGGCATACACTTTGTCACACTCTACATGGACAGAAGTTAATTACTTTTCTTTGAACACTTTAAATCATATGTGTATCTTCTTATTTGTAGAAATATATTTCCATTTGGATTTGCATGGAGGCCTTAAAAGAAGCTTGAATTATGGAGAGTGAGTTTAAGAGAATTTCCAATGAGAGTAATGTTATATTGTAAGCACAGTTGAATGCATATCGTTGACGTTAAAAATTGTAATCGTAATTCCGGGTCAACCTCGAGAAAAAAAGAGGGATGTACTAATTGATAACTATATTGGACAATCGGTACACAGTCATTTTACAAAGAGTGTAGAAAATGAGTGTGTATTGTATTAAATCGCGAGGTCGCTCGAGCTGTCTTTCTCTTAAAGGAGACCATTTAGCCTTATTTATAGGGAGAGTGAGCTCTTTATTGATCCTCTCAAATCTTGTCAAGAAAATAAGCTACGGTGCCAAGTCGAGGCCAGCTGCTATTAGGCCATCATGATGTCAGCCCTAGTTACTCCACTATGACATTAGATTTCGATTATCAGCAGCTGACGAATATTATTATCTTCTATAGATCGCGATTTATGTAGCACGGAGATTGAAAGACTTTTGATCTACGTGATATTAGTGGCTAATAAATAAGCATTCAAGTTCAAAAGTGATTTGCAATCCATTCAATTACTATTTAGGTGTATATTTATTTATAAAAAAATTATATTTAAAACTGATTAAAAAACATAAATTTTCTTTAAAAATATAAGTTTTATTGAATGCAGAATCAAAATCTAGGCCGGGGCTGGGTACATTTTAACGTTATTGTCGAAAAAATTACATCAACGTCTTGATTACTTTCTAAACTTCCATTTATACTTCTCATACTTCTTAAATTTACAGAATACCATAAAACAAATTGTTAAAACACACGCTACAATCACATCTGGATTTGGTGACCCAATTTGTTTATCCGTTTTATAGTACTCTGTTTATTTCAAAAACATGCGGTCCCTATTTGGACTCCATTAACATGAAATTTTGGGAATAGCCATTTTTTGGAGAAAATTTTTTGAATTTTTGTAACACTATTTTATGAAAGAATGTACAGTTAAAAATCAATTTTAAAAAAATACATTTTTGAAAAAATAGAACCCAAACAGAGGCCATGTATTACAAAATTTATAGATTTTCTTTTTATTAAAAAAATATTTTGAGGATAAGATTAACAGACTAATAAGGGCATTAGTGAATTGTTCCCTCTAATTTTCCTTTCTCTAAAATAAAAAATAATAAAAAAAATTGCAAAAATCTGATCATTCTAGCACAATAGCAGGCAAGGAAGATTTAACAGTTTCATGTTATCCAATTATACACAGCGGGGTCAGGTCTCTGGGACAGTAAAAGGAGATAAAAAATTTCAAGCAACTGGGATCTTAGGTTCGCCTAAATTCACGAAGGCTTGTGCACGAACCATACGAACAGCAGCTGCATTCCAAGATACCAGGTGATTCATAAACGTGTTAACATATTTGGCCTTGTCATTCTGTTCATGTGTTAGCATCCAAAGAAACAGTCAATTAGTCCAGTCGACCCGAGAAAAAGAAGGAAAAGAAAATACGCGTTAGAATGGACGCATACCCTGTAGTCCAAATAATAAGCGTGCTGCAAAATCGGAGAAGGTAAAAAAATAAAAAAAGTGCAATGAAGAGAAGAAAAGACTAGATCAATAACCAATGTATTTGGCTAAGCTTAAAAAAGTAAAAGTTACTTTTTGTTTTCCAAATACAATTTTTTACGACTTTTAAGCTTAGCAGAACATGCTTGGAGAGCAAGTTGGGGGTTTTTTACACATACCTCCCACATATCCAAACTCGTGATTGGCTGCATTATTAAAAGATATCAAAACAATGTCAAAGCCACAAGATCATTGATACAATTGTTTATAAAGGATGGAGAAACACGAAAAGAAAAAGGATTCTTACGATGTCATTCCACACTAAAGGGTTGATGGAATTTGATGTTTTGATAATTGCAAGACATTTTGCCTCCCTCTTCACTGCAAAAAATTCAAATAAGTAAATTTCAGAGGTGGTCTAGCAGAAATTTGATGTTTGCTTAACATCACACGATAAATACCACTAAATACGAGCTAATGCAATTTAGCTGCAAGGTAATACACACTAGCAAGTAAACATTATAAGAACGAGAACTTACAGACCAACCAAACCCAGCCCGAACCAAAGAATGTGAGAGCTGCCTCTGTAAACTTCTCCTTGAAATTGGTAAATGAACCAAAATCCTTTTCAATCTGCTGAAGTAAGCCCAATGTGGGCATGTCACCACCTCTTGGTTGCATGGATTCCCAAAAGAAATCATGGTTCCAAACCTGTGGGAATATAGAATATTAGAAGAGATATTATCATATTTAGTTTCCAATTTTGATGTTTAATTTAGGAAACAAGATGAAGGATTGATTTTATAGTATTTTATTACTTCAATTAGGACTAGTTTAAACCTTATATAAAGGGGACATATGCGATGTAATTGAAACAACTTCAATTATAAAACAGATTTGATATCCTCCCCCAATTTCTCTATTCCTCCCTCTCTTCTTCTCTCTTTGCCCATCCTTTCTCTTCTTCTCTTCTCTTCCCTTTCCCCTTCCCCTTCTTCTGTAACTGTTCCATAGCATCCTACGCCAATAAGTTGGCAGTAAATTTTATAGTACTATATTGGATTCACTGTACATACTATAAGATAATTAATAAATTTAGGCTAGCAAATTAAAAGATCAACGTAATAAACGACTAATGAAATTGATATCAGGAGTTGCATGGAAATTTGAGCATAGCATGAAATGTGCAAAAAATGGGAGGATGGATCAGATAGAAAAACAATAATGACTAGGCACACAATAACAAGCCTCAATTAACAAAGTATTTCTTACTTATATGCCCTATCTATAATGACTCATATGCAGACTTGATTGAGCCTTTTACCATTTAAACTTGCTAAATAAACTAGCATTTTTGGTGCAATTTAGTACTGTCAGTGG
>NC_036248.1:29255870-29265836 GCF_002742605.1 Olea europaea var. sylvestris | reverse complement strand
TGAAGGCCAAACTTGAAGTCAGCCCCGAAGTAGCCCCACTGCTTCCATAATTCTTCTCCTTGAACCTGAAAATGATTGAAAACAATAAGCTCGTATTGACAACAATGGAACAATGAAAACGTTGAAGAAAAGAAAATAGGAATATAATAACGCAATTTCTAATTTAAGTGAATAAAATGTTAAATATCCGTAGAAACTATCATAGCAGAACAAAACTCTAGAGGACGAAGAAGAGCTTAAGAATAGCATACTTCTTGGCTACTTTGGCAGCAAGTCTGCTCTGACCAACTGATACACGTAACTTGCCATTTCCAGCCTGACCAAGCATTCCGTATCCTTCCCCCAGCCCATCACCTTCAAGAAAATGTCAGAAAGAGTGAGAAAGCAGTACATGGCCTCCCAGGTGCAAAGCCCAAATCAAAGCATGGAAAGTAATAAACTTTAGTTAAAAAAGAAAAAAAAAAAGGTAGAAAACAAGAAGACATATTTTATTCTGGAAACTTAACAGAACAGTTCACTGTGAATAGAATGTAAAAATAGTACTTCATGAAATGTACAATAAACAAACAACAAAAATAATAAAATAACTCTTTTTCCCCATTAAAACTTGGAATTGGCTACATGAACAACGGTCTTTTGGTTAATCGCTACATCTACTTGAAGATCCAATGCAAGTAGATATTTAGCAAACAAGCGAATCAATGTTCCCTCTTCTAATATATTGCATTACTTGTATGAAGAGGAACCTCTTCAGATCTACACAATGCATGCACCAACCACCTATCTCGTCATTCCCTTAATTTATTCTCAATGGGTGCCACTTGATGTATATTCTCATACCTCAAGTTCAGAATATATGGATAATGAAAACATAAAAAGAATGCAACCCATGAGTACAATAAAATTACAACTGAATAATGATTCATAGTAGATTTTCTTAGATTTGATATGAATACCTAAAGAACTCTCCTCTGGAACTCCAAACTGCATCCTATTCGCCAACTTCCGCATATCTGTAATAGCATATCTGATGAAAATGAAGAGTACATTAGCTTATTTGATTTTTTAAAAGCATAATTTCAGAATAGAAAATGGATAGCATATCTTCTTCATCTTCTAAATAAGCTGTAAGGAAAACTCTCCCACCTTTCTTTCATCTTCCTCAGTCGTCGACCGCCTCTCTTTTTCTTGGGCTCAGAGTCAGGAACTGGAAGAGGTTTAGGCTGCTTGGCAGGAGGGGGCTCTTGCCACTTCTCAATCTTCTTAAGAATCTCGTCTCGGAAAGATCTTCCATTTTTTCCGGTTGGATCTCCTCTTGTAGAGTCTACACGTGCTGCGAGTGTAGATTTTGCCGCCAAAAGTCGGCAGGCACGCATCCTCAAGGAAGGAGGAGTGCTCTGAAATATTTCTGTTTGCTCTAGATAACCCACACGAAATTGAGATGTTGCTGTTGAAAACCCTGCCAAGTTCTTCTTTTTGGCGCCAAGAAGCTGAACATTACAAGCGGGCATCTTTGCTAATGCAACAAGACCACCAGCAGTACCCATAAGTTTAGCGGCAACAGCACTTCCAACTATAGCAGAAAGATTTGGAGCAATATATCCCATTCGACTCTCCACAAAATCGAGGACCTTTTTCTTTGCTGAATCTAGAGCAAGAGCCCGATCGCATGCATCAAGTGTCCTTTGTAAAACATCCTCTGGGAGTGGTTTGCCACTGGTAGTTGATGCGGTTACAGAAATGACCATAATAATAGCAGATGGTAGGAGTCCTTCCAGATCAACAAGGGTCAGATCCATCTCATTCCCAATCTTTTTAACTACCCGAGCATAATCAATTGGGTGATGAACAAGAGATTCAAGCTCCGGAAATTTCAGGCGATACTTATCACGGATAAAATTGTGGATGATCACTAGTTCATTTTCAATATCGACCGACAAAGCATTACATTCAACTATTAGCTGATACTCTGGATCATCTTCCAAAACAATTCCTTTATCTGAGGTTTCAAAACCCTTTTCATCTAGTGCATCTTCAACTTTCTGCAACAAAAGATGAAATTACTCGTCAATGTATACTTACAAATAGCTAGCAGAACAGAAGGAGGAGGGTCTGAGGAGGGAAGGGATAATACAGAACTCTCAGATATAACAGACATATAGAAGAACATAGCTCGCCAAACAACACAAGACAAATTAGAACAATGACTTCAGCCGAGAGGAATCACAATCAACAATGCTTTTCATCTTATTATGTGTATTGAATATGGAATACAAGACGATGAACTATAGAGCATAAAATTAAACAAACCTGCATAATATCAGTGTAGCGCTCTGTTTTCTGTAGTTTGGAAACACTATCCAGATCATCGTAATTAAGTGCTTCTATGTCTGCCAAGTCCCCATTTACATCTTCTTCCATGTCCTCATCTTCCCCATTATTCTCATCCTGGAAGGAAAAAACTATCAACCCAATACCATAAGAAATAACGGAAGACTTGGATGAATTCTGAATTGCAACAGAAATACAATGAAACCACAACTAACGAAGAAGTCCTACATTCAAAATAGATTCATATCTGCATGTGAACATATAAAAAATAAAAGAAAAGGCAGATGGAATAACTCACAAGATTAGCCTCAGTATCAGACAATTCATCGAGATCTGCCAGGAATGAATCATTAAGAGTTGCCTGAAACAAATGACATGCTGTTAGTTTCAAAGCTCATAAGCTTTTTAAGCTGCATAAAAGCTATAGAAACTAAAATCTACCGTGAAGTTAGAAGAAATATGCTGTGTGAAAACAAAAAGAACAGTGTAATCCTGCATAAATTAATGCCGTTGGTCCAAAACATAAATCAACAAAGTAGAATATTCCGTGGCATAAGAAAAAGGTAGTCTGCATGATAATTAGATGACTTTCATTCATTTTGAATGCCTGAGTTTGGAATCAATTGCGGTGGAATATATAACATTTATAAGAGACCCACCAAATTTTATGGAGTAGTGCTGGTTAGTGGGATCAATGGAAGAACAAATTATATTATGCAGTTCGGAAGAAATGGTGGTCAATGACATAATTTATGATCAAGCAGTACAGAAAAGGATCAGCTGTTTGATACGATGTGTCACAAACATGTGATATATGGGATCAAATCCGGAATTCCAGTAGTCAGCCAGAAAAAAATGCATGAGATACTAAAGAATGGGGATGCTAAATTATTTTTTGCTGACAGTATTCTTCAATAATTAAAGCAGTATCAACAACTCCACAGCCATCCAATATTAAAGAAAAAGGAAAAGAAAGGAGAAAAAAACTTCATTAAGGAACAAAGACCTGACGGCAGATCTCCTAGATAATGTCAATCGAAAACTTTATTTGAAAGCCATGAATGAATAAGAAATTAAGAGCAGAGAGAATCAATTATTCTTATTCAACCGAGTTCTAGCAAGCAGCATGTCAATTACACACCAGAGGTTGGTAAGAATTGAGGGACAATGCGGCCTGACCTAAGTGAGCCTACCAGCGAAGCAACTGGTAGTTGATCGGGCGGGGACAGTTTGGTTTCATGCAATGCCCTCGCAGCAGGAAGAGGCAGTTGTCATTTGAAAGGTCAAAAGAGGAATTTTTTGCAAACAAGAACTCCAGATCATGAAATGTAGAAATATACCTAGCAACAGACCAAGCTCAAAACTCCCCACTGACATTACTTTCTCATATGTCACCTTACTTTGACTTCATGTCTAAAAAATTAGAAATAAAGCCAGAAGTTCTTAGAAGATGAAGTGCACAATTCATTTATGCTCATCTTCGTCTGTTGATTTTCTGTGTGGTTTAAGCACTATAAATTTATTGGCAAGTTATGGTCTGAATTTAAAGAAACAGAATTTATTTCCCCAACACGAGACCATTTATGAGGGCATAATGGCACTTCTGACATCTTCAGCTATTTGCCTGAATTGAAAAGGCTTCTTAAAATTTATTGTCTCAGTTCCACATCAACTAAAAGTGGCAGACGTCTCTACAAGCCAGAGAGTACCAGGTCGTCTCAAAGAAAATAATTCCATTTTTAGGAACTCAAAGAAATGGCTTTCTATTTGCTCAATAAGATCCAGAAATTCGTTTCAAATCGGTACGCATAAGGTACCCTTTGAAATGAAATGAAGTGACATCATGCTATAATAAACCCAGAGAGTCTAATATTATGAACTTCGCATAATCAATTCCATAGAAAGATACATAAGTGATCAGAAATATTCAACGGTTAAAGAAAATATCCTAAAATACTCTCCGCACTCAACATAATCTTTACCAATCTTACGAAATTATATACCACGTGTTAAAAAGATAACTCAAAATACTCACTACACTCAAAATAATCTCTAGAAGTTTTAGTTTAACCTAAGCAGACTACTTCCAGGCTATAAACATTCACAAAAATATGCAAATACATAAGCAAAGAAAATTTTGACAACAAATTTAATCAAAATAGACGCAATTACCATTATTTAAGCTTCTTCCGAAGCAGCCAGAACGGGAATCGAAATCCGAATAAAGAATGTGTTTCTGCACAAAAATCAAACACCCAGAAAAAAATGTGATGATAAATTTAGAAATAATTATCAATAAAATAAAGAATAAAGAATAAGAAAACCCTCCAAATATTACTGAGAATACTTACCAGGAGACAACCGCTGATCAGAACTGTTCAAGAAGAATGATGAATTTTCACTTATTTGTTAGATCTCCTCCAATACAATGACGGGCCGGGTACGCCAGCCCAATTGTTTCAATAGGGAAATTAACACAAATAGCGCTAAACAGTGCACGCGAACGAGTTTACGCTTAGATCTTCTCACCTATTTGGCCTCCGTTTGGCAAAATTTATAATTGATTATATTTCATTTTTAATTGTACATTTTAATTAATTTATAAGTACTATTGACTTACTAATTACTTATTTCTCTATCTACTATAAATTAAGCATCCATTTGGTAAATTAATAAATTGGTCAATGTTCCTCTTTCAGTGGATATTAAGTATTATTCACTTAACCATCAATCATTTTTCTTTTCTATTTAGAAATTAACCTGTTCAAAAAAAAAATTTCTAAATGGAGGCTAACCGTATATAAATTCTTCCCAAACAGATTCTTGAAGAATTTGCATTTACTGAACACTAAAAATTCACAAGGATCGAAAAACTATCCAACATAGTATCTTCACGGTATTGGAATAAATAAAATAGAAAATAAGTTATGGTCGAAAAAATTTATTCAACTTGGAAAACTATGATTCATTGACTTAAATTGTAAGAAAGACTCAATCGTGTAAATATAGAAGATTACATGAAACTTCAAAAAATAATGAAAATAAATAAAATCATATTTTACTTCTTTTTGGTTGGCCTTTTCCTCTATTTTTGTTTGTATCTTCCTTTATTTCGACCAAAAAAAAAAAAACAAAAAAACAAAAAGATTATTTGTTGCTTTCATCTCATTTTCTCTCCTCTTTCGCTTCTATCCCGTGTCGATTAGTGGGTGTAAATGGGTTCAATTGATGGCGTTGCTAAAAACGTAGTAAGTGTGTGTTTAAGGGAGAGGTCATGGGGAAAATTTTTCTTTATTTTTAATGAATTAGGATTATGGTTATTAGTCGGCTCTCTATATCAAGAAATAAATTTTCAGTTAGGGTACGTTCGATTGCAAGTATGGAATTTGCATGAAAATAATGAAATTATTAATTAAATATGTTTTATTGATTTAGTTTTCAATCTAAAAAATTATTATACTTGTTCATTTTTTATTAATGGATAAATAAGAGAGAAAGGATAGATGAGAGAGAGAAAGAGAGAGTAGATTTTTTGAAAAATAAAATCCTAACGGATCTAAAGAATGTATTTTTTGTATCTCAGTTGGGGCCAATTCTTGGATCAATTGTGGATCAAGCTCGAGGTGCATTTGTGGAAGGTAGGAGTATGTTGGAAAATATACATCTCGCACAAGAGCTCCTTAGACAATACAATCGTAAGAGAGTTGCTCTTAGACGCTTTCTCAAAATAGATCTTAAGAAGACGTATGATTCGGTCAATTGGGAATTTCTCAAGAATGTGTTACACGGCTTTGGATTTCCTATGAAGTTTATTGTTTGTGTGATGGAATGTATTTCTACTCCTTCGTATTCTATTGCTCTCAATGGAAGCCTTCGTGGATTTTTTTAAAGGAACAAGGTGTTGGGAATTTACTTATACACGCACAGCGGAAAATTAAATTTATTTCGATTCCCATCGAGGATTCTTTTGTGTTTAGATAGAAATCTTGATAAAGATTGTGCCTTTGAAGAATTTTGCAAATCTTTTGCTTTTCTTTTCATTCCAACAATCTTGATTCGCCACTCATAACTGTCTAATTGTCCAGCCTCCAACGGTGATCCACACAGAAAACAAAATTGCAGCTATCGGGGTTTTCTTCTTGTGCCAGCAAGAATAATGAAAACCATATGAATTGAAAACCCTAGCCTTTTATTTATATAAGCCCAAACGAGCCTGCCCCGGTCCTGTCCAATATTTAATTAAACCATTTAATTAAATTCGATCCATGAATTAATTAATTCTTTAATTAATTCAGTTAATTAATTCGAGCCTATAAATAACCATCTCAATTAATTAATTTATCCAACGATTGTTAAATTAATTAATTGATAAATTGCAATCTTCCAATTCTCTTTTGTGTGTGACTCATCAGGCTTTCGATCACGATGTCTAACGACGTGAAATATTATTTTGATCTAATCAAAATTGATAAATTAAAACACCCTTTAATTTATCATCAATTCACACTCGTCGTCCCAAATTGATATCTAGCAAAGTGTCTGGGCAATACATGTGACGGAAAATGTCACGTGGTATGACAAAACCAAACTCGTTCGTTTACTGTGAAACTATAATCCCTTCGTCAATATGATCCGATCAATTACGAAATATGGAAGTGTGTCAATCTCGATTATCGATCACATCTTTCACTCCACTATTAAGTCAATATAAGTCGAAAACTCCTTTTCGACTTATGAGTACATCTTGGCCAAGGATTTCATCATCGACTTAATTGAATGAAATGTAGATCATAATCTCCTGCTATCTAAGAGCGACGAATCCTTTATTGATCAATCACAACCTTCATACGATTCTTGACGTACCTGAACGATGTCGTATTAGCGGCCCTTTGCAGAGTAACATCCAACACCGCCAAAGTATGACTGTCCTCATATAAGGTACCATGATGACCTCAAGTCAAAGGACCAATTCCACTACCGAACATTTAGAGATTAACCACTGACACTCAGATAGTTATTCATGTGAAATCTCTCGACAGGTCTCCAATGTTTTGTTCTATAACAAAGCATCCACGTGTTCATTTAAGTGTCACCACACTTTAACTTGTGAGATCATCTACTTACTTCATAAATAAGAAATGTTACACGTGATGGTCTATTCGTAATAACGATATCCGTATCTCATTATTACTTGCGACCACAGACGATTTAAGATTCAATCAGATGTAATTTGTATCTTACAATCACAACTTCTTGTGATTAACAAATTACAAAGATTTGAATCTACAGACTTTATTATTTATTTAATTGTCTATTAATTAAATAATAGATCTGCTATTAAATTGCATTAATTATATATCAAAAGTATTTATGTCCAAAATTGATTAGACCTAGGGCATAATACTTACAAACTCCCACTTGCACTAGATCCAATCACTTATGTATATAATATCATAAATCTATATGACGGTCATGTTTATGCTACGACAACTCTTTGTCAGTGGATCTGCAATATTGTTAAATGTGGAAATTTGTTCTTTTCTTTACATCATTTCTATGTATTATCTCTTTGATGAGATTATACCGTCTTAATACATGTTTGGATCATTGATGAGACCTTAGTTCCTTTACTTTCGCAATGGCTCTATTGTTATCACAATACAATGGTATGTGATCAATAATATCAGGAACTACTCCAAGTTCATTTATAAACATCATGATCCAGATTTCAACTCTTTGCTACTTTTAAAGTAATCATATATTAGGTTTCTACTATTAAATCAACGGCTGCTTCACGTTTGGAACCTTTCCAACATACCGTTTAAGAGTAAACTAATTTCTCCATATAAAATTTTCGCAATATTTTATATTGATTGGGACGAGTTAAGCAACCTTCTAGATCCATCTCTATAGATCAAGTTGTTTCTCCCATATCGTCCAAGAATAAATCCTTTAATAACCATTATTTCAACGATTGAAACATAGGGATGTCGTTTTCTATAATATTAGGAATACGACAATGTTCCCACTATCTTTTTGTAAACACACAATTCGTCTTCAAATTTGATAAAATTAAATACTTTGACTTTTTCAATCAAATCGAAGATTTCAACTCAATAGAGACTTATCTTAACCTTTAGTTACAATATGCAACTGTTACAAATAAAACTCGAATGGACTTCAGCAAGGCTACAGAAGAAAGGTTTCACCAAAGTCAACACTTAACCTTTGCTTCCAACCTTACTTTGTATATATCGATATTCCCATCCATATCGATATTTTTCTTGTAAACTATTTACAAAACTTATGGGTTCTATTCCATCAGGAGGCTCGACCAAGGTCCAAACCTTGTTCACATACGTCGAGTTCATCTCGAGTGTCATGGCCTCTTGCTGTCTCCTTTAAGTCAACACTTGACTTTATTTTATTGCAACTAGCAGGTTCATTATCCTAGATTACTAATACCTGATTAATGATCATGGATTCACATTTTCTTGAAGGTCGAATGATCCTACTAGATTCATATAGAGCTATTATGTCCTCAGGAGTCTTTACTTCCTGATCCAAATTATGTCCCATATCAGATATGGGATCGAACTCGAATTTATTTAATTGGTTAATTATATCTGTGGACTCTTGAACTCTTTCTAGTTCTATTTTGTTTCCACTGTCCTCCCCTAGAGTAAACATTTTCTCTAAAAAGATGATATGCTGTGAGACGAAAACTTTCTTCATGATAATAGAATTTATATTCAAATGCCTCCTTTGAATATCCCCAAAATACGTATTTATTAGATTTAGTGTCAAACTTATCCGATTTAAGGCGTTTCAAATAAGCGTCATGTCCTCAAGCTTTCATATAAGATAAATTGAGAGTATTGCCTTTCCATAACTCATATGGAGTTCTGTTAACCAATTTAGATGGGACATGATTTAGTGTGTTGCACATTACAATCAATACATGACCCCAAAACAATTTTGGGAGATTTGCATGGCTTGTTATTAATCACATTATTTCTAATAGTTAACGATTCCTCCTTTTAGATACACCACTATGTTGCAGTGTATGTGGAGGAGTCCACTGCAAGAAAATCTCATTCTCTCTTAGATAATTTAAATATTATCTTTAAGATATTTTCACTTGATCGAATCTTAATGTGAGGGTATCTTTACATTTTTGTTTCTCTACTTCTAGTTTGAATTTCTTGAACTTTTCAAGAGTTTCATGTTTGAGTTTTCATCAAGTATACATGATCATTGATGAAATAAGAGAAACATTACCTGACATTAATTGACACGAGTCCATATGCATCACTATGCATTAGACCAGTAATTATGCTGACCTTTCTTCTTTTTAAGTAAAAGAAGATTTGGTCATTGTGCCAGACATGCATAATTTGTACTTGTCAAAATCAATTAATTCCAAGTATACATCTCTATATAACTTTGGAATTACGTTTCATCTATATGACAAAGTTTGTCATGCCAGATTTCGGTAATAATTAGATTATCGCATTTATACCTTATAATTTCTATAATCATTATAAAATCCTTAGTTTTTAGAATATAAATGTTATTTTGTAACTTTCCACAACTATTAAGATCTTAATCAAGATATGCAGGAACAACAATTGT
>NC_036248.1:29245928-29250503 GCF_002742605.1 Olea europaea var. sylvestris | reverse complement strand
CATGTGTTTATAGCATTGCGAGACGAATTGAAACACATGTACACAAATTCATTGTATACTAATATTTTGGTTCAATTTGAATAGCTAGCATTGGGTTTATAGATCTTTTTTAGTTGTATGTATTTTGTGTTTGTTTTGCTCAAGTATGCTTGGTGTATATGTATATGTACTTGATCTTTGTTTGTCCGAGTATGCCCAGTGTACTTGTAAATAATTTTTGATAAATGGAGTTTACATTTAACGATAAAAAAAAGAGAAATTCTATGTGTGCACCATGAGGTGTACACAACGCATTACACGTCTCTCATGTGGAGGGGGCCACGAATATATTATTGTGTGGGCCTCCCTCCATGTTAGGGGGTGTAATGCGTTGTGTACACCATTGTGTATATATAGTATTTTTCAAAAAAAAATATTTTTTTTGATTTTAAGAAAAATATGATTACGTAATCAAAAGTAGGAAAATATTTTTTTATGGAAAAAAAGTCAATCAAATAGCATAAAAGTAGAAATTTATATGGAAAAAACATATGTTCCATGGAAGAATATTGACAATCAAAAGCACCCGTATTTGTAAAAAGATATCAACTGGTAGAACTATTGATAAAAGAAATAGATGTTGTGTATAAATTACTCACATATTCTTCTGAATTATTTGTTTCCGGTAGATTAATTTGGAAAACTAGTAAAGATGTACAAGAACAAACTATTTTTATTGGAAACATTCCTCTAATGAATTTCTTGAGAACTTATCAACACCCTTTATGGGAGCCACTACTGTTATTATTGAAAAGCTACTAATAAATTTACACGAACATAGACTTGTGATAAAGTAGTAAACCAAAAAAAAATTTGCAATGACAATATAATTATCCTAAATAAAATTCGTTCAATTGAAATCAAAGTGCTATGAATTAAACTCATTTTTATTAATTTCTAATTTTCATAGCTTATAATTTCTTCCAAACGAGTCATCAATTACTACTGTACCATTAAGTTGAGAATACCAACCATAAATTTCACTTAAAAGGAAAAAGGAAAGCACAAACACAAAATAAGGCAAAATGCATAGATATTCTTAAATGGTCCCTGTACCCAAAGCTTCAACTCCAAATCCCCAAGCAATCAACAGCCCCATCAATTTATTACTACTTTAATTCTTTAATAATAGCACAATCATATCTATTATAATCCTTAAAATAGTCGTCTTTGCGAGAGTGTTGTTACCTGTAAATTGACAATGACAATTGAGGATTCGGATTTAGTGATGACCCTGTTTAATTAAAAAATTATAATTACAAAATATAATAATATTAAAATCCCATTTGGCCCCATTATTTCAAACTTTCGGCCACCCATTAAAAGTTCTTATTTTTATATTTGTTTTTTGAGGTTTGTAGTGACATCGAGCCCCCACTGATTTTGTCTTCTTCGTTACACTCATGGTCTTATTGGATTTGTCACGTGTTCAATCATGTAGCTAAGTTGTATGTTTTAGCCAAATTTGACTTGACACTCGATAGATCGACCGAGTGGCAGTTATAGCATTAGCCAATTTTCTACGTCTCTTCGCCTTTCTTTTTTTTGGCGAAATATTCCTTATGTTGAAAGAATTCCTACAGCAGCTGCTGTGGCAACACCTAATTTGCAAACAACTTCTTTTTTTTTATTTACCAATAAATGTGTGTCAAGTGGAGCCTGCAAAATTTCTGTAAAAATTTCCCTATACCCGTAGCATTATAAGACATTTTTGCCTCTATTTTGCTAAGACTGACCTCCTTACAACAATGTCTTCGTTGTCTATGTTTAGGGTCTACTTGCTCAATTGAGCTATTTTGTGCAGCCATTGAAATGTCCACAAGACTCTTGCCCTTTTATTTAGATGTGTTTCCTATTTGAAAGATTTTGAATTCAACCTTTTTGACGCGCAAGGATCCAGAACGAGATATATCAAACAATAAAATTTCTTTCAAATTAACCACTTTCGCCTTTAGTGTTAGTTTGAAGGAGATTAATGTATGGTTAATATCCCATTTTATAGGATTTTTACTTTTGTATTTTGTAGAAGAACTCTTTAAGAAAGTTATCCTATGTCAACTTTCTCCACAGATTTATAATCGGAAAAAATACTTTCTAAAATTTATTCGAATAGAAATTTTTTAATTTCAAAAGTAATTCTTTAAAATACGAGTTATGCTACTTATATATAATTAATTGATAAAGTTGGTTTACAAATCAATATATACACTAATCATTTCAAAAATGTTTTTTTCAATCATTTAAATCAAAAGTCAAAATTTTATTAATTATTTTCGTCAACTTATTTTGTACAAGATTAATTGATTACTAAAACCTACTTTTTCTCATCTCTGACAATTTCCATAGGCTCATAGCGACCCTTTGATTGAGTGCAGGGGCACGGACACATTCCTATATTGCAATTGTTTCTCCAATATTTCAAACGGAACATTTTGGTCACAATTTTTGATTTAGATGCATCCGTGATCCTTTCTTTCCATGCACATATTTGACCCTATTTTTTAAAATTTATTTTTCCTCAAATGCTTTGCAACCACATATCCTCTCAATAAATTAATTTTATACGCGTAATCATAACTTTTCGTACTCTTTAACCCTACATTCTCATGTAAAAAATCTTTTCATAAATCTATTACCAGAAAATTGATTTTTCAACCACACAATCTCTCGATAAATTAATTTTACATGTGTGTGCCATAAATTTTTTTGTACTTTTTAATCACACATTCCAAAAAAAAAAAAATCATTTTTACTAAAATTTATTATCAGAAAATCTATTTTTCAACCACATTTTCTCTCAATGAAAAACATTGATAAAACTTAAACAAACACTTATAATCTCTTTCTTTAAATTGATTGTTCATTTTTCTTTTCATATTTTATCATGACCTTATCTCCTTGAGGTGTTTTTAATTTAATTGTTCAGATGAAGACACCCAATGTAGAGGTAATAAGAGTCATCACATGGCATTTATCACTTGATTTATATCCAAATGTGCACGTACATTGAGTAGCTTTGTTAATTCGATGAATAAAACATTTGACTAAAAAATCAGATTATTAACATCACACTAAAAAATTAAATGTTTCTGCCTTTAAACTCGTGCAATTATTAGAATCAAGACAAAAATAATGACTTCGTATCAAAATCATTGTGTAAAGAATAACAATTTTTCTACTTAAATTGAATATTTCAAAAATAATTTTTTTTTGTTTCTTTCTCAGTTTATTATAATTAGTAGTTTACCCTTATACCCTTAGAAAATACCACAAGTGCAACTAAAATGAAAAGTACAGGACTAAAACACAATAATAGAAATAGATTGACAACCTCCGCTGCAATTTCCTTATCTATATATATAAGGTTACGGAGCATCAATTCCGTGTCTTAGGTCAGTCCAAAAGCAGCACGACAGGCGACACCGACGCGTCTTTCCAAAGCAGATTCTCCTCATAAACAAAAGAGAATTGGATTTGAATNTAATTCAACAATTATATGGCGGGATTATTTAATTAAAATCAAATTTTAATTAAATATCAAATTAGAGTCCAACTCTAATTTCAAAACTTAAGGCGATTGGATTTAATCAAAATCAAATTTTAATTAAATGACAAAATTGGAGTCCAACTCTAATTCCGAGATCTTAGGGCGAACATGTTTAATTAAAATCAAATTTTAATTAAACACAAATTAGAGTCTAACTCAAATCATAAATAAAATTTTAGGGCAACACAATTTAATTAAATAGTAGAACTAGAATCAAACTCTAAATCTAAGATTTTTAGTGCCAACCCGTTTAATTAAAATCAAATTTTAATCAAACACCAAATTAGAGTCTAATTCTAATCTAAAGAAAAGTTTAGGGCGAAACAATTTAATTAAAATCAAATTTTAATAAAACTTCAAATTAGAATCTAATTCTAATTTCAAAAATATCTTCGGGTGAAAAATTAATTAAAACGAATTTAATTAAGTCCTAAATTAGAGTCCAACTCTAATTTAAATTGAATCAATATTTTAAATTAGGATAACACTCCTAAATAAAATAAAACTCAATTGGGGTCAAAGTTTAATATTTAAGTTAAAATCCAATTTTAACGAAAATATAAAAAGTCGTCAACTTTAAATAAAATTTTAATTTGGGTCAAAAATAAATTTATGGTTCAAATCCATTCGAAATTCAATTTTAAAACCGTTTTAAAATTCAAATTTAAACACTTTCAAAATTTGCAATTTGACTCAAGTTAAAATTAAAAATCAAACCCTTCCAATTCGTTAATTGCAGAACAGGTCCTCCTTTTAAAATTGCACATTGGCTCTTCTTACTTTAATTGCGGGTGCCACCCCGAGATTTCCAAAATTGCAGGAGAAGCCCCTGTCCCAAAACAACCATACCCGAATTTGAGAAACTGAAAAACCCTAGAAATATCCCCAATCCAAGTGGCGCCGATCATTTATTAATAAGGGACGATGGGGCCGCCCCTTATCTACTGCGGCGAAGGTCGCCGTTGTCCAGCAGCGCCGCTTGCCGCTGC
>NC_036248.1:29243517-29245792 GCF_002742605.1 Olea europaea var. sylvestris | reverse complement strand
TCGATCTGCCTCTGCCATTGCCATACAGAACCGACAACAACAAAATCGATCCATTTTTTTATTTATTTAATAAATTTAATATCAAACAGATTTTGAAATTATGAAAATCAAACTTTATTAATCGCCAGAAACAAAAATAAGAACAAAATCAACCTTTGATTGTTCTCATATATTCAAAACAATTTCTAACAAACACAAAGTATGCTCTGATACTACTGTTGGGAAACTACTTATACATTTACAGCGGAAAATTAAATTTATTTCGATTCCTACTGAGGATCCCTTTGTGTTTAGATAGAAATCGTGATAAAGATTGTACATTTGAAGAATTCTGCAAATCTTTTGCTTTTCTTTTCATTCCAGCAATCTTGATTCGTCACCCACAACTGTCCAATTGTCCAGCCTCCAACGGTGATCCACACAGAGAACAAGATTGCAGCTACCAGGGTTTTCCTCTTGTGCCAACAAGAATAATAAAAATCATATGAATTGAAAACCCTAGCCTTTTATTTATATAAGCCCAAACGGGCCTGGCTCGGTCCGGTCCAATATTTAATTAAACCATTTAATTAGATTCGGTCCATAAATTAATTAATCTAATTAATTAATTCGGGCATATAAATAACCAACTCAATTAATTAATTTATCCAACGATTGTTAAATTAATTAATTGATAAATTGCAATCTTCCAATTCTCTTTTGTGTGTGACTCATCAGGCTCCCGATCATGATGTCTAACGACGTGAAATATTATTTTGATCTAATCAAAATTGATAAATTAAAACACCCTTTAATTTATCATCAATTCACACTCGCCGTCCCAAATTGACATCTAGCAATGTGTCAGGGCAATACATATGACGGGAAATGTCACGTGGTATGACAAAATAAATTCGTTCGTTTACCGTGAAATTATAATTCATTCGTCAATATGATCCGATCAATTATGAGATATGAAAGTGTGTCAATCTCGATTATCGATCATATCTTTCACTTCACTATTAAGTCAATATAAGTCGAAAACTTCTCTTCGACTTATGAGTACACCTTGGCCAAGGATTTCATTATCGACTTAATTGAATGAAATGCAGATCATAATCTTCTACTATCTAAGAGCGACGAATCCTTTATTGATCAATCACAACCTTCATACGATTCTTGACGTACCTGAACGATGTCGTATTAGCGGCTCTTTGCAGAGCAACATTCAATACCGCCAAAGTATGACTGTCCTCATATAAGGTACCATGACGACCTCAAGTCAAATGACCAATTCCACTACTGAACGTTTAGAGATTAACCACTGACACTCGGATAGTTATCCATGTGGAATCTCTTGGCAGGTCTCCAATGTTTTATTCTATAACAAAACATCCACGTGTTCATTTAAGTGTGGCCACACTTTAACTTGTGAGATCAGCTATTTACTTCATAAGTAAGAAATGCCACATGTGATGGTCTATTCGTAATAACGATATCCGTATCTCATTATTACTTGCGACCATGGACGATTTAAGATTCAATCAGATGTAATTTGTATCTCACAATCACAACTCCTTATGATTAACAAATTACGAAGATTTGAATATACGGACTCTATTATTTATTTAATTGTCTATTAATTAAGTAATAAATCTGTCATTAAATTGCATTAATTATATATCAAAAGTATTTATGTCCAAAGTTGATTGAACTTAGGGCATAATACTTACACAAGGATCTTCGTCAAGGTGACCCTCTTTTTCCTTTTCTGTTTGTCATTTGCCATGAGTATTTTTCAAGAATGCTGAAGGGAGCTACGGAGAATAGGGAGTTCAATTATCATCCCAAATGTGGCCCTTTAAAGAGTACACATTTGGCATTTGCAGATGATTTGATGCTCTTTGCTAGAGGAGATCCACTTTCGATTGGTATCTTGATGGGTTGTTTGTCCAAGTTTGGAGACATATCGGGATTAAGGATGAATGTTGGCAAGTCCAGCTAGTATACGACATGGGTTCATGGGCAAGAGCTTGAGGAGATGTTTCAGTTGACCAATATGTCCAAGGGTACCATGCCACTCCAGTACTTGGGAATTCCACTTACCATTGTGTGGTTGAAAAATAGCTCGCATGACTCTCTTCTTAACAAAATCACAGCTTACATTTGTGGTTGGTCTAAGACATCTCTTTCTTATGCAGGTAGAATGGAATTCATTAGAGTTGTTCTTCAAGCTGTGGAATGTTTTTGGCATTCCATATTTCCTTTTCCGACCACGGTTGCTTCAAAGATTACT
>NC_036248.1:28934723-29243417 GCF_002742605.1 Olea europaea var. sylvestris | reverse complement strand
AGCGAAAACTTTTTGTAAAGTTTAATACCCATTTGGATTATTATCCCTTCTTAAAACATGTCATCTTTACACTTTACCTACTCGTGACAAGACACTGTTTGATCAATTATTGATCCTAATATAGTTGGCAGAAATTGCAAGAATGATTTAGTTGTTGATTGGGAAAAAATATATATTTATTTATTTTTCTCAAAATAGAGTTCGTCTAAAGGTAAAGATAGTGGCCCGCTTGGATTTTCACATCGGTGGGTTTATGGAGTCTGAGCTGATGATAGAGAATGTTTTTTAATGGGTTGTGTGATCGGAAAGAAAATATATATAGACTATTACATGTTGATCTAATCTATCGAATTTCACGGGATATAACATTAAACATTCTTCTATTGGCTAAATCACCATTTCAAGCTCTTTTAGTTTTAGCTTCTTTCTTTGCCCGAATAGACTCTAGTGTGACATCTGTCACCATACATAAATAAAAACATGTTTCAATGCTATCTCTATCGAAGTTGCTGCTCAATATGATCTAGTGATGGCAACAACAGGCAAACGATAAAAAGAAGGAAAAAAAATGCAATTTCAGTCCCCAAACTAATAGAGCATGTTTGGAAGAGTTAGGTCTAAAAAGAAAACGCTTAAAAATTCGTTAAAAGTCCATTTAACGTGGTTTATAACAATAGGCTGAATGGAACACAACAAAACTGTAGACCTAATTTTACTGATAATAAGAATAACTTTGTCTTTTATGTTATAACGCTCGAAAAGTATCGAAGAATATATGAAAATTTCAACGTGAAGCTTTATAACTCTAATTAATAAATTGAAATCCAATTTCTTCACAAGATTTTCTTGGAAAATTAGCAGCCACTTAAAGCAACTATACAATATAAATGAGCAAACGTGTTGACTATGATTCTTTTTGCTTTGATGTTTGTACCGTTGAAATCCACTAATTCATACTCATCATCAACTTTTTTCCAACAAGAAAATCAACAAATCTTCCACTAAGTGCATGTTACGTGTCGAAAACATATTGGGTAACTTTGGAAAAGCAGTGGCAAAAAACTAATTAATTTATATGCAGTATTTTGCCCCTTGGTAAATCCCTATCGCCGAATCTTGCAAGGATTACCCTTACCAAATTTATTAAATTCAATTTGATTCTTTATTCGACTGTCTACTGATTGTGCTGACTTGAAAACTGAATGCATGTATTTATTTTTTATTTATCTTTTTTTTTTCTCTTCTATTTATTTTTTAGTCTATGTCTTTGTATAGATTTGAAAACTTATGAATCAGACTTTTAAAATATATTCATGCTCATTAAAAAAAGGAGTTTACTACATGTAAATCAAGATATATATAATAGATTACATAATGTTACATGACACTCTACGATATGTCAGTCAAAACACAGTCAATTTTTTTCATCAAATATTTTCCATTCACATCATTTTCAGTAACTGCTTATGTACCATTTTTATGTACAAGTAACAAAATCTTTAAAAAATAAGGGTCAAAAATGAAGAAGAGGAAAACTTTTTAATTTTTAAAGATATTTTGGATAATGAGATGTTTACTAATGACTAAATAACAATAGCATGCCATAATTATGTATCCAAACACATGCACATACAACATGGTGATTACTATGCTGGCCTAGATCAATAGACAAAATTAAAGAGTAACGTTACTTGATATTTGATCTATCATAATCAACCTAGGTGACAATAGATGAACAAAGAGCATCTAACATGAGCATAAAAGATACGTGCATCCAAACACATAAATATATGACATGGTAACTTAAAAATTGTAGTGGGGATTGATAAGATTGAAGAATAAAGTAGTCCAAAACTCTATTGATTATCTTATTCGGCATGATCTGTTAAATGAAAAATTTATTGTTACCATATTCAACTTAATCTATCTATCACACAAAATAAAAGCAAAGTGCCTCTAGCACATCATAGAAGATATATGCGTCTAAACACGTACATATATAACATATTTTATATTATCCTAAACTCGAATAAGCAAAATTAATGAATAAAGATATACAAAAAAGAATTATATTATCTTATTCAGCCCTTGTTTGGTTCAACTCAAATAAATTAAAATTAAATCAAAGTCAACAATTAATGTTAATTATATATATTTTATGGGATATACAATTTTCAAATCACATTTTTCATTAATTTTTTATCAAAATCCATTGAATCAGACAGGTGCTCATTTCTATATAGTTGACCGTACGAAACAAGAACCAAATGCATTTAAATTAACATTAAAACTTCTACTATATCTCTTGTGCGGACAGTGAGCTCCTCCTCAGAAATCCACCCAGGGTACATACAGTTAGACAATCCACTCATACATTTTAGGTGCTTTTCCTTTAGTGCAAACAAAGAAAGTGCATCCCATCTTTATGTTTCATCAAGGAATCTCAGTTGGTCAATTTGTTCAATGATTTTGACATGTCTTCTTCTTTTTATTTTCCATGTTGTAATTGCATAGATCATGATATAGTTTTGATTAACGAAAGCTAATTTTGAATCATTATCCATGAAGAATACATTAATCAAAATGCCACTTAAAAAGTAATGTGAAGGCGTTTAGGTTTATTAACGTACATGAAAGAAAAAACCTATATTAAGATAATATTTCGTAGTGTGGTAATATCCACACTACGTTCTTTTATAATTACATCAAAGTTCCTTAACTTTTCTCAATAACACATTTATATCCTTAACATTTTTTAATTGCATTATCATTTCTAATATTTCATTAACTAACACATCCTGTCATTAATCACAATTTTCATCCTAAAATACTATTAGCATGCTTTAAAACGGGGAACGATTATTAAATTTTAATTTTTTTACTTTTTTTTTGTTTTCGCTTATTTAAAAATACAAGGGATAAATAAGTCTTTTGGCTCCATGTAGAAAATAAAAATCGATAGGAAACATTGTCAAGGATACCTTTTGTGAAAAAGTTTGGAATATTATAAATACGATAATGACTAAGGCTAAGAGGTGCGTTAAATAAAATGAACATTTATAAGGATATTCGAAAGCATAGAGGTATATTTCTATCTTCTCTCGAACTTTACATTGATTTTTACCATGTGCCAAATTCATAATCATTCTCTCAAATGTCAATAGATCAAATAAACAATTCAAATAGTGCTCAAGCAAAAAAAAGTACATTAAACTCCTAACCATCATTCAAAACCAAACACATAGTCAATGTTAAAATCCGGAATATAATATCAATAATATCAAAAAGTAGGATTCAACGTTGTATATGCTTACCTCTATATAACTAGCCAAGCATCATATTAATTGCAAAAGCACAATTGAAAATTGATAAACATCTCTGAGAAATAAAGTTTGAAATGATGAGATGAGATCAAATATTCAAAGTCTTGAATCCCTTCAATATCGCATTGATCAATCTCCTTTGATTTTTATTTATTTATTTTTTCAATCCAAGTAATTGATTTGTGAAAGTAGGTACAGATGTGTTTTACAATAAAAACATCCAGAAACTTTGTAAGAAATTTGGAATAGATTACCAAAAGCTTCCTTCTTCGCTCTACTCTATACAAGCTATATAGAATTTCTATCCTAAGAGCCTCTTTTTTTGGCATGAATGATTTTATATATTGAATATCCCAATCCTCTTTTAATTGGGATGAAGGTATGTCGTTATAAGCCCCAACATTAGGCCAAAAATCATGCACTAATTTCTTTCAAAGAAGAGGTTGATTTAAAATAGGAAACAAATGGAATATGACATTTTATTCATGCTATCGCACATTGATAGGTTGCCATCGTACAATAAACTCATTTTGCTTTCTGATTCAATCTGCTAATCATACGATCGTAGGGCTTTTGTCTTGCAATCACAAGGCATAAGCTTGCAATCCTTTTCATTTTTGTCTCTGATTTTCTCCTTTTGTTAGCTCGAATCCTCTCAATGTACAATTTTTAACCTTCGTCTTCTAATATTCACAATTTAATCTGCTTCACTCCAAAATCATAAATAATAAATTTAATGTAAGTTTCGAAAGTTCACAATTTAGTCCCTGAACTTTTTAATTGTTGAATTTAACTTTCGAAATTTACGAATTTCTTCAAAATGCTCTATTAATTCTTTTAGCCGATCACATACAATCCAATGAATGACCTTCAATTTGTTTCGAATCAACCTCAATTAATCTCCAAAATGTATTATTTCAAGTCAGTTAAATCCAAATTGGGTTTTAACTACAATTAATCATGTATACACAAATTAAGTAGATATTCACTCAATTTAGCAATAAATAAATAAGAATGAAGCCAAAATCAGTACAATATCACACCTTAAAGTTAAATATTTGTTTGTATCGAGCAAGACTATCCACTAAACATACAAGCAAGCAAGCAAAAATATAAATACATTAGATAATTTCTATTGAACTTCTATCTAGTATTTAAATTGTTTGATAATTCAAACAAGGTTCATAGGTAATGCTATCAACATAACCAATCCAAAAAATATATGACAATCAGACTATTGTGCTTAAAATATATCGAATCACTTATGGACAAGTATCAAATTTGCAAAACGTTGCATCACGTATTCATAATTCATGAGATAAATAATTTTGAATAATCATATTCATTAGTGGCGAGGCTATCCAACTCAAACAACATAAAATTTTTTTTTTAATTTTTTTAATTTGTTCATATTTTTCTTTTTTCTTTCATTTTTATTTTTTGTGCATCTCACATAAACAAACAAACAACTAAGTCACACCCTCAAACTTAAAACGCACATTGTCCTTAAAGTGCGCCCAATTTATACTTGAAAAGGATTAGCAATACTTCTGTTATATATGATGATACCTCAACATTATCACTTGATCTTCCTTCTTGTCTCATTTTCTCGTGTGGAAATATATAATCTTTATACCTTAAAGGAAAAATGAGAAAAAATTACAAATACAGTTAAACCAGAGTTGAAGATAATTTGAGTGTATATATGCGGAATAAGGGAGAAATTTGCACAATTGTGATGCTGGGAATACTACCCTAAAAAAATTTAAAATAAAATATTCGACAAATTAAATGTGCTTAAATAATACACAATCCTAACTCAATACATGCAATATAATTACTAAAAGAAAAAATAAATAAAAGGTTAGAACCTGGATACCTTACAATAAGCGCTTGCTTATAGTCCTAGCACGGCCTTTGTACATGTGCTTCGTGGTACTTTGAATATGACTTTGGTAGTCTTTCTAAGTTTGTGTAAGTTGACCTTGACTCAAACTTCAACCACCATCCAAGCACTTTTCCATTTTCCACATCATGTGACTTGCCTAAATCATCCGATTCAAACATAACTAGGAATATTTCAATCTGTTCATTGATTTAATCATATATTGTCATTGAATGCCATAGATTCGTTTGGCTCCATCATGAATAATTCCTTATTTTCTTCATGCTCTTCTACTTTAGTTGTTATTTCCTTGGATTGAATGATGAGAAGATCTCCTAAAGGCATTTTATTTGGATCATCCGAACATTTTTGGGCCCTCATATTATTTTTATCATTCTCGTCAATTTTGGAAACTGTACTACATCTCTTCATTTGAAAGTGGTGAAGAGCGAAGAGATCTCCATAAGCATGTTGTTTGGATTATTCGAACTTATTTGTGCTTCTATCGTTGCGCATAGCAAAGAAATCTCTCATAATCATGTTGTATTCATCAATTTCTACATATGGATCATCTTGAAAAGATTTCCTCTGTTTATCTTGTATTGTGAAGCACGATAATCTCCACAATGCTCCCAATGATGGTAATCCTTATCAATTTCGTTAAATGCATTATCTTCTTTGTTTTACTCTAATCAAGGGCAATGAGATCCTTATCCTTCTGTTATCTTCATCAAATTTGGGATCCTTACATCTCAATATTTTGTTGGTCTTTTGCTTCTTCCAATCCTATAAGAGCTTCATAGTTAGCCATGCCTTCTATGAAGTTCCATGCTCACCTACAATGCAAAAAACTACATAAGTCAATGCCCAATAAGTAAAAATCATGCACGCTATAAGTAATATGAGTATATGCCATCATGTCATTTCTTTAAAATATCATGCTAAAATGCATTATATTCAAATATTCATCAAAGTTAACTTGAAATAATTTTATTTGAAATCTTTTCATTTCATTAGGTCCTTGACCCACTTACTATGCACCAGAGAAAGCTTTGCGCAATTTAAATATCAATAATCATAATCCAATAGCCAATATGATATTGACACAGTCGAGTGGTGTATATATATCCCCATCCTCTTACGTTCACTAGAAGTACATCTCCTAACTGTCCCTATGATCACCCAAGAAGTATCCAACCCACAGTGTCAATAATCATAATATCACAAAGGCGTAGTCAAATGGTCCACCCTCCCATGATCATCAAAGGCATATTCCCAATCTATCCATGTGATCACCTGGGAAGTCTCACCCGCGATGTCAAAACATGTCACATGAGCGTACCTCATATGCCTTGGTGTCCTAGTAGTGATCAATAAAACATTTTATAATGTAAATTCATTTTTCCAATCATGTCGTGCATGTTAACTTTCTAATGATAGGCATATGTTATGCATGCACGTGCAAATGCTCATGAATGGCATGCTCAAACAATATATTTTCAAAGCCACATGCTCAATCATCATAACCCTAACATGGTATGCCACGATCTCCTTATTAAGGTCATTTAAATGTTACAACAATATTCTATAGATAATATTTCGCGAATACTACGTTTTTGCATTATAGTTGTAAATGAATTTTTACTAACCTCTTTGCCTTTATGTGTGATCTTTCCACGAAATGTAGGTTAAGTCCCCATTTCACCTAACGTCAAAAGATAATCTATATCACCATCTAATATTAAACACGATCCTCGATTCGATAACCCTAACACACAAGACTCCTTACCATGAACATCAATGCTAAAATAGTTCAAATAATGTTATTACTTCAAGTTACCGATTTTACCCCAAAACAATCCCATAAATTCCATTATTTTCCTAGTCTAATCACGAATGTCACCTTCATCTAATTGTCTCCAATGACCTAACAATTACTAAAATTAATTTTACAAGCCTTAGAGATGATTAGTACACATGTAAAGGTTGAAGTTATGTAAACAACCAAATTGGACAGAATCTGTTTTTTGAGTTTTAGTTGCTGTCATGTCCCATTTTATCTATCTTTTCCCATCCTTAAATACATCCATTCATTCCCAATATTTTACAACACTCTAACCATGTCATGAATTCACAATAACTACAGGATTTTCAGCCTCAAGTTATGTCCTTTTTGCAACACATTCAATTAGGTAGCTTACTGTGACTGCCTTTGGTTTCCTTTACTTATCATATCACAAATCAATTTCTAACCTATTAAAACTTATTTCCATACCTAGAAACCTTATATGAGAAAATTCAAAGCGATACATATATGTTCCCTTCAAAGTGTAATATAAGATTCAAAGTTGTGTTACTAAAATCTAGCAACTATTAATTCTGTCCATATTGAGTTAACTCAAGTTCTTGCAAACAGTTACCCCTGTTTTGTCATCATTAAATCATCAAAATGCCCCAAAAAAATTTCAATCAAGTACAGAGGCTCAAGAGGTTATAAAACCCTCAAAAACAATAAAGACTAACCTCAAAACAGTGAACTAACTCAGCTGCCTAAACATCTAATTCCTGCTTTCTGTTTTCTATTTCTTTTTGGCACTTCTCCTTTCTTTTTCACTTGGAATCAATTAAGGATGAGTTGAAGGAGTTAATATCTTATATAGGAGATAGATATAAAGTATTTGGGGAGCTTGAGTCGTGCATAAGGCTTAGGAATGAAGAAATTGGCTATAAAATGACAAGTAGCACCAAGCATGAGATGTTTCCAAGCGTAAGGTGGTTTTGTAATAGAAATCTGAATTTGCACCCATCGTTGCAGTAGAAAATCAAGCATATCTGACCTATCTTAGTGTGTATACAACCTAATTTAGATTCTATAGGATCCTGAAATAATTTATTTAGTTAATTCCGTAACTGCTCATTGGATTCCTTAACCGATTGGAGCCCGATTCTCGACCGACTTCAACAATTTTCACATCAATATTTATAACGTCACATGAATCTTATATTATTGTATTGTATTGTGACCATGTCACTTCATGCCTCATGTTCCAAATATGTTAAAGACTAATTTAGGATTTAGGGTAACCATGATTAACCAAATTGAAAGCGGGAAACTTTACCGATAATGATTCTGAAACTTTCAAGATCACAATCGTTTAACACATTAGCATCCAACATCTAGATTAACCTAAATTTCTACCAAAGCTCAATGTAAGATTCACCACCTAGGTCGGGGAGTCGAAGACTAACACCATATAAAGATCTTAAAACCTCAATAATCGAACCCACATTTTTAAAAGAAAGCAATTAGGAAAATTACTGCAAATGATATTGTAAATAGCATGAAATACATAAATCATATTAACTAAATGTGTAATGTGATGTTCGGGGTATTAAGTTGTGATATTCTAATATCAAATCTAAGGTTTCCTCTCTCGAGGGCCAAAACTTAAACAATCAAATCAACTAGTTAATGGCTAGTTAATTGAAAGCATTAACTCCAAATAACACAAATAAACTTGATGAAAAACCTCAAAGAATTCATTATAAAGAACCAAAAGATAATGTCAAGTTTAGATTACATCAAACAATTTAGTTCGTGATTGTAGTATAAGAAAATCTAGAATGCATAATCAAGAACATAAAGAAGGAAAGAGAGAAAAACTGTTTTGGAGCTTTGATAAAAAATTGGAGATTTGATCAATCTTCTTATTGATGTTTCTCTCGCTCTGTTGCTTGATCTTTTGCTTATATATCGTCAAAGTGTAGTTGAAAAAGTCTCCTCAAAGGTTGTATTTATGCCTTTTTGAAATTCTAGATTACTTGAGGTTGAATTGGGCTTTCAAAAGTTCAATTTAACCTTACTTTCTCTGGCACACCTTGTTGCAAAACACCCAAGCAATAAAAGTTAAAATTTGGGTAATGCCTAGACGCCAGATCTCTGTCATTTTTCTACTCTTTATGGTTTTAGTGGCACCTGGTCGCTACCTATGCTATTACTTTTTTTACTATTTTCTACTTTGAGTCTTTTTTCATGGCTTCTTTGCTTATTTTAAATTCTATGCACTCTTCAAATCATATCATCATCACACTTTGATTCTTTAAAGCTCCACAAACTGTCTTTTATCACTATGTCACCTAACCTACAACAAAACATGAAAACACACATCAAAATGTCCTAAAACTCTTAAGAGCAATCTAACCATCAAGTTTAAATTGTATTATTTTCGTAAGTGAAACACACTCATTAAATATCCCCAATGTATTTTGTTAGTCCTCAAGCAAACACAAAAGAAAAAGAAACAAAGGAAACACACGAGCAAAACTAAAACACATCGATTCACATACAACAAGTTTTAGTTAAATAGTTTGCTCTTTTGACTCAGGATTGAAAATATTGTATCAAATCTATGAATTGTTTCAAAATTACAATGTAAAAGTCAAATTATCACTTATCAGTTGCAAAATGAATGTGTGTGAAGAATCAAGTCAAACGTTGAACAATGACAAATTGATTCAATTTTTTAGCCTTAATGATCAAATATATCATTTCTTCACTCATGAGATTCACACAAAGTCCCAACTTATTTTCTTCCCAGTGTATAATCTAAGGTTGACGTTCAATTTACTATTATCTTTCATTGCTCAAATTTGGTTCAATCCAATCGATAACGTTAATGATCTATCCATGTGATGATTCTTCCAAACTTTGAGTGCTTCAGCAATCAAACTCATACTAAGCAATTCAAAGCCACTAGTTACTAAGCCACCACAATTCATCCACAACTGCACATTTACTTTACCACAATTCATCGACAATTGCATATTTACTTGCTTATTTTGATATTCATAGTTCAAGATCAAGCTCACCCATTTAAGCTTTCTTTTTTACCCCTATAACAAGCTTTAAGTCAGTAACTCTCAATCTTTAAAGGTCAAAGGGTACTGGGTTTCAAGATACCTCAATGGACTTACTAACTTGAATCAAGAAGACTATAAAGTGAGGCTTAGAATTTTAACAAGTGCAATGCCCTTTTTTTCAAAGCAATTTTAAACTGGGCTGAGATCCTTAGCATTTAGTCATTACCTAGTTCATACTTGATAGTTAAAGACATTCCACACAAGTCTAGATCGTCTCTGTTAGCTAGTAGACCTCGCCCAAATTATATTATAAATGATTCAAGGATGTAATAAATAAGAGTTTAAAAGATTGAGCATCTAAGTCCTCTATTTCAACCTTTAACATATATGAGTCAACTTATTCCCTTACAACGCTAAACTTAATTCGTGTGCATAAGTTGTGTCACATTTTACAAGTATAAGCGAAAAATTTTACTCAAAAACATAAATTCATTGCAATTCATAAGCTGATACATATTTTCAAGTATATCCAACTCACACAAATATGCAACACAAAAATAATATTTTTTGTAAGACGTACAAATCACAATAAAGCAATCAAACAATTAAGCAATTAGACAATAAATGTTTCACCCCTAAACTTAAACTAAATATTGTCCTCAATGTGGAATTAAAGACAAAGGAGGCAGAGAATTTTCCTACGTGAATACATTAATTGTCTTAATTGCTATTGACATCATGGTGAAAAGGTGGTTGATTGATGGATGTTGATCATAGTTTCGCCCCCAAGCTTGGGCATCAACCTACGAGAAGAGCAAAAACATTAAGAAACTATAAACTAATGTCTAAATAATTGAAATAGAAAGAAAGAGCTTAAGTTTCCTCCCATGGAACGCTTCTCGAATGTCATTATCTTGACATTATTGGAATGCCTTAGGTTGGGTCTTCAAAAGGCACTTCTTCCATGTTTTGAAATTTGAATTCATTCTTGCCCTTCAACTTCAAGCGCCAAAAGGAAATATGTTTTTCATGGTTAATGGTTCCTGGCCAAAGCAAATTGAGCCTATTTAGGAACAACTTCCAACGGGAATTATAGAGAAGTGTTTGTTTTCCTAGAACCAACTTTTTCCTTGGCTTTTCATGCAAATGACTATTTAGGTCTTTGTAGACTTTTGCCTTTTTCCAAATATCACTTCAAAACTTCATTTTATCATCTTGCAAAAGTGATTTTACACTTGCTACTTTCGAATCACAACTTGACTTCCTTGTATGAGCATAGCAATGAGGATCATGAGGCGGCTTCAACTCTAGTATAGTACTCAAAACTTCCTTTGATTCGACAACGTTGGGAGGTTTTAAAGGATCTTCTTTATAGTTCTTATTACTTCGACTTGCAAAGCTTCACGATCCAATTTAACGTTACCCATCTCCCTGCTCTCTATGTAACTTCCAAAAATAGATATATCAATACTTGAGTCTATTTGCAATATACTGCTCTAGAAGGTCATCAAACAATTCTTTTTTACATTTTTCTCCTACAACTGCATCAATTGATTGGAGACAAGTATCGACGTTCTCAAGAAATTTTTAGTTTGATTTGTGTTGAATATGACTTGCTCTTATTAACTTGAAGCATGAGTTGTCTTCCCTGTACATCAATCAGAGCTCTCACAGTTGCCAAAAATGGTCTGCCAAGGATCAATAATATCTCTTGATCTTCTTCCATGTCTATCACTACATTTTTTTCCTGCAAGATGAATTTATCAACTTAGTCAACACATCTTGAATGATGCTTATAGGTATGCATGAGATCTATCAACAAGTTGTAAAGTGATGGTAGTCAGTTTCACTTCTCCAAGACCTAACTTCTTAAATACAAAATGAGACATCAAATTGATGATAGCCTCAAGATCAAATAGTGTTTTTTCAATGGTAGAACTACCAATTGTGCATGGAATTGTAAAGCTACCTAGATCCTTTAGTATCTAAGGGAGCTTCTTCTGGAGAATGACACTGCAGTCTTCTATTAGCTTCACTTTCTATGCTCCTCCAACTTCTTCTTCTTTGAGATTACCTTTTTCAAGAATTTGGCTTAGTTTGAGATTTGTGCCAAAGCCTCTGCAAAATGAATGTTTATATGGATTTTTTTGAAAACTTCCAGATATTTTGCAAATTGTGCATCAAAATTTTTCCTTAAAATCTCTATGGATGTGGCAGTGTTGGCTTCAAGATTGGTAGATTATCTATGAATGAGATTGAGTTAGGCTTAGGAGCTTCTTTGTTTTCCCTACTTGGATTTCTTGCTCTGCAACCTACTTCTCTGTCTCTTGTTTGGAATCCGATGTAGAAACTACATCTTCTTTCATTTTACTCTCTCCAATCTCCTTACCAATTCTCAATGTGATGGCATTGCAATGTGCACTTGGGTTTACTTTGGTATCACTAGGAAACTTTTCTCCGGTCTGAGAGTTTATTGTAGTAGCTAGTTGACCACTCTGTACCTCAATAGATTTCACTATGGCCCCATGTTGGTCATATGATTTTCAATATTGTTTAGTCTTAACTTATTTTTAATGAACCTCGCCCTAGTCTTTGAAATAAAGGTTCCTAAGATATCCTCCAATGATGGGTTTTCTTTAGAAACCTGATTATTGAACCTAAAAGGAGGTTGTAGCGCATTTCTGGTGTTGCCACAAGAAGGATTCACATAGTTTCGCAACCCTGGATTGTAGTAGTTTGATGAGTTATTCCATCTTTGGTTAAAATTTTAGTTATTTACACATAGAACCTATTCACTCTACATGTCAATCTTTTGGTTTAGTGTAGAAGTAGCCACAGCCTCATCTGCTCTCTGCTAACTTTTTGTATTGTTAGTGCAACTATTTGGCTAATAAGCAGTGACGTTTGAGCTTTAGAGTTGTAATAGGATCCACCTCATAGAAATCAGCAATTTTCTTTCCACTTGAATGCTCACTTGGCCATTGATAACTGTTGGTGGCTATTTTATCCAGTAAGGAATTAACATCATTTGTAGTTTTTGACATCAAGGTACCACTTGTTGCAACATCAACTATAGTTCGTGTCTAACCATTGAATGCGTTGTAAAATCTCATCTGCATCCAATTTTGATAAACATGCTAAGGACATCTTCTAAGTATCTCTTCGAATCTCTAAAAGGCCTCATTAAATGGTTCAAATTTAGTTCGTATGAATTGTCCAATCTCACTCCACAATTGAGCTAACTTGGAAAAGATTCACCAAATTGATTCCAAATCTCTGTTCTAATCAATATAGGCTTTAGTTCAAAGTTGTTTGCCATGCCATACTAGAGTAATTTTTGGTGACAACTGGTCGGACATACACTCAAATAGCTAGCTGTTGATTAACATATGAAAGTATGTACATATGTGTTTTGCAATAAAAACTTCTCCAAAGTTTATAAGAAACTGGTAATAGATGTTCAAAAGCTTCCTTCTTCATTCTCCTTTTTGCAAGATATATGGAATTTTTATCCAAAGAGCTCATTTTTGGCTTGAATGATTTCGTATATTGAATACCCACAAACCTCTTTTAATTATTAGATGAGGGTCTGTATTTGTGGTCCCCAACATTAGTTTAAAAATCATACCCTAATTTCTTTCCAAGAAGATATTGATCTAAAATGGAAGCAATAGCGAATATGACATTTTATTCCATACAATCGCAACTTGATAAAGGTTGAAATCACAAAATACACTCATTTTCTTTCTACTTCAAAGCACAAGTTTGCTTTGCAATCCGCATAAGTTTGCTATTCCCTCCATTTTGGTCCCTATTACATGTTTGCTACCACAATTATACTGCAACACACCGTATCAAGTTGTATAATATAAAGGTTAAGTTAGGATATTGAACCCATATAGATTGAATATCAGTTTCATACTAAGTACTGTAATTGAATTGCCCTTATTTTATCTAGATGATCAAATTTGTATTATCAATGTTTATTTGATTCTAAGGTGAATATTGTGATGAACCCAATGATTATATACAATTCAAAAAAATTAATCTATATGAGAAAGTCTGGGATTATGGTTTTGTCTAACTATCGACTATGTTTCTCAATTATATAGTTATCTTTAATGAATTTTCTCAAGTTTATAAGCAATTACCATAATGTGATTCTACTCCCTCTCTCGAGTGCGAAGTAAAAATATTCCTAGAAATTATTTCCAATATCTCTATTCCGAATTAAAATCCAAGAATAATCAAGTTTTAAAGTTCTTATGTGCAATGGCTTCAAAGGAATTATATTATCCCTCGAAAACTATAATTTCGTAGGCTGTATTATTCTAAGATTTAATTCTAAGGTTCTCTCTTTCAAGTGCTAAAACATAAACAATCAAATCATTCAATTAACGGTCAATTAATTGAAAGCATTGAATACAAATAGCACAAATAAATTTAATGGAAAACGTCAAAGAATTAATTATAAAAAATCAAAAGATAATATCAAGTTTAGATTATATCAAACCCAATATGTAAGATTTAGTTCATGATTGTAGAATAAGAAAATCTAGAATTCATAAACAAGAACATAAGGAAGAAAGAGAGAAACTGTTTTGGAGCTTTGATCAATCTTCTTCTTGATGTTTCTCTCGCTCTCTTACTTGATCTGTTGCTTTTGTCTCATCAAAGTGTAGTTGACAAGTCCCCTTAAAGGTTGTATTTATGCCCCTTGTAGTCCTAGACGAGTTGGGGTTGAATTGGACTTTTAAAAGTTGGATTAGACCTGAATTTTCACGGTGCAGTGCGCAACCAGTTAAAACTTGGGTAGCCCATAGGCACTATGGATTTAGCTCCTTGGCACAGATCTTTGTCATTTTTCTACTCTTCTGGGTTCAAGTGACACCTAGGCGCAAGTCTCTACCTATTTTGTTACTTTTTTTCTATTTTCTACTTTGATTCATTTGTTCTTACCTTCTTGGCACTCCTCGATTCATATCATCATCACTCTTTGATTCCTTTAAGTTCCAAAATTTGTTTTTTATTACCTTATCACCTAACCTACAACAGATCATGAAAGCACACATCAAAATGTTCTAAAACTCTTAAGATCAAATGACTTTGCTTCGATCGACTCCTTCCTATGCACAATTTTGATCCTTTATATTCTAATATTCACAATTTAATTTGCTTCATTCCAAAATCATTGATAATTAATTCAACGCAAGTTTCAAAAGTTGACAATTTAGTTTCCAAACTTTTTAAATTATTGAATTTAACTCTCGATAGTTATTAATTTCTTCAAAATGTTCCATTAATTCTTCTAATTGATCACGTGCAATCCAGATGATTTTCATTTGTTCCGAATAAACCTCAATTAAGCTCCAAAATTCCTTTCTCACTCCAATTGAATCCAAGTTTGGATTTTACCTATAATTAATCATATTTACTTAAATTAAATAGATATCCGCTTGGTTTAGCAATAAATAAATAAGAATAAAAGCCCAAATTAGTACATAATATGCATTTATCACATTCCAAACTTAAACTCTTGTTAGTCCCAAGCAAAATTATCTACTAAATACATAAGCAAGCAAATAAAATATAAACGCATTAGATGACTTCGCCGAACTTCCATAAGTATTGAAATTGTTTTATAATTTTCATAGGTAATGTTGTAAATATAAACAATTCAAACACATATAACAATCATAATATCGTGCTTAAAACATATCAAATTGCACATGAATAATTATTAAATTAACAGAAATGTTACATCACATATTCGAAGTTCATAGTCATAAACAATACTAAATAATCATATTTATTAGCAGCAAGGCTATCCAACTCAAAGCATACATAAAAGACTAGAATATTTTTGAATTTTTTTTCACTCTTTTCAATTTTTGAATTTTTTTATGCATATCACACAAACAAACAAATAACTAAGTTACACCCCAAACTTAAAATGCACATCATTTTTGCACAAAATATGCTCATAAAGATTAGAAAACGTGTCATTTATACGATGATGTCGTATTAGCACTTGGTCTTCAATCTTTCTTCTTTACTCATTTGTTCATTTTACAAAATATAATCTTCATACCTTAAAAGAAAAAAGAGAAAGAAATTACAAATACAATGACATGAGTTAAAGATAATTTTAGTGTAGATATATGGGATGAGGCAAAATTTTACATGATTGTGAACCTATTAATACGACCCTTAATTATTCAAAATCGTAAATTTGACAATAACTAAGAGTGCCTAAATAGTAAATAAAATCTTAAGTCATTACATGCAATGTAATTATTAAAATAAAGATGGAAAGAATGGGGATTGTTTTCCATTAAGTGCTTATTTATAGTCCTAGACAAACTTTTACACAACTGTTTTATGGCACTTTGAATATTACATTTGAGATCCTGCTTAGTAGGTTGACCCAGCACCAAACTTTGATTATTCTCCAAACTCTTACTTTGCCATTTCCCACATCATATGAATAGCCTAAATTACCCAATTCAAACACATCTATAAATACTTCAATTGCTTTGTCAGCTTCAATAAAAAAATCCATAAAGTTGGAAGATTGCATGTTAATTCCATCTTAATGCTGATGATTTATTTGGCTCTTTCTTAATTATTTCCTCGGTCTTTCCATTCTCTTCTTCTTTAGTTGTTTCAACAGGTTGAATGATGAGAAGATCCTCTTAAGTCAAGTTATTTGGATTATCCAGACTTAGGCTACCATCCTATGCATAACCTATTGACATGTGGTTGATTTCTCGTTTTGATTATCACAAATAAATTACGCTTATTTCTAATAAATTAAATTTGAGTATTTATAGCGATTATTGCAAAATCGATAAAAATGAAGACATGAAGATTGAGATCGAGAGACTTCAAATTGACGATCGATATGGAAACAAAATTGGCAATTGATGGATTTAAAGACAAAAATCAAGAACTCAAGTCAAATTGGCTTGAAGAAAAAGTCAAACGTCAAATACCGAGACATGAAACATAGATGCTTTGAACTCGTTTGTAAAGGGGAAACACTTTAATTCTTAGCATAGCATAAAAAGAATTATTATGCACAAGAAAAATTCAATTTACAAAAACAATCGCACAAAAGTTATTTTTCAAAAAGGAGGCAAGTATTTCAACTCAACGATCCAATTGTTACAAAATCACTTATTTTGAGAAATTAAATAAGAAAGTCCTTTAAGATCCTACATTGATCAAAATTATCATGATGGAAAGCGTCTGGAGACAGTTTGTCCATCTAGACTTCCGGATTGTCAATCGGACGTCTGAATTCCTCAACAGTAAAAAAATTGGCCGTTTTGAATATGACGTATAATGGTTACTTTTGCACTGTCCGATTTAGATTCGGACATCGAAATCAACTCTTCATTCATCAATAACTTTTCAAGAGCAATGAACTCCCAACTACATTATTTTTCTTTATGCAAAAGATCAAATTATTTACTTCTTGAAAAACTTTTTGTGTGAATCAAATCATTGAAAATTATTTTTCTCATAAAAAGTTTTTCTATTCTAACACTTGAGCTATATTCATTACTATATATTAAAGTGTTAGCCTACCTCTTTCTTGGTACTTAATTTTGACTATATAATTTATTAAGAGAGAAGATTTCATTTGTAAAATATATTCTTGTTTTAATTGTAGGTCGTATTGAGGTCCCGTAAAGGTTAATATTGTATAAGAATCGATGCTCCTTGTTGTATGTCACCAAACACATTGTAAAGGATTGTATCATAAGTCAATCAATAAATTAAAAAGGCGTTGTCCGTACTGAAGAGCTTGATAACGGAAGACGTAGATCATTGTTTTGAATTGAACCTCCACAATTATATCATTTGCATCGTTTCCCTCTTTATTTACCGCTTTTATATTGTGCTCATTACTTGTTTTTATTTGGCCTTGTATTTGTGTATATTTGTCTTATTGTTTAAGTAGCAATTAAATTGATAAAGAAATTGAATTAATTTTCAAAAAAAGATTTGAAAACCAATTCACCCCCCTTGGGTTAGTCATTCTTGAGCTTTCAATTGGTATCAATGCAAGGTGCTTATTAAAAAAAAAAAAAAAATTCACAATCTTGAGCAATGGCTAACCACACTCTCTAAAGTCTAGAGGGGCACTATACTGATCAGCGTCATTTCTTTGATGACACGCATATAATTATTGGAAAGCTAGGATGATAATTTATATACAATCTATAAATTATATATTTGGGAAGTTGTTGAATATGGTCCTTATAAGCCTACCAAGACCATTAAAATAGACGGGCAACTGGATCAAATTATTCCTAAACCTAGAGAAAAATGTGATGAAGATGACAAGAGAAAATTATTCTTAAATGCTAGAGCTAGGAATCTAGTTTATTGTGAATTGGATGAAAATGAATTCAATCGCATTAGTACATGTGATTCTGCATATGATATTTGGCATGCATTAGAAGTTACTGATGTCAGCACTAGTAAGGTTAAGGAAACAAAAATCAATCTCTTAGTTAAGGAATTTGAAATTTTTTCATGAAAAAAGATGAACTCATTATTGACATGATTACTTGCTTTGCCAATGTTGTTAATGGCATCAAGGCTTTGATAGTAAATTTACTAACGATGAGCTTTTGAGTAAAATGCTTAGGTCACTATCGGAAGATTGGAGCACATTGAGAATGTTGATAGAGAATAACAAAGATATTAACACATATCCTTTGGAAGAACTATATGGAACATTGATAACTTATGAGCTCAACAATGCCGAAGTCAAGGAGAAGACAAGAAAAAGCAAAGAAAAATCGAATGAGCCTCCTAAGCACCAAATTATTCTAAAATCGACAATTGAAGAAGAACAACAAGGGACAACATGAGTGGTGAAGAGCTCGACGATATGGTCCTTCTTGTAAAAAAAATGGAGAGATCTTAGAAACAATAAAAAATTCCAAAAGAAGGAAGAAAAAGGTAAAGAAAGAAGCAAGAAAATTATTTGCTACGATTGTGACAAATCCGGCCACAAAAGAAATGAGTGCCCAAACAAAAAGAAAAATATCAAGAAAATGGCACTGCAAGATATATGAGATGAAAGTAATGATGATGACCTCAATGAAAACGATAGCTAAGATAAAATCGACAACATGTGCTTCATGGCGATCGAAGACGAGGTAAATTCTATCAAAAAATCTTCATATGATGAATTATCTACTTCCTACAATGAAATGCTTGAAGAATTTGAAAAGCTTGCCTTAAGTCATTCCATTCTTAAAAAAAAATCTTTGTTGAAAAATGAAATAAAGAAAATTTTGGAAAATCAGAAAGAAAATGCTAATTATGATTTATTAATTAAAGAAAATGTTTTCCTAAAAGAAAAAAATCAAGGACTTGACAAAAATTATTCATAAATTTACTCAAGGGAAGAAAATTTTGATTTAATGCTTCGTGAAAAAAAATGTGACTTTGACAAATGAGGGATTGGATGCAAACCTTTCTTGAAACAACTATAAACATATTTGTTAAAGCTTCAACTTCTTTTACTTCTAACATTACATGTAGCTTTTGTAATAAGGGTAGACATGTTGCATTCAATTGTTTAACTAAAAAGAGGCTACACTTTGAAAGCTAACATAAGTGGATTCGAGAATCCACTAAAACTAACTACCAAGGACCCAAATTTGTATGGGTACCAGAAATAAAAAATTAAATCGTTCTTGTAGGTTCCAAAGAAATAAAGAGCAAATGGTTCTTAAATAGCGAATGCTCGAAACACATGGCAAAAAATTGATCTCTTTTGTTGAACTTCAAGAAAGGTGATAGAGATCATGACAGTTTTGGAGATAATGCTAAAAGAAAATTTATTGGCAATGAAAACTTTGGTAACCATTCATCCCCTTCTATTGAAAATGTTTTATTAGTCGATGACCTCAAACATAATTTGCTGAGTCAATTATGTGATAAAGGTTACAACATTCAATTCAATTCTTCCAAGTTTTTTATTAAGGATGCTATATCAAAAGAGGTGGTATTTATGGGAAGTCATAGTAAATATTTTTATATTATAAATATTGAATTTGAAAATAATGAAAAATGTTTATGGAGTTTGAAAGAGGACACTTGATTGTGGCATAGGAGATTAGGTCATGTTAGTATGAATCCTCTCTAAAAAAAATAATTCAAGAATTTCTTTACAAAATGATTGCCAAATTTAAAATTTGAGAAAGATGGGATTTGTGATGCTTGTCAATTTGTAAAACAAGTAAAGAATTCTTTCAAATCTAAACTATACTCTTCAACTACAAAACTATTACAACTTCTCCACATAGATCATTTTGGACCATTAAGAACCGCTAGCTTAGCTGTAAACTTTTGCCAAATTTACTTGGGTCTTATTTTTAAGCCTTATGATAAGTGCATCTTTATGTACTTATTTAATTCACAAACGTGACTAAATTACAAGAAAAGTGTTTAAATTGTGGCTTAATTTCATTTGATTTGTATATTAGAGGTTATATTGATGGACATGCTGAAATTCATGAGAAAAGATTTGAAAAAGGGTCGAAACGAAGCAAAGCAAAAGTTCATGGACCAGAGCGCAAATATCCAAAAGTTGAACTAAAAGGCAAATCGAGAATGCAAACGAGCTAAGTATCAACTCGGGGATAATGTGGGATGACCAGAGGAAGAAAGACAAGAAAAAGGACCAAAATGAAGAAAAACGAAAGTCTAGGGACTAAAATGCAATGATCGAAAAGATGAATAGACGGATTAATCAAGGATTTGATCAAGTAAAGTACCATTGGATGTTAATATTGTCGATGTAATGAGAAGAATGAGGAAACAAGATCAATATGGAAGAAAAGAAAGTTTAAGGACCAAAATGGACATCTTTGAAAGAAGTACTACTATGCGACCACATAGTAATCCTTCCATGCGACTATGCGGTCGTAGGCATGGTGATTGAAACTTTTTGGCAACATAAAAATCTAGACTCGTCAGATTTCGGGGTAGAACACATTAGGAGGCAAGAAAACATATCTTGAAGAAGATTTTGAGCGAGAGTAACGAAGGATTTCACGAAGATTATCGAGATTTTATGCGAATTCATAACCCAGTGATGTTTTATCTTCAAGAAAATATGTATTCTATTATTTTTTTATGTTAGGCTAAATATTTGTGTACTACGAGATCGATGAACCATGTGATGTGATCTTTAAATTTCTAGTTTTGTAATTCGACTTTAAAACATGTATTTGATTTTTTGAATGATTTATATACATTAATTGACTTCCATAATTAAGTGCATGTAATTATGTGATGTGTGATGATTTATTTCTTGCATTGGAGAGAAGGCAAATAAATTCGACAAGATATAAATCATCGTAGGGTCCGATAAGGGATAGAGATATACCCCTATACTTTGCATGAATCTTTAAGTGCTCATAAAATCACATGCTTTCTTATATATATGCATCCGTTATAGAGACATAGGATGGTAGTATATGAGAATAGGTTCAACACTACTCGAGAGAGAGTATTGGATAGATTTAGGAGCATTGATTCTGCAATAATTCAATCATGTTGTCATATTGTGAAACTAGGGTTTAAGATGATCATTGCATGGGAATTCGTGATCCTAGTGCGTTTAATTTTCATTGAATAAAGTCAATTTGCATTCCAACCATTTACTTTGAATTTTAGTTCGTTAAAACATCGTTTGCATATTTAGTTCATTCCAATCGTTACAATTGCATAATTAGGGTTTTCTCTAAATTAGGATTTTCTTAGGGAGAAAATTTCATTTTGGATAAATTGGCTTCAGTTAAGGCTACGTTAGATAAAATTAAACTACTCAATCTATGTAAGATGATATTCGGAACTCTAATTTCCACTTTATTACTTGTTACGAACCGTACGCTTGTAGTGTGTTAAATCGAAAGAATATTTTCGTGAACACCTTAAAACCTTTTAAGCAATTTTGTGAGAAAGGCCAAAATGAAAAAGGTTATACTATTACGCTTATTAGAAGTGAAAATGGTTGAGACTTTGATGATGTTTCTTTTGATAATTTTTGTAATTGAAATGGATATGAACATAATTTCTCAACTCATAGAACTCCTAAACAAAATTGTGTAGTAGAAAGGAAGAATCGTACATTGCAGGACATGGCTAGAACCATGCTTAATGAAAATAACCTACCAAAATATTTTTTGGCCGAAGTTATTAATGCCGCTTGCTATATTATCAATAGAGTTTTGATTAGTCGAAAGAAAAATAAAACTCCTTGCAAACTTTGGAAAAATAGAATTTCCAATATTAGTTATTTTAAGTTTTTCGGTTGCAAATGTTTTATTTTGAACAAAAAGAAAAATTTGAGAAAGTTTGATTCAAAACCTGATGTTGGAGTTTTCTTGGATATTCATCGTCGAGCAAAGCTCATAGCATGTTCAACAAAAGAAATCTAGTAGTTGAAGAATCCATGCATGTCACATTTGATGAGACTAACACTTTTGATTGTGATAAATGTATTGATGATGATGTAGGTCTAGAAGTTCCATTTGAACAAATGGATATTCGAGACCAAAACAAGGAAGCTTCTAACAAAGAATAAATGGAGGAGCCCAACTTTTAAGAAAGTGGAGAAAAATTAATCAAAGTTAAAAGTGATCCCTTACTACCAAAAGAATGGAAGTTTGTTCCATCTCATCCAAAGGAACTAATAATAGGCAATCCATCCAAAAGTATAACCACTAGAACCCCTTTTAAAAATCATCTGGTAGTTGTGCATTCATTTTGTAAATCGAAACTAAAAATTTCAAAGAGGTCGAGTTTGATTAATTTTGAATACTAACAATGCTAGAATAACTAAATCATATTGAAAGAAATTATGTTTGGAAGTTAGTTGCTGGACCAAATGATTAAACTGTAATTCGTACAAAATGAGTTTTTAGAAATAAAGAGATGAAAATGGGATACGTAACAAGGCTAAATTAGTGGCTCAAGGTTACAATCAAGAAGAAGGCATTGATTATTAGGAAACTTATGCACTAGTTGCTAGGTTAGAATCCATTCACATGATTCTTCCCTTTACTTGTCATAAAAATTTCACTCTTTATCAAATGGACGTTAAAAGAGCCTTTTTAAATAGATTTATTGAAGAAGATGTTTTTTGTTGGACAACCCCCAGTTTTAAAGATCACAAGTATCCAAATTATATTTTTAAATTTAGAAAAATTCTTTATGATTTAAAACAAGCTCCTAGAGCTTGGTATGGACGTTTGAGCCCACTTCTACTCTCAAATGACTTCTCGATTGGAAAAATGGATACTACATGTTTTAAAACTCGTAAGGGAGACATGTTTATCATTCAAATTTATTTTGATAATATTATTTTTTGTGCAACTAATATTTGTCCTTGTGAATTTTCAAAATGCATGAGTATGGAAATTGAAATGAATATAATGGAAGAACTTAAGTTCTTTACTGGCCGTCAAATTAAACAAACAAGTGGTGGAATATTCATAAATCAAAATAAGTACATATTAGACATACTCTAAAGGTTCAAAATGGATGACCTAAAGCCAATGAACACTCCGATGAGTACATCCATAAAGCTTGACAAAGATGATCAAGGTACTCCCGTTGACATAACTAAAAATTGAGGTATGATTGGATCCCTTCTTTATTTAACTAGAAGTAGACCCGATGTTATGTTTAGTGTATATTTATGTGCTAGATTTCAATCAAATTCGAAGGAATCTCATTTGAAAACGGTAAAAAGAATCTTCAGATATCTCAATGAAACTCGAACTTTACGACTTTGGTATCCAAAAGGAACTCACATTGATCTACTTAGCTATTCGAATGTCGATTGGGCCGGTTGCAAATTTGATCGAAAAAGCACTAGTAGTGCATATCATTTTCTAGGTTTTGTACTAGTATCGTGGTTTTGTAAGGAACAAAATTCCGTAGCATTATCTACCGTTGAAGCCGAATATATCTCAACCGTAAGTTGCTGTGCACAAGTGCTGTGGATGAAACAAACCCTTAGTGATTATCACTTATCTTACGATCATATTCCCATTAGTGTAATAACGCTAGTACCATTAACTTGTCCAAGACTCTCGTCTTGCACTCTCAAACAAAGCATATTGAAATTAGATATTATTTTCTTAGAGATCATGCAAAAAAGGGAGATATCACATTAGAATTTATTGACAAGAAAAATCAATTGGCCGATATCTCCACCAAACCGCTAGCCCTTGATCGATTCTTATACATTAGAAGAGGTTTGCGCATTATTGACGAATTCAATGTGCATAATTAAAATGGATTTATGCTATTACCTTTGCATAATTTAAAAAAAGGGGGACATCTGGACGAGTCAAGACTAGTCCGGACAGCATCATCCAGTTTAACAAAATGTTTGGATCATTTTGAGATCTGTCAATCCGGTCGTTTGATCAGCACGAAACCAGTTCGCTTAAAATGCGTACTTATCTCCTTATCTCCTTAGATCCTCTCTATATTCTTTATTTCTTCCACTAAACTCGTCAATTGTGCATCTGATCCAAAAACCTACTACTTCTATATCCTCTCTTCAACAACAATTTAAAATTCTGTCTATAAAATTTCAAAAACCACAAAAATTTGAACCCTAGCATCTTTTTCTCCATTTGATTAATTTTACATCATGACGGGATCCAAAAGGGCAGGAAAACAAATGAAACAAACCGCTAAGCGCTTTTCTCCACCTTCTTCTGGCAAAGAAATGGATTTGAAGCTAGAGGTGCCAGGGAACCCGTCTGAGAAATCACCCATATTTATAGGTAAAAATGTTGATTTTGTCGATTTTTTAATGAAGCACCTGCATTTCATCTAGAAGAGTTTTGAAAATATGGGATGGGTATCGGTCGCCACTACGGAAGAACCCGTATACCTATGCCTAATGAAAAAATTTTATCAAAAAATACACGTTACACCTTGTTTCGATGAGATTACAAGTCAAGTTAAAAAATGTACACATCACGATCACGAAAGCACTAATTTGTGATATTCTTGAGCTCGAATTGTGTGACTTACAAATCTTCTTCATAAAGCTCATCCTACTTTAGACGGCTATGATCCTTCCGAATTATGTCGTCGAGTCACCAGGAAGAACATTGAAAATATCACCAAATTAAGTGCTAATCAATTGAGCCTTCCATACAAAATTTTACAAAATATTATCCCACATATCAATTTTCCACGAAAAGGTCATTGAGACGAAGTGAATAACTTCAATCTCTTCATTCTTGATTCATTTCTCGTCGAGCAAAAACTTGATTTTCCAACTAGGACTTATGACACTTGTTCATTCATTACATCACGTTAAAACTTTACCCTACAAGATGCTTCTCAAAAATTGTTAAACATTTCGACGTTACACTATTTGACGAAAGTAGGAGCTAATTACCTAGATAGTCACTGAACTTTGCCAAAAGTTCCTAGGAGGTCACTGAACTTCAAAACTTCCCTAAATAGTCACTGAACTTTGCCAAAAGTTCTCAAGGGGCCACTAAATTTCAAAACTTTACTAAAACAATCATTGAACTTTGCAAAAATTTCCTAAGGGATCATTGAATTTTAAAAATTGTGACCTCATACATCACAGATTTAGTGATCTTCTTGAAACTTTTTGCAAAGTTCAATGATTTATTTAGGAAAAGTTTGAAGTTCGATGATCCCCTGAAAACTTTTGGCAAAGTTCAGAGACAATTTGGGGAATTAACTCGACGAAACTAGTGTTAAACTTTGCCCTACCAATACTATCAACATCCAAACTCTTAAATGGATGAAGATTGTTAAGGAACATGGGCAATGGGTGATGCACACAAAAGGATTCGACCTTTCTTCGGGTCCCTCGACTCTACCTTTTGAGGATGATGAAGAAGAGGAAGGAGATGATATACCACCTATTTCAAGTCCTCCTCACGACATATCAGGCTCCAGTGTTCCTAGTCTCTCGGGTAGCGACTTCACATTTATCAAAGATCATTATAATATCCTGATTGGGCACATCAATTCTCTCACATCTTCTTGGACAGTCTCCACGGTATATTTCATCAGATTCAGGCACAGCAGAATGATATCTAGGCCCGTCAAGTGGAGTGCAGGCACGACAGAACGCTTTTTTGTCGATTTCTACGCTCGCTTCTCACGACCGCCACCTTCGACACCTTAGTTTTCTTTTGCTATTAAACATATTTTAGTCGTACTTCAAATATATTTAATTTCAATAATATTATTCTAATGCTTAATGATCCATGTCTTAATTTCATTGCTATGGTCGACTTTCTTCAATCTCTACTCTCGCATACATTTTTTCTTATGACAAAAGGAAGATAGATAGATGATTATGCATGGTAGGAAGAACATATGAATTATCACATGTATGTAAAGAGGGGGAATATAAGTGAAAATGATAGGGGGAATATATGCATAAAATGCAAAATTTTAAATTTTAAATTCCTTGTCAATTTGTTCAATTCCTTATCAATTTGTTATATTGCAGATTATCTTTTTTGCCATAATCAGAAAGTAGAAAACTGTTGACCTATAATTGACTTCTCGTTTTGATTATCACAAACATCTAACAAATTGAATTCGAGTGTTTATAGCAATTATTGCAAAATCGATAAAAATGAAGACACGAAGATTGAGATCACGAGACTTACAAATTGAAGATCGATATGGAAACAAAATTGGCAATTGATGGACATAAAAGACAAAAATCGAGCACTCAAGTTAAATTGCTTTGAAGAAAAAGTTAAACGTCAAATACCAAGACATTAGATGTAGATGCTTTGAACTCGTTTGTAAAAGTGAAATGCTTTAGTTCTTAGCATCGAATCAACAATAACTCAAAAAGAATTTTTATACACGAGAAAAGTTCACGTTACAAAAACTGTCACATAAAAGTTATTTTTCAAAAGGCAGCTATTTCAACTCGACGATCCAACTGTTACAAAATCACTTACTTTGAGAAATTAAATAAGAAAATCCTTCAAAGGCCTACATTGATCAAAATTATCACAAAGGAAAGAGTCTGGGGATACTCTGTCTATTCGGAAGTCCGGATCACCAACCGAACATTCAGATTCCTCAGCAGTCAAAAATTTGTCCGCTTTGAATTTGACGTAAAACGGGTACTTTTGTACTGTCCGGTTCAGATCCGGACGATCGGATCACTCGTCCAGATTAACAAAATTTCTGGCGATTTCACTGTTATAAATACCACTTCACTTTTCATTCATCAATAACTTTTCAAGAGCATTGAAGTGAGGCTTTATTGACCGTAGCTACTTTATTTTTCATTCTTCAAAAGATCAAATCATTTACTTCTTGAAAAACTTTTTGAATGAATCAAATTATTGAAAATCACTTTTCTCATAAATGTTTTTCTACTCCAACACTTGAGCTATATACATTGTTGTCTATTAAAGTGTTACCCTACCTCTTTTGACTATATCATTTATTAAGAGAGAAGATTTTATTTTTAAAATTTATTCTTGTTTTAATTGTGGGTGGTGTTGAGGTCCCGTAATACTCAACTTTGTATAAAGATCGGAGCTCATTGTTTGTAAGTCACCAAAAATATTGTAAAGGGTTGGATTGACCATAAGTCAATCAATATAGTGAAAAGGCCTTGGTCATGCCAGAGAGCTTGGTAATGGAGGACACAGGTCATCACTTTAGATCGAACCTCCACAATTATATCATTTGCATCCTTTCTCTCTTTATTTACCATTTTTATATTGTGCTCATTATTTGTTTCTTTGTGTCCATAAAAAGAGTGTATGCAATGCTCTTTTGCATCAGTTATAGCTATTTGTGAAAAAGGAAGTTGTATTTGTGTTTTGTGATTATTTAACCTTGGGTGTTGTACTTTGTACTTTTAGAGGAATCCATTTTTATTTATTTTTTTATTCCTAAAAAGAGCATATGCATATGCACTTTTTCTAGTGTTATGACTATTTGTGAACAGTGTAGTTTCTACATAGTTGTCCTTGTCTCCATTCCTTAGCAATTAGACAGTAGAGCCATTTTTTATGTTGTTTCCCTCCAAAATTATAGTAGGTTAGTGAAGCAATAGTTCAATGTTGGGAAAAGGAGATATCATGATGTATTTTGGTCATGGTTGGGCATGATACCTCATCTATTAAGCATTTTGACATGAAAATATGTCATTTTTTTAAGATTTTGTCAAGTTTTTGGAATATTAGTCACTTTTTTGAGTTATCATCACTTTTCTCTGTAGATGATGTATGATCAAGAGTTTTAGGCGAACAGTTAAAACAACTATGATTAGAGCTCTTGAAATTTTGAAGTTCATGCAATAAAAGGCTCAAGTATGTCTTCTCCATTATGAAAACTTATGAAACTATGATTGTGGTCTAAATGATTTTAACTTGACTGGTTTTTTTGAAGGTCCTTGAAATTTTTAGCCAACAAGGATCTGCTGGAAGGTGTTCTTCGTGATTATTATTCATGCAGAGTTTTTGGAGACTTCGACAATTCTTTTGATAGTGTTATTGTTTAATCTGATGGAAATATTGAATGTGTGCAAATTTGAAAGCCGAAACAATATTTCATTTGAGGTAATTAAAAGAGCAGCTAAACTATTTTTAGAGGTCCCAGTTGTCAACAAACTTTGTTAGTGCCAAAAGTCTAATTCTGATCAAAAGTCATTTCCATATTTTTTTAGATTGGTGTCAAAATATCTTAATTATAGTTGGTGTTCAATATTATTTGTCACTTTTGAATATTTATCACTTTTTTTGCCACATTATTGAATTCCTTCCAAATCCAAGTTAATATATTAGTTGAGAGAAGAAAAATATAAATATAAAGAGAAAATATGCAAAAGAAATTCAACTATCTTCTGGACCTATTCTAATGTTTTGATTTATTTTTGTCACTTTTTTTAGTATTTGTGTCTTTTTTAAGCTTTTTTTGTCACTTTTTAAATTTTTGTCTTCTAAATCCAAGTTAATATGTTAGTTAATAGAGGTAAAATACATTTAAAAGAAAATCAACCATACATTGGATCTAGGGTTGGCAACAGTTCGGTTATGGGTCGATTCGGTCAAAATCATAATCGCACCATCAATTTTTTGACCATACCATAATCGCACCATAACCACGTAAATCAGTTCGGTTCGGTGCGGTTCGATTCTTTTAATAACTACGAAAATAAATTATTTTTTATAGGTTCATCTGTCAAATTGATATAAAACAATTTATGAAAAAAAGTCAATGAAAAAAAAATAATATTCCAAACGAAAATGCAAACATTATCCCAATTTTCAATTGTAAAATACAAATTTAACAAACAATATTATAAATATACTAATACTAAATTTTTCCTTCATTCTTAATTGTTGTGCATCGAAGTTACTTGATTCATTCTTCCCCAAAAGTCTTACTAGCATAGATCAACACTCAAAGTTGATTTCTATATAGTAAATAAGAAATATAAGTAGAGAATACAACGATACTGCCTATTCTAGAATGGTCTTAACTAAGATTTAAATTAAAAAAGTGTACCTCTTCTTCAGCTTCCTTCTCGCTAAAAGTTGCACAAGCTCTAGAATATGATGAAAAAGTAAAAAAATTTACATACAATATAAAAAAATTAACAATAAAAGGAGCCGTGCATGAGTTTGTGATTTGTGAAGAGCAGGGTTTGCATTTATATACTGTCATACTAATGCTATTATTATGGGGTAATAGTAAGTGGGTTGGCCGGCTGAGTCATGTAGATGTAATGGGCGAGGGGAGATTTTGTTTTGGGCTAGATAGAAAAGTAATGTAAATCCTAATAATCAATTCAATTGGTTATTTTTTTTTTTTAGCGGATAATCGGTTCGATTTCGGTTCGACGGAGTAAATACCATACCCATACTGTCACGAACCAGTTCATTAAAATAAAAACCATATCCGCCCCATTGCACCATAGGTTCCGTTAACCGCGATTTTCGATTTTGACGGTTCAAATTGTCATCTCTAATTGGATCTATTCTAATGTTTTGATTCATCTGGCACTTTTTTGAGTATTCACATTTTTTAATGTTCATTACATTTTTAAGTTTTTGTCACTTTTTTAATTTCTATCACTTTATTGAATTGTTTCCATATATTAGTACCACAGGAATTGAGATGGACAGAGATGATGAAGATTATGATATAGACAATGATTGAGTATCAAATGAAGGCATATGTGATATGTTGATGGAGGTGGAGATGAAGACATATTTGATGAGGTTAAGATAATTGTAAATTGCATTGAAAATGTTCAATAATAGATTATTTTTATAGGATTAACAAGCTTTGATAAAGAGTGATGGTGTTTATACCTTTTTTTTTTTTTTAATAATTTGCAGTTTATGACACTTTCATTAAAAATGATATATCATGTTGTCCCACTTTTTTATTAAAATATCACACACAATCAATTTCTAATTGAGCAATACATCTTTGACTAAACTTTTAAGGAAAATTTTCATAAATGTCACTAAATTTGAAAATCCACAAAAAAATTTAATTTTACTAAAGATGCTCAAAAATATCACCCTTTTTTTGTGAAAGGTCCAAATTACCCGTAGTGACACCTTTTTAGGAACACTTAGTACTTGATTTGAATGGCATTAATGTTATGATGGGTGATTTAATTTGTATATTATAAAAATTGAATATATGATTATTTGTATAGGGTAATATGAATTTTGGTAAAAAGAAAAATGTATTTGAAAAGTTAACATAAAAACATGTCTTCTTACCATTAACAAACTCTAACTTATTATGCATCTTTTTCATTCTTTCATCAAGAAGACATTACTATTGAATTCATCATCCATTTTAAGAGGTTAACTATTAGAAATTGCTCATATTTTTATCTATAGCTTACTATTTTGTAAATGTTAAATACAATATGATCATATTTATTTGAAATTTTAGAAACTCTTATTCATTAATTTGTTTGGTATTTGAAATAGTGCCATACACATCCAAGAATTTCATGATATCAGTATTCAGATTATCGTTTGGTCTTCCAAAAAATTGCAAGGCATTTTGGAATATACGGATTACTTCTATCGTCAAGTGGAAATTTGCATGCTTGAAAGCTGGATAAGCAATACTTGACTGATTCCCGACCACTGGTAGAATCATATATTCATCCATAAGTCTCTCATTCTCATTAACAATCACATTAGTCAAATTTTCTGCATTTTTATTGATTACCGAGGCACCTGGATGTGTTATATCTTCTGCCATTATTGCTTCTTGCTATTTTTGATGTGCTTCTATCTATTCTTTTTATTTCAAATGAGTGTTTGTTCGATTTTTGGAGCAAATAGAGCGAAATCACCTTATTCGAAATTAGCATAAACTATCTTGAAAAGAAAGAAAAGGGACACTAAATTATTTGTATATGATAAACCTAGAATAAAGTAATAAAGATTCAAATTAAAGATATAATTAACTAAAACTAAGTACTATAGTCCCATGCATGGGAACAAAATCCTTGATCTTTAAAATCTCACAAGTTACCGTATCATAGATAAATGATAGACGAGTGAATAAAATATCGTCTCACGGATACTTTGTACTTGAATTGCCATGTTTTGATGATGGATATCCGAAAATAATTACCTAACTAAAATAATGAGTAATCAATAAAGTTTTGCATAATTGGTGGGCCATGTGATATTTCAGTGGAGGTGTGTGTCTCGAATGCATGTCTACCACCCTTACAGGAGAAGGTGCAATGTATATACCTTCATCCTCATCATCATTATTATTTCTACGATCTTTGCATGGCACTGCCATGCATCCGAGATAGCACTTGTGTGTTTGAATGAGAAAATCGGTGTAAAATTTTTGGAGATCAAGGAGAATTTTCTATGACTCGTGCAACCAACGATAGTATGATACATGGATTAGGACTACATGCCTAATATCTAGTCCACAAGTATCCTTCACCTATAAATACAACATACGGGTAAAGGTAAAAGTTACGCTTTAGATTTTACTCTCTGAACTCTGGCCAAAATTCCGCTTGTTTGTCACTCTAACACACTATCCTCCATAACTTTGTATCAACAGTTGATTAGACCATTGAAGTGTCAATGATCACCTGTTCCTTTTCTCCTTAGCTTGGTGATCTTCGACCCGAATAGTTTATGCCCGTGTGTTCACATAACACAGTTTGGAAGAGGCGTTGTTGGAGATCCATTGGTAATCGGATTCTAATGAATTTTCAGGTCAACAAAAATCGAAACAATTAAATATTAACTATGAAAAAGTTTGCACATAACCTAATAGCTTTAAAATAATAATATAACATTAACAATATTGTAGTCGGTATTTTTTTTTAATCGTCTCAATATATTTACTTAGCAAATTGAATTGTAATACAAAACGAAAAAATTTAAAAATTATATCAGTAGTTAAATAAAAATTAAAAAGATAATTATGATTACAAATGAGAAGTATTTCAATAAAATTTAATTTTTCGGTGAAATAACCTCAATTAATTACGTAATTTGAAATATAAACTTAAATATTAATGAAGAATAATATTGTCGGGAACACTATAAAAGTTGTAATAATATAAATAAATAAATAAATAAATAAATAAAAAGAAATCTTAAGTTAGTGATAATATTAAAAAGAATAAGAAAATGGGAATAAAGAATAAATGATTCTTCCTCGGGGAAGAGGAACAAAAAAGGACCGTCTGTGACATCGATGGTATTGTTGTGTTTAATTCATTCGAATTGTCAACAATTACAGGTTTTTGCTAAGTTCCATATATAACTCTGGCTGTCCTTATTTTTTTCATTCAAATTATTTTTTATTAATAATTTTAATAATACCACCTTAAGTTGTTTTGTCTAAAGCCATCAATTATTTGAGTCGCTTCCAGCGGTTAGGCCATTGCTTATAGAGATTTACAAATACTTTAAAGAGATCACCGTGGTTTTGCTACTTATTGTAGAACATCATGAGAATGCATATACACGATCAACAAAAGTTTGGAAATCAATTGTTAATGAACACAAAATACTTTTTTAGCCTGATCCCCAGACGATCGGTGACCACTTTCAACATCTAACACCTATTCAGCATCTACAAAAGTGAATAATGCTCATAGCACAGTAACTAAGCCACAACAGCAATGAAGGTACAAAAATGTCCAAGATTATAGATCTTTAGTCACTCAAATTATTCTCTAAACAACCAAACAAACCCTAAAGCTACTATTCACAAAGAACATTGAAAACCTAATGTGTGCGCTTTTTGTATCACAAAGATCATAGAAAAACAAATTCTCAATCTATCAAAACCAAGTAAAACCAGAAAATTAGAAAAATACGAAGTATAACACACAAAAATTAGGGTTTCTCGAATAAGGTGTTCGAGAGATAAGAGAAAATAGAGAATAAAAGTCTCTAAAAAACATGTTGATCCCAAAGGCGATGCAAGATTGAAATTTAATGACAATAATGAAATATTTAAGATCGCACCATGAAAACAATATTAAAGTAACGTTGAAAAAAAGAAACTAAGTAGAGGAACGATGAATTTTATTAAACTCGGCAATATGGAGAGAATAATATAGGACAACAATAATGCTTCATCTAAAACTGGTAATGAGTCTCTAATTTATAGGCCATGTCCATAAATTTAATGGAATCCTAAAAGGTAAGAAAATATACTAGAATTAGGTTAAACCGCGTAAAAGGGAAAAATTTTTGATGTAATTTGATTTCTTTCCAAATTCAAGTCAAACGTGATCTTCCAAGATTTCAACCCAATTTTGAGGCATTAAATCTAACAATCTCCACCTTGACTCAAAATTTCGGTGCAAGAATAAACTCCAAAATTTCAAATCCGTCTGCTTTGAAATAAACTGACCAATCTCCTCAACATAGTAACCAAAATCTCCATTACCAAACCATCGTCCTCTACACGGCATCCCAAGCGACACTCGAACCTAAATTCTGGGTTCCCAAAATTTCACCAAAGAATAATTGTTGACCAAACAGGGTCAAAGCACATCCTATAGCAGAAACCATACCACATACTGAATCAGAAGGCCCCTTAATAGAACTGTCACCTTTAACGTCTCATAAAGCATTCCAAACATTATTGACACCACCGTACCTACGCTCTATGAGTCCAACCCTAGCAACTGAACAGAGTGTATCCGTTGAAATTGGTGGCAAAGCAGAATCACCAATGCTCTCTCTAACAATGTTCTTAACCAACTCAGAGCTCGCCAAAAGAGGTACTGCACAAACTGAATTTCCACCATAGTATTGAACTTGTTCAAATATCTCTTAACTGGTTCTGCGTTCCCCTTCAAGATGTACAACTGAGACTTCTTCCATCCCTCCAATATAACCCGAACATCCCTTCGGACCTTCAAGACTCCACCTCCACCAGAGAATTTTTACCCTATTGCATCCAAAGTACTCAGTGATATAAGATTCTTTATCAAGTCTGGAACATGATGAATCTGATCAAGTGTCCTCACTGTCTCAACTTGTAGCCTCAATTTGACCTAAACGATTCCTGCAACCCAATAAGATTGGTTGTTTCCCATGACAACTCCACCTTACTTCACCATCTCATATGTGTGAAACAAAGCTCTATTGGGACACATATGATACGAACATGTAGAATTCAGAATCCATTCCTCAGGTTTGGATTCCCCATCAAATACAGCCAACATTACATCTCCATCATCTGAAAAATTCTCAGCAATGTTAGTCTCGTTACCTGATTGCCCCGCATGATTTGCATGTAAATCACATTTACTCTGCAACTTGTCTCGATCTTTCTTAATATGTCATTTTCTCTTGCAGTAATAATAATACACATTGCTATATCTCACCTTCGAGCTACCCCTTCTTCGATCACCATGAGTAACCACAGCATGCCCACCCTTAGATGTAGGATCTCCAACCAATAGCTCCATCTTCTCCTTTTAGAGCAAGGCGTCATATACCTCCTCAATAGTCAGCGTGTCACGACTATACAATAAAGTATCACAAAACGACCAAAAAGAATTGGGTAGTGAAAACAACAGGATCAAGGTCAGATCCTCTTCATCATTTTTACCTCCAACATCTCCAAATTTGCAACAATCTCCTTGAACACAGCAAGATGGTCCTGCAGTGACCCTCCTTCCACCATGCGATAGAAATACAAATTCTGCTTTAGAGTCAATTTGCTCGTCAGAATCTTTGTCATGCACAACTGCTCCAGCTTGTGCCACAAAGCAGCCGTCGTTTTCTCCTTCAAGACAACCTGCAGAATATTGTTGCATAAGTGAAGATGAATCTTCGCTAGAGCCTTTCAATCCCTCCATTGTTTCTCCTCCATAGACAAATTTGCTAACATTCTCTCAAGACCCAGCAAAGTATCGTCAAGATTCATCTGCGTCAACATAACCCTCACCTTTACTTGCCACAGCGAAAATCTTGTATTGCGATCCAGCAGCGAAATTTCATACTTCAACGAATTCATCCTTGAAAAATCTCAACCAAATCACGAAGAACTTGCAATCCGTGCTCTGATACCACTTGTTGATCCCCGAGGTGATGCAAGATTGAGATTTAATGACTAATAAAATATTTAAGATCGCACAACGAAAACAAGATTAAAGTAAAGTAGAAAAGAGAAATTAAGTAGAGGAACGATGAATTTTATTAAACCCGACAATATGGAGAGAATAATACAGGACAGCAATAATGCTTCATTTAAAACTGACAAATGAGTCTCTAATTTATAGGCCACGTCCATAAATTTAATGGAGTCCTAAAAAAAAAAAAACACCTAGAATTAGGTTAAACCACATAAAAGAAAAAAATCTTAGATGTAATTTGATTTCTTTTCAAATTCAAGTAAAACGTGATCTTCCAAGATTCCATCCCAATTTTGAGACATTAAACCTAACAAAACAAAACCAACATGCCATTCAGATGATCATGATCAAAAAGGTTAAGCCAGCAGAAGAATCCAGAAGCCTAATCTAGTGGCCAAAAATCTACCACGTGTCACAATCTCAACCATTAAAAAAAGTGTCGCTTATAAATATGACTTCTCCAATTTTTGTAGCATCTCTTGACTACTTCTCATCATCTTCAAAATTTGATACCGAATAAGTCAAAAAATCATATGGAACTTGTAACGAATTAGGCCTTGTTTAAAATTGGAGGCTATTGTTTTGTTTTATTCAATTCATAAGAGGATATAGGCATCGTTTCTCTTCTGTGATCAACATTCGCTCGGTTTTTTGTTAGTCTTGCAAGATTTGATCATTATAGACCTGTATTCTGCTCCCTTTTTGTGTTAAGCCTCATGAGATTAAATTCGTGGCTCCTCCTCTAGTCTATATGTAATTGAATTACGTTAATGGATTAAATAAAGAATGTAATGTAGCAAACGGCAGAAAACGGACAATATTATAGGCTCTAAGCAAGAAGGATTATCCATTGTCAACAACGATGACAAGTCTAACAAAATGAGAAAGTGGCAAACAATCAAAAACCAATCATTAGTCAAGAGGGACAAAAACAAGAATCATCCATTTTTTTCATCTCAACTCTTCAGGTGGTTAGCCTTTGTCACATAATTTTTTCCAATTATTATATTTAGTCCAACGTATTAAAAGTAGTGTTCTAAATAGAGCGCCAATAGCGCTAAGCAAAGTGCTTGGCGCCTTATTTGACGGTCAACTGATGTGAGGCCTAGCTAATTTGCCAATGTGTGGCTAGGTGCGCATAAGGCACACATTATTAGGTTTTTTTTCATTTTTTTTAACTTTTATTTTTTACAATTCTTTTAAGTTAAAACATATAATTACTAAATTATTTTTTTATTGATTAAAATTTTAAAATAATATTAAAATAAAAAAATGTTTTTAAACGCTTTGTTACACATTTGTCTTGTCTAATTTGCCCTTAGCTTGGTATCAACGCATCGCCATGCATTACGCCTTTTAGAATACTGATTAAAAGCATATTAACTTAACTTATGTTTCTTTAATTTATCAAAACACTCCATTTGAGTGCACTTCTCTTTCTGTCCCTTGGAATGGCATGGATAAAGATCACTATCTCCAAAAAAGGTCGGTGCATAGAAGAATCTTTGTATCTTTTGACCAAAAACAGTCCTTTCCTAAGGTTAATGGGACCTTAAGGTGCCAGTAAATAAATATGATTATTGATAATTAGACTCACGTGAATTATGATGAATAATCTCTTCAATAATATATCTTTATAGGCACGCTTTACACCTTGTTAGCAATATCAATTGAAGCTAGCATAGATAAACTGTGACAAGAAGTGAGAAAATCTTATACATGGTATAACTGACTAAGCTTAAAAAATAGAGTGCTATATGTTAAAAAAAAAAATGTAAAATTTATATTAAAAAGTAAGTTTTTATATTACAAATCACAAGAAATTATTTTTTAAATACAAAAGGACAAAATAATCACTTAAGTTCCAAACATATATTCTCAAGCTCGAAATATCATGAGTGAATTGAAAATTTGATCTATATTAAAGTTCATTGAAACCCCTTATTTATCTTCCTAAAAAAAGGTTAGGTACTTCAAATTTATCTAATATTATTATCTTTCTCTCTCCATTGTATATCATTCTTTAAGTACTCTAATAATAACACCTGGTTCTTAGAAAATATTCAAACAAAAGAAAGAAATTAGTGTTCCAAACAATTTCTTTTAATTCAGATTATTTATTTATTTATTTATTTTTATTTTTATTTTGTTGAGGGGGGAGGGGGAGGATATATGGTCAGAAATCATTTAAACTCTTTATTGCATCAAAATATGAAGCATCTCGAAATAAGGAATTCAATCGAAAATCTTAAAAACCCAAAATTTGGAATCCACCAAATTATGAATGAATATAATCTTACGAAATTTTATTAATGAAAATATGAACAAAACAATGAAATAACCCCATATTTATATGGTTTACATGAAAACCTAGTTTAAGATGACTAATATAAATGAAAAAAAAAGTTTAAACAAACTAAAATTGAAAAGAATTCAAAATAAATTAAATGACAGAAAAATGTTAAATTTTAAAAAGTAGTTTTTGAGTCCTAAATGAACTTGAATGACTAAAATCCAGCATACATCGTGGCAGAGCAATGAGTATTACTCATCTCGTCGTCCACTTTTAGAAATGGTATTATGAACTCAAACCGCAATTCGATTGTTCTTTCTCCAACATTACTTTTTTCCCAAATTTTGATCTAGTTCTTCTTTCATCTATTCAATAATACGTTATACGTCAGTTCCTTTAACCTCCGAAAAACTCGACTCTTAGTTATAATCTGAATACAAAGGCTCATTATCTTTATGGAACTCATACAAATCTGCTACATTGAACGTTCGAGAAATACCTATAGAAATTTGTAAATCAATAATATAGGCATTGTTGTAAATCCACATAAACACTTTCAAAGGCCCATACTTTTTTGATTTCAACTTGTTGTAGGTACCAATAGGAAATCTCTCATTTATCAAAAAAAAAAAAATCATCACTGAGTCTCTTTCTTGAAATTGTTTATCCCACCGATGTGAATTTGCTGTTGCCTCGTACTTTGCATTAGTCTTCTCCAACTTCTGTTTTACTTATCACAAACTATTATTTCCCTTGGTCAACTTCACTAAATCTACCACATGGTAAGGACTTTTTGTATATACAATAGCAAATGGGGACCTACATGTTGCAATATGAATTGTGCCGTTCGGACAAAAATTAGTCTTTAGGGAGTAGAGGTGACAATCGAGCCAAGTAGCTCGTCAAGGCTAGGGCTATGGACTACTCAGGCTCATTTGGGGACAAGCTAGAGCACGAGCCGAGCGAGGAGGCTTGGTCCTCGGCTCGCCATTGTAGACATGCCATCTCAACAACAATGACAATTTCAATCAAAAATGAGAAAAAGACATAATCAAAAATTGATCATTACTCGACTCGTCATTGTAGATAAGCCGCCTCAACAACGATGACAAGTACAATCAAAATGAGAAAAAGACGTACAATCAAAAACTGATCATTAGTCAAGAAGGACCATACAAAAATATCTATTTTTCATCTCAACTCTCTAGGTGGTTAACCTTAAGTCACATAATCTTTTAATTATTATATTCATTCAGTCCATTGTATTAAAAACATATCACTTTCTCCATTAAAAACTTATATTTCTTTATTTTATCTACACGCTCCATTTGACAGCACTTCTATTTGTGTCCCTTGGAATGTCGTAGAAAAAGATCACTTTCTCCAAAAATGGCCAGTGCTTAGTAGAATCTTTATATCTTTTGACCGAAAACAGTCCATTAATCCTATTGTTAATGTGACCTCAACTTGCAAATAAATAATATTGATGATAGGCAATTAATTAGCGTCGCATGAATTTTAATGAAGAATCTCTTTAATAATTGATCTTTATAGCACGCTTTACACCTTGTATATTAGCACTATCTCAACGTGTTTGGTGAGATTTTTAATTTTTCCAATTGAAGCTAACTTAGATAAAATGTGATGATACAGAGAAAAAATTACACGTGACATGATTAATTAAGCTTAAAAAGAGTGAAAGTACTTTATTTAAAAAGCAAGTAAAGATTTAATTAAGTTTTTCTATAAAAAATCTCAAAAAATTAATTTTAAAATACAAATTAACAAAAGAATTACTTAAAAGTAAGTCGAAACATATTCTCTCAAACTATTAATATTACGAGTGAATCAAAAGTTTAATTTATATTAAAGTTCAAGGGAATCCCATATTTATCTTACCAAAAAGAGGTTAGGTACTTCATATTTATTTAATATTATTATCCCGCTCTCTCTCTCTCTTTCTTCTTCTTCTTCCTTTTTTTTTTTTTTAAATTTTTTTTATATCATTCTTTTAAGTACTCTAATAAAAAATATGTATTTTAGTTGTATTAACTCGTAAGATCACTTGCTAGTTATGCCATCTCCCCCTTCCCTTTTAGAAAATTAGTATTTCCTATCTCTTAGCCAATATCGCATCCTACAATTTTTTAAGAGCATATTTGATGTACAATATCAAATGTTAACCTCAAAAAATATACCTCCAACATGGTCAACAAACCCCAAAATCACTCACATCCACGGAAGCCATACTCCTGAACACTAGAACAAAATGTTAGTCAGAACTCACACAAGTTCTTCTCTAGTGGGGATAGAGTCGGTCGCGCGTACTCCGACAGTCAAATCAATTGGTGGAGACGATATATAAATATGAGAGGGCTTTCAACGTAAGCTTTTAATAAGAAGATGGTTGCTTTTGGAGAGTAAAGTAGTGGTATGTCTAAACTATAGTATAAGAGACTAAACTTGCATTACCTTGAAATGACACAAATTGTGAGCTTTTATAGTAGATGAAAGTGAGTAAGAATTGTTTGATGGACATGTGGCCTTATCTTAGTGGTTGTGACTTCTTGTCATAGACATCAATTCATTTAATGCTATGACCACTTACATCCCTAGGTTTGATATGTAATACAAGGATTGACTCATTGATTGATTAGAGCAGCTTATGCAGTATGTTGTCACATTATTCACTTGCTAAGAAATCTTGTATGAAAATCTTCCCTGAAATGCCTTTTCCAACCTTACCTCATCCCGGGGGGCTCAATCCTTTATGGGGTTCGGTCAATAGGGGCTCGATCAATTTGTCACTGCAAAATGATGTGGAGTGTGGGCCGAGGGCGCTGTGCGGTTGCCACTTGATAAGATCCGGAGCCTTGTTGAAATAGACGTAAAACCAAACATTCACAAAATTTCAATCACTTTTTTAATTTAATATGTTCTTTATTATTCATCTAATCTATCAAACGTGTCCTTCAAGTATTATGTTAAAATGACTGCCTTCAACTATCAATATTTTCTCCTAAATAAAGCAAATAAAGTCATTAGTTAAAAGTTGCATAAATCTACCAAAAAGTTTGTCTACGGGATGGTCAAATCTTCACAATATCTTTACATGGTTTAAGCCTATGTAAATATAACACATAATCATTATTAATTAAGACTTAATTAGAACATTGTTTTGGTCGGGCTCTTTTAATAATGATAATACTCTACTCATATTTTTAAGGTTTGTCTGTCAACGTGGCGCAATGATAATTGTGTTTTATGCATTAGAAAGTCAAAGAGTAAAAAAACTGCCCAGAATATCTTGATAAGAGGCAATTTTTTGAAAGTCAATTATTAATTAAATCTGACCAAACATTACTCGACAGGCATTATTTGTTGTCTAAGGGTATCCATTGATCATGACCAATTAGTATCAACTTACTAAGGCATCTTTGGCTAAGTTTAAAAGTTTTACTCATAAGTCGAGAAACATGTTGTAGAATAACTAATATTTTTTTGTGGATGGTCAAAATTGAAAATAAATAAGTGCATATTTTAAAAATAGCAACTTTTGTATGAGTAAAAAATAACACACACACACGGAAATAGAAATTTACTTCTTAATTTACTTTTAAGCCCTCATTGATTCCCATTTTTGAAAAAATAATACATTTTAAATAGTAGATTGATGGAGAATGTGTGGTTAAAAATTAGAAAAGTTTAGAATTTGCGTGCAATATTATTTTATTGAAAATAAATTTTTAGAAGAATTAGATTCAAACAATGGTTAAATTTAGCCGAACATATTATTTTAAAATTTTGGTCAAAAAGTGTCTTTTTATTGGCTAATGAAGTTTAAAATTTCAATTTTCAAATATATCTTTAACAAAAGAGACTTGCTCGACCAACTTGACCAGTTAGTCATCTGAGTATTTGATTTAAATTGCCGTTATATATAGTTTATTATTTTTATTTTTATATTCTTTCTAATGTAACTTGAAATCTACACCAAATGTTGATCTCTTTTTTTAACTTTTTCTATCCTTTCCAAGTTTTAAATGGAAAAAAAATTTATATAATGTTTCAAAATTAATTTTTGTCAAAGGCGCCTAATCGAAAATATACCAAGATAGCCTTAATAAAAAAGAATTTTTACAATCAACTTGACAAATTGCGTATTAATATATTTTTAAGGATTCATTTTGTTCATTTGCATCTTGCTTGGGCGGAATGAAAGTAGCTCATCACTTTTGTAACATTGAAACTCAAATATTTGTATCCCTAAATTATGAAGAGTGAGTGCACCATTCAGCGATACATAATGCTCTAGCATTACTTTCGGATGTATTTCTTGTGCAAATCGATTTTTTTTTTCAATTTTAATCAACTTTTATGTTCAGAATAAGATTTTATTTAAATAGACAATGAATAATAAACCTGCGAAAAAGCTTTATGCACAAAGTGTCAAATTTATTTGTGACTTATAACATGATAATAACTTTTTTTTCCTCCTTTATAGGGCTGTCTGTTTGACTAACCCCAATTTTAGCCACATTTCCACAATAATTGATACGTGTTTCCGGCAAGTTTTTCACCTCTTGATTTCTTTTTTCTGGGTGGGAAACATGCCTTTAATTAAATTTTATTATCTCCTCAATTGTGATTATTATCATCTATCTTCAACGATTCTCCTCAAGAACCCAATAAGCCAAAGGGAATGATAGATGTCGCAACAAAAATGATGACTAATAAGACAATGAGATAGTTAAAAGTCTAATTACATTCAACACCCAAAAAATAATAATAATAATAATAATAAATAAATAAATAAAGAGGAAAAATTGTTAAGTTGGAAGCCAAACTCTAGCTTCAAGATGTCATTGAGATACAAATTTGCAACTTATAATTAACTTAATACTTGAGGATGGCATAATGGTTGACTAGAAATCATCTTTATGAAATCAACAGAACATCAAGATAATGGGGATGCCTGAAATAAAAACAGCATATCATCTCAAAACTGTTCAGTTTATCCTCTATTTGGTATTTTAATCTAATTCAAAGTCAGCAATTAATTTTAACAACATATTTTATAGATCCTACAACTTTTCAACCACATATTTCATCAACTTATATTAAAATTTACTAAAAAATTGATTTTAATCCCCTCCAAACAAGGGCTTCAAAAGTATAAGGTCTTTTAGTAGAATGTCATTTACACAAGACACATGTCCTCTATATACATTTTAAGTCGTCATTTAATTAATGTTTTACCCTCATTTTTTTAAAAACTTATTATTATTATTTTTTTCAAACTCATTTTTAATTTTACGTTTAATAGGATCCATAATTTTTATAAACTTTTTAAACATATATTTCATCAACTTTTATTAAAATTTACTAAGATTTTAATTTTTATCCACCCCAAACAAAGGCTGAAGAAGACAAACATACAACACAAAATCGAGATTTAAAAAAAAAAAAAAAAAAATACTGAACGAGAGGTCAAAAACACAAAAATAGCATCATTCATTACTCCTAAATCAAGTATCAAGATTCTTTGAGTTTGTTAAAAATCAAATTTAGTAAATTTTGATAAGTTGATAAAAATTATGTCTCAAAAAATATGTGACTAAAATTAATTTTTGACTTTAACTTGATTTTTTATTAACTTTTTTAGTTAAATTAAACAAAAACTTTAAAGTTAACTTAGGATATAAAATTTTTCGTTATCCCCTGAAATGAAATTAAAATAAAGAAATCTATTACGTTTTACTGGCTTATATTTATAGAATAAAATAACATAACACCAAATTAACATCGTTGCGAGTTCAAATTTGTCGCTTATAATTTATGTTTTAACCATTCAAAATTAATTTAACACGTTGCAAACGATTGTTTGCACTTTTCTGTGGAATAAAACAAATTTAATGCTTAGAAAGTTTTAGAATCTAATCTCCGCACCAACTAAAGTCGACACAGGATTTTGACTTTCCTATAAGAACATCTATAAATACATCCATGGAAACCACCGCAAATCAACCCCAAATATTATTCTACTCCAAATGAATGACAATTAATCCCTCTGCATGTTATAGTAAACCAAAAATGGCAGAAGGTGCCCTGACAATTAATCCACTGCATGCTATCGACTCTAAGAACAGAGCCTCTCCACACAGGAAGATAAAGTTGAAAGCTCCAAACCAGAGATCAGGTACATGAGTAGATTTATTTTATACAATTCCAACTTCGTGAGTTTAAAGGATATCCTTTCTAAAGATAGTAAGGAACCTACCAACTGCGAGATAAACTCATAAACAAATAATTGCCCTGTTTGATTTAAATATTTTGACAAAAGTTGACAAAACGTGTGATTGAAAGATTTTGAGTTCTATGAGATGTATGAATTTAATCATTTTTTTTATTGAACCAAATAGGAACGATATATACTGTATGAAAATTATATCTAATGATCAAAGTTTCATCGATAAAAGTATTACAGATGCTGGTGAAAAGTAAAATTAGGTACGTATTGAGATTTGAGGTGCATGAAAATTGCATAGTAGAGGAAAATTGTACGCATAAACTAATAGTAAGCATTTGAGTTTGGGTTGATTTCAAAGGTCAAACTTATTGAAAAGAGCTCAGAATATTTCTAACTAGGGATGACAAAAAATTTCGTTCACCCTGATGCCCGTGGAGCCCCATCCCGAATGGGGTGGGTAATACCCGCCTAGCATATAAGATGAGAATGGGACGAGAGTCATTGCCTCGAAGCAGGTATAGGAAAGGTACGGAAAACATAGTCCCTGACTCGTTTAATATTAATTTCAAATTTAAATTTTTACCAAACAAAAATAATAGATTTATTATCCTTTTTAAAGAGAACATAAGTTATTTTTAACAAATTAGTAAAAAAGTAATACTATTTACTAACTAAGAACATAAAAAATGAAAGCAAAAAATAAAAAAATAAATGGGGCAGGAGACTTGTCCCTCCCCGCCCCGCTTTAACTGGATATGGATATGGGGCAAGATAACAAAAATGCCTGATCGGTCAAGGATGGAAATGGTTGACCCGTCTCATACTCACCTCATTGCAATAAAAATCTATTTTATTATATCACTATAAGTATCTTGTTTTATTAATATTGAAATTAAAGATAGGGGGTCTTCGATGAGGATTAAAATTAGATTTTTTTAATAGGTTGTGATAGAAATTTTTGAAATATGTGGTCGAAAAGTTATGGGATCCATGAAAAATGTGGTTAATATTGATTTTTTACTTTGATTTTAACTTAGATTAAAATCAAATTTTTATCCGTACCAAATGGACTCATAGTATAGATCTAGGAGGTAGCTCGATCTAACCTTCAACTATAAGTGCAAAAGAAAAAACATAAGATAAAGATCTACACTAAAGAGACATATGCGCTTGTTTAGGAGAGTTTTAAGTTATATTTAATTTATAGATCTCTCGGACCGTGTGGATGAAATAAGGATGTAGTTTTCAGTCTTGTAAAATATGTGAATAAAAAGTATTTTGACCAAAAGTGATTATAATTTAAATTCTCTCAAACAAGCACGTAATCATACTCTTCGTGATAATTCATTGAGTGCAGCATTTCTTTACCTCCTAGTCATTTTCATGGCTTCCTCGTAGTCAAAAGTGTCATCGACATATTCTCTAGCCATCAAATACAAAGATGGTAATGGTGCCTCTATTCTGAAAGATTTCATATCTAATCTCATATTGCTCAAATTATTAATCAGTTCAATATACAATTTCATAAGAAATACGTGAAACTTTAATATAAAAGAATTAAATATTTAGTCATAGTTGTTTTCTTATCGTTAAGATATACACATTTTAACAATGAGATAAGAGTTTAAATTTATACATGTAAAACAAAAAAAAAAAAAATAATAATAATAATAATAACCCGTTAGTTTTTCTTAAACTACATGTAAATAATTATAGATAAACATGCAATTAATAACACATTTGATATGTTGTATAGAAATAATTCTTTATGCAGTTTCAATTAGGAAAGTATAAATTCAACTAGTGCTATTTGAAAAAAACATGTAAGATTCTCTATTTAATTTGAGGTTCTCCGTTTAAAATTTGAAAATTCAACAATATATGTAAACATGCATTAAAATTTAATAAATTTTTTGTTAGTCAAAATTAAAATAAATGACTTATATTAAAAGTAACGTCCATTTAAAATTACCAAATAACGTTTATTTGTAAGTAAGAGTAAAATTAACATATAAAAGTATATTTAAATAAGCTACTTTAAATTAAAGTTAGAAAAATAGTAGTTGGGATCCTTAATTATTGTCCGTGTCACATTTTTATCCCCAATCTTTAAAAAGGAATTTGTTCCACCCTTTAACTTCCCTGGCTTGTATAATACTAGTATTGAGACTTGGAGTTCATTTTTAAAAGAATAGTTTTGTTAACAAAAGTTGGAAGAGTAACCCTAATTCTGTATATTGACTAGAAATTTGCTATATGTACACGGATGATTGACACTCTCCTCACATGAGGAGGGGCTAAGTCCAATTTATTAAAAAAAAAAAAAAAAAAAAAAAAAAAGTTCGACCTCCCTCTTGTGAGGAGAGTATGCCAATTTACACATATCACGGCTCATGTTAACTAATATAAAGTTAGATTGTCCTAGAAATAGACTACGAGAAGCCTTTCGATCCACCTCAAAATTCTGAACATGTGAGAGCGAAGTAAAATAAATAGCACAAAAGATAGAGCTTCAAAGTAGAAGCCTAGGTTTCTTCTATCATTTCGTATTCAAACCAGGTGAAAGTCAATCTTAATGTGCTCCGCACGATAATAGTTTGTCTAAAAAGGGTAATCTCATTGAAATCCAATTGATCGTCCCAGATTTTAGACAAATGCTTCTTCAGCTTATAAATCCTAATGAGTTTTTATATTCCATATTACAAAGTCAACTTTATTAAGAAAATGTCAAAATCTTTATGTGTTGATTATTATTTTCTTTTTAAATTATGTAAAATTTAACAATAAATACAAAGGTCGAAATCATTCAAAAAATTTCATCAAAATAGCATGTGAGACATGTGTCTAAGTACATGCTTCATAATACGAAAGCTAATTTGAAAACGCTAATCCTGAAATTTGATTCACGTTTTAAATTTAGATGGATTGAATTCGTTCAAGATTTTACTACTCCAAAAATAAATGAAAAAGGTCAATATAAATTTTTGATAAATATTGAGAAAAAGTACTAGACATAATAATATTTTTCCTTTTGAAATCTCGTTGCAAATAATATTCAATGGTATATTGTCTCTTGGATTCCATGTCTGGTGATGGTTCATGGTAGAATTTTATATGAATAAACCGATCAAAGGTTGGATATGGAGTAGAGAATGATCCAACAGTGTAGACTAAAAATAGACAACCTTAGCTGCCAAGAACATCAAATCAAATCAATCAATCATGTTCGCTCGGGCAGTCCAGCAAACTTTTCAGAATAGCCAATTTTATGTTTCTTAGCCTGGGCTTTTTAGCCCTTCAGTTAACCCCAAAGGACTGTTGGAAACCCCAAATTATTTTTGCTCCATTTGGTTTAGATGAAATTAAAATTAAAATTAATAATTAATTTTAATCATAAATTTTATGAAATTCAAAATTTTTAATCATATATTTTATCAATTTTTATCAGAACATAATAATAATATAATTTTAATATCCACCACACACCAAATTAAATTATATAAAAAAAGTTATATATAGACCATATGTACATCGACAGAGTAAATTTTTATATACAACAATGCCACCATTTGACCTCCATTTTTTTCAAATTTTAATAATTTGAATAGTTTTTTTTGAAAAATATGTGTTTAAAAAAAAATGAAAATTTTTTTATTTGCGTGTAATATTATTTTATAGAAAATTGTATGGTTCAAAATAAAATAGAGAAAAAGAATGGGAGCCAAACGGGGGCAATATTTATTAGCTTTGAATATTTGTTATACTACAAACAACAAATTTATAAATTCTCAATTAATATAATAATATTTAAAAAAATAAATTTATTTCCTAGTATTTGGGTCATTAAAAGAAGGAAAAAATTGTAGTAATGATCTCAAACTTTTGAATTTTTATCAAACTTTACACTAACATTCAATTTGTACCATTTGAGGTCCCCAAACCTTTGAAAAATATCATCTAAAGTCCATTTAACCATTAGATGATGATGATGATGACGACGATAATAATAATAATAAATCAAAGAAAATTAAAAAATAAGGTTGCCTCCTTCATAAACCCCACTCCACTTTCCCACCAGCATCAACACCTAATGTAACCACTCGGCGCTGGCACCACTCCTGACAAACAGATACAATGCACTTAGAGATGACAATTCGAACTATCAAAATCGAAAATCGCGGTTGACCAAAGTAAATGGAGCCAAAAAAAGTTGAATCAATGGCACAATATGATAGATATGGTATTTTATTTTAATGCTTCGGTTCGGGGCAGGACGGGTATGGTATTTACGCCGTCGCCCCGTCCTGAACCAATTACACATTAAAATAAATTAATAGGACAATTGGGCTTTCCATTATTCTTTCTATGATTCTGTCCAACCTAAAAATCTGGCATATTATCAACCCGCTAAATCCAACTAACCTAACTCAGTAACCCTACACCCTACTACACAAATATTAAACATATATGAAAATTGTTTGTTAAATTCGAATTTTGCATTTAGGAATTAAAATATTGTTTACGTTTTTATTTCAAATATTATTTGCTAAATTAGCTTAGTATTGTGTTTTTATTATCATTGACTTTTTTTTCCATAATTTTTTTTTTTCAATTTCATGGCTGGATCTATAAAAAAATATTTTACTTTCGTAGTTATTAACCATCCGAAGTGAACCAACTTTCGTGGTTATGGTACGGTTATGATATAACCAAAAAATTGATGGTTCGATGATGATTTTGATCGAACCGATCTTGAACCGAACCGTTTGCTAACCCTAAACGTACTTCCTTCAAGCACACTTACTTGATTTACCTCCGCCAATGAATATTCGCTTTTCTTTAAGAAGTGTGCTCTCGAATTTACTGTTTCCATGGACGTCCATGCTAAGCTATACAATCTTGACAATCGTGATCGTGTCAAGGAACTTTTGTTTGCAGAACAAGCAAATAGTTCACCGAAATCCGTTACTATTTATTCTTGAAAAGCCTGAACAACGAAAGACACTCTATTCACACCCAATTCCAATAACAACTTCTTTTTCACTACATCAAAAGTGCAAGGGTCCATTTTACTGATATTTTTGCATTAGAATACAATCCCAAATTTCAAACTCAAAGTGTCGAGAACCAAAGAAACAAGCTTCGGTGAATAAAATTCAATTACAGTAGTGTCCTTCCCACTTTCTAGTTAGTAGCCAATGCTCTTTGCTCTACTTCTCCATTTCTTCAGGGTTCAAAATCTTCCTCTTATGGTCGATTCCACCACTTAATTGGAAATGGGTTTTGTTGGGATACTTTGTTTGTTGATGAAATTTCAAACTCAAAGCGCTAAGATTCTTGATTGAATTGAACAGCTATAGAGGCTCTAAACTGTAGGTGCTAGGGCTTTTTAGTTTATGTGTTTACCTTAAGCAATAGTGATGACCCTGTGAATTGGACCCTATACGTGGCCAACTGAGAGCTACTACATGTGTTCCTCCCTACAATCAGTAACAAACGGTCAAGAGTATATGGTCCGTACTAGCGGTGGTGGTGACGACTACATACACTCCAATAATCAAGTCAGCCGGAGGTGCCAGGATGCGCAATCTCAAGGGGAAGGATAAAATGTGATAGCTTGATTATGGAATGCTCACCTTTGTTTATGGCCAAGTTCTTGATACTAATAAGCAAATGGTACTGTTAGATGTGAGAAACGTGTGCTCATTTTATGGTGTGAGACGTCTGCTCGTAGGCATCCATCAGTCGCTTCCTAGGTGGGAAGGTAATCGATTCTTCGGATTATGATTTAACATATGGTAGGGATGTCACATAAATCAATCCTTAAAGATACAAAAAGAATCCTGATCAAAAGATCCATTTATAAAACTAGAGACGAAGAGGTGTTTCTCCTCTTCTTTGTCACATAACGCCTTGCCCAACCCCACGCTTTGAAAGTGACACCTCGAGATAAACAAACTTCGAACTACATTGCTTAAGTGATATCGCACCTTGGCCAACCTCGCGCTTCGGACTAAGTGATATAACTCTGATTCTTCCCCTCTCTTACACACTTCGACTGGCATTTGAGCCACGTGCCGAGATGCTGGACGTAACAATGGTCTCCCCAAATTCAAGGAAAAATATTTATATCACTCGTTGACTTTAAGACCGGTTATGGGTACATGGTTGCCATTGCTCTCAATCGAGGCATTGACCTACAAGAGATAAAGCACGGAAGTTAGCAGAAACTAAAGCACGGAAGTTAGTAGAAACTTTGATAAACTGATTAGCTACTCTCAACCAAGGTGGTGACCCACAGGGGACGATTCACGGGAGTTAGCAGAAGCTTTTAAGTAGATAAGCTCATCTTAATTGATGCGTTGACCTACAATAGACGACGCATGGAAGATGGCCGAAGTTTTTAAGTAGTTGAGCTTATCTCAACCGAGGTGTTGACCCACAGGGGGCGACGCCTGGGAGATGGCCGAAACTTTTAAGCAGTTGAGCTCATCTCAAATGAGGCACTGACCCATAAGGGGCAATGCGTGGGAGATGGCAGGATCTTTTAAGTAGTTGAGCTCATCTCAATCGAAGTGTTAACCCACATGGGACGACGCGTGGGGGATAGTCGAAGCTTTTAAGTAGTTGAGCTCATCTCAACCAAGGCACTAACCCATATGGGACAACTTGTGGGAGATGGCCGGAGCTTTTAAGCAGTTGAGCTCATCTCAACCGAGACGTTGACCTACAGTGGATGACGCATGAGAGATGGTCGAAATTTTAAGTAGCAGATTGGAATGCGTGTGGCAGTACGAAATAGACAGCAAGATGAACAGTTGGATGTGATGCCTATTCTTTAGAAAAGGCTTCTCCTGCTAATTATAGCAAACAGCTGTTGAAGCTCGAAGCGACGCATCTTGGAGGTTCGTGAAAGTCACTGCTAGATCGTAGACGTTAATTAAATCTGACATTTGGTTTCAAAGGTTTAGATTTGGAATGTGATTAACGGTCCAGATCAATTGTTTTTTAACTCATTGGTGGACATTGTCCAAGTCTCTGATAAAAGGTGTTGTTTTCTCATTTAAATGCTTTTACTTTGTGGCAAATCTTCACTTTGTCTTGCTCTGAAACCTTCTACAAATTTTTGGCAACCTTTTTGTGCATTGCTACTTTCTTCGGTGACTATCATCAACATGTCTTAAGTTTTTCGGCGATCTCAAGCGTTTCCCATCCATTTTTGTAAGTAATTTCAAAGTGTTTTCGCCTTCATTTTGCTTTAGAAATGGCTTTGGAAAGAATTAGGGTTATTCGTAGTGAGGTTGAGACAATTAGGTAGATGAACCAATTTTGCTTAGTTCAGTCGAAGTGTTGGGGACAATAATAAGGGGAGAAAATATCTGGAAAAGGCCAGATAGCCCTGCGGACACTTAGGTGCATTAGGGGCTGCAGATTACCTGTCAAAAATAACATTTGCTGACCTGATAAGGCTCTAAATGGAGTATAGGATCCCGGATAGTGTGGGTTTGATAGTGCCTAACCCAAATGAGAAGCATGCTACCAGCAGCCAAGGTGCGTGGCTTTGAACAAAGCCATCCTTAGGGCAGGGCTAAGGTTACCCATTCACCCCTTCTTCCATTATGTACTTAGGTCTTACGATTTAGCCACGACCCAACTTAACCTAAACTCTTGGAGTCAGATGGTGAGGTCATAAATGTTGTGGTGGGAGGAATTATATGGGGTTGAGATGCCTTTCTCCGTTTTTCAGACCCTTTACATCCCCAAGGTGACTGCGAGGGATGATAAGACAAAGGCGTGGTATTATCTGACATTATGGGGGGATCTTTTGCTTCTCTTGTATAGTTCGTTCCGCCTTCCAAGTATTGCCCCCACATAATAGCCTCCGATGATTGTGTCAATTTCACAAATCGGCTTGCCCTTGATGGCAACAGCTTGATCCCTCCTTTGTCTGGGCTCTTCTTAAGCCCTATTCTCTTTTTTTCCTTCTTCTTAGAGGTGCGTGGTCCCTCTGACGTCTCACATCTCTGTTGGGTGAGGTAGACCGTCAGGGTTCTCAAGATTCTGGCCTCCTCTCAAGGACCGTGGGACGTCTCCGCATTCACTAGTGTCATGGTTGTAGAAGCGATGGAAAGTGCAATAATTTGCCCCTCTTCTCCGGGCTAATTTCTGGATCTTCTCTTGCATCGACCTCTGGACATTGTTTTCTTTGACGGTCCCACTTCGACATTTGCACTTAGATCGGCATTCTCATATGCCTATATTGGTACTGCGTTCAATGTAGCAAAAGCTAGAGCTTGTCTAGATGTGGGTGCCACAGTGTGTTTAGCCTAGGTCCACTTCTGGGTAACAATGTGTGCTGTGGGTTCTCGCCCTACTTGCCTCTAAGGCGGTGGAAATCTCTGTGCTGCACAGTTCTTGTGGTCAATCATATTTTTAGTGATAATCTACACCCTCATTAACTCCACCAGTTCATCACAAGTGGTTGGGTTCTTACTCTGCACATCTCGCCAAAATAAGGTGTTCATTTTCAGACGCTAAAAGGGCCTCTTTATCTATGACTTTTTCGCAGTAGGTTATCTCATCGGTGAATCTAGCGAGTTAACTCTTAAGCGTCACTCCGGGAGCTTGCCTCATGTCTTGTAAGCATTAATAAGAGAAATAAGTTCATTAATTTACATTTATAATTTAACACACCACTTTTTTAAGGAGCAGGTCATCATCATCAAAAAGGACCCAAGAGAAATAGCAGTGAATTCATTTTCAGAAATTAATTAGAAACAAAATAAACACTTGATTTTCTACAAGTAGGCCGTTTGATATACCTATTAAAGCTATAGTGTTATGGGGAAGGGAATTTTTCCCACTAATTCAAGAAGTGTATTTTTCTTATTCTAATTTTATGCTAAAGAGAATTTTTCCTTGACAGCATATCATGCTGTATTCATGCAGATCACTTAATATATTTAAATAATCTCAAGTAGAATAACTTTATGTTACAACTTCTCCTAACTCGTTTGAAATAACTGTATTTAATTCTTTAATTCAATTTTAAAAAAAAATTAAAAATTGGCATATGCTAAACCCCCTTCTCTTTCACTCTTTCAGATTTAATTACCTAGTAATCCCATATTTATTTTCTAGTTAGAAGTAATAGATAGAGAATAATAGAGAAAATTGCTTAAGCTGTAGGAAATATATTAGATATTCTTGTTAGGACTTTTATTATACTTCTAAATCTTTGAATAATTTTTATTAATTCGATATTTAGAGCCTGTTTGGAAGTGATTTTGAGAATTGATTTTTTGACCGTTAAGAGAAAAGTGGGGTCCACCCGTGAGAGAAGAAGTCAAATATGACGGTTGGAATAGTGAAATAACAATAAAAAATTAATTTTTTGGATGAAAAAATCGGGCCCAAACATGCTCTTAACATGATTATTTTGTACAATTTTAATATTCATCATGCTACTTTTTTCTTGCAACAACTCTATCCCCACCCCAACCTTTCTTGTTTCGTTATGCATTGCAAGTGAGCCTACGAACACTGTAGATGTACCTATATTGCTAGGCCTCTGTGGATGCATATATTGGAGATGTATCAAAAGTGTCATTCTGTGTAAGGTGAGAGAAGGAATGATCTTTATCGGGGAGATGGAAAAGATGGTAGAACTATAATTTGCAAGTGGAGAGAAAATATTTTGCCGTAAGTTTAGATAATAATTATAAAATTTTATTTCGAGAATTGGATAAAATTGAGTAGGCATGAATTCAAACTCAGTTTTTATCACACAAGGAAGTTGCTTCCATTTCTAACCATTTAAGGGGGCAATTGTCAAACTTGAAATTGTGTGCCTTAGAAAGCTTCTGTGCATGTCAATATAATCTGTTTCCCATACTATTCATTTGAAAATAAATTGTCATTTGTGGAATTGTCAAATTTTATCGTTAATGCAAGTATTGTGAGTAGAGGGGTAAAAAAAGTAGGAAAAGTTTGGAGGTGTAGAGCGAGATTTTTTAATCTTTGAATTGGGTTCAAATTAGAGGTGTAGAGCGAGAATTTTTAATCTTTGAATTGGGTTCAAATTAAATACTGTGTCTCAATAATTTGGTTCCCAATAATTATTGTGTAGTACTTCATAAGTCGACTTTCCATAGAATTAGGATGACTTTGGTTCGAGTAAAGAGTATTGTGGAATATCGATATCTTGAACCAAGTTTATAGGTCAGTATGCTTTACCTTTTTATTTTTGGGTTGGTCCAATTTGTCTAGACTAGTCAGAATTGATCGTGTACTGCACATTATTCTAAAATACTTAATAAGTGTTGTAAAAATAATATTTTATAAAAAATTTGATGGGAGGATTTGAGGAGTTTCAAACGAACTAAAGAAAATAAAATTTAGCTCCTGTTTGAGCCCCATTTTTTCAACAATGCATCTTTTCAAATCTCATTTTTAACTATACATTTTCTCATAAAATAATTATATATGCATTTCAAAAAAAAATTCTTACTTTTTAACCACACATTCTCCAAAAATCACTATTACATAACACATTTTACCCCAAAAATGGGGATCAAACAGGGGCTTAAGATAGAATTTTAAGAGAAAAAATTGTACTCTCGAAACTCAACTCCTGTTATTCAATTTTTTTTTGAAAATGAAATATTACAAATGAACAACATTTTTATACTACGTTTGGTATATAAGAATTAGCTAATACATAAATATAAAAACCCATTAAAATTATTAGAATATGAATAGAAATAAATTCATCTATAATAACTCTACATTCATGTGATCAAGATTCATTAAGTCAAAATTCATTAAGTCTAGAAGATTAATTGTGAATTAATAACACGGAATTCATACATGATAAGAATTTTATAATTTTGAGCTGTCTATTAACTTGCATGTGGGCATAATTCGATTAATTTAAGATCCATTATAGGAGAAGTGGACTTTTAATGAGCTTATTTGTGTGTAAGATGAAAAAAGTCTAAAGTAAGAGGAAACTGAAAGTACTCACTTGACAGGTACTTTTAAGAACAAGTTAAAGAATAAGATAGTTACATTTGATTTAGTCAAAAAGAAACAACAAAACCCGAAAAATGATTAATCATCTGGCTATTATTTTTGTGAAAATTTGGTATACATAAAAAGAAATTGTATCAAATACCACGCTTGATGTGTAAAGTTAAATGCATTTATCATTTCGGTTCGTTTGGAGGTTAATTTAGTTTCAGTAACTAAATACATTTTGTGGATAAATTTTGGTGTCAATATTCAAATAAGCGTATCTATGCGAAGTTGTCTAAACAACCTCAAATCAATTGATGCTGAAATATTCATCTATTTGGGGTGATGGTAAATCAGTTGAAATTGAGACTATAAGGACTTTTAGGTTATTATTAAAGTTTGATTATTATTTGAATTTAAAAGAGACATTTGCAATACCGTCTTATTTTGGACGAAATTTGGTTTCTGTTTCTAAATTAGACAAATGCTGTTACTTTTGTTTAATTGAAAATAGTAAGTGTATTCTTTTTCTTAATTCAAATATTATGGGTTCCAATTCTTTATCAGGTTATGATACACTATATCTATTTAATACAATTGCCTCTTATAAAGAAACAATGCATGTGAATTCACATGATATTAAATATAAATTCATCAATGAAAATTCCACTTTGTAATGACATAAGTGTTTTCCTTTGGCTTCTTATAATGGTCCACAACTCATAAACGAATTTTTTCTCACTATGGTTACCTATATCTCATCGATAAGAAATCTCAAATACTAAACATGTTCAAGGCATACGAGACTAAGGTTGAAAATCAACTTAGTAAAAATATTAAATAAGTCAAATCTTGTCATAGTGGTGAATACTATAATAGATATGATAGATCAGAAGAATAACTTTTATGGGGCTTTTGCTAAATTCATCAAGGAATGTGGAATCGTCCCACACTACACCGAATCTATCTATAAAGTTACAAGTAAAACAATTGTTAAGGAGTTACAAGTTTTAAAGATCCCACTATTAGGCCAATTCTTGAAATGAAAAATGTTCGATTTTTTGAGAATATAGAGTTTGTGGGGAGAAGATAAGGCTTTAAGGTTAAGAATTTTGTCTGTTGCAATTGACAATGATCAGGACCAGACACAAATTCTCACTCCAAATCTTGTTCAAGAAACAATTTCGAATCAAGACAATGTTACAAAACCTCCCATACACAATCAAAAGATTGTTTCAGAAAAATAAACTCAACAACCTCTAGAACAAATGCTATGAAGAAAATTCAATAAAGAAAAGAGAGACAATTCGGATAATTTTATTGTCTCTTTTCAAGAAAATAAGTATGACATTGGATTGTAAAAGAAGATATGATCAATCAATTTTCATCAAGGTACCTAAAGAAATAATTCTCAAGAGTTGATTGATAACATAAATAAAGAGATAAAGTAATGATGTTTGTGAACTCATCTGATTGTCTAAAGGTGTGAGAGCTGAGAAGCCCCTTGGTTGTAAATGAATATTTAAAATTAACATGGATTCGAAAGGGTGATGTGGAGAGATATAAAACTTGTCTTGTTATAAATGACTTTACTCAAAATGAAGGCGTTGATTTTAAAGAGACATTCTCTTCGGTTTCTACAAAAGAGTATTTTGGAATTATTATGACATTTATGACACGTTTTGATCTCGAGCTACATCTGATAGTTTACAAATAAAATAAATCTATCTACGAGATTAAGTATATTTCCCGTCAATAGTAGCATAAATAATATTACACATAGCTCCAAAATTTTTCTTTAATTTTTAACCACACATTTTTCATCAATCTACTATTTAAAATGCATTATTTCCTCCAAAATAGGAATCAAACAAGGGCTAAATGGGGATCAAACATGCTCATAGTTGATAATTGTGTATTCCTCAAGTTCAATGTGAGTAAGCGTATTTTTCAGGTATTGTATGTCAATGATATACTATTTGCCTATAATATTATAAGCCTATTACACGAAATTAAGAGATTTCAGTCATGAAAATTTGAAATGAAAGATCTTGGTGTCGCCTCTTTTGTGTCAGATATACAAATACATTGGGATTGTTCTCGAGGTATATTTGGATTATCAATATCGATAAAGCTTTTAAAAGATTTTGGATGTATGAATATAAACTAGGTGATACCCTATTTTAAGGGAGATAAATTTAGTTTCAATTAATGCCCCAATGGTAAACTTAAAGAAAGGAAATATAGAAAATTTTACGTGTTTCAACAGTTAGGAGTTTAATGTATGCTAAGATTTGCATATGTTTGGATATGATATTTATTGTTTGAGTGCTAGACGGATATTTTCGTAACTCTAAGATGGATATTTAGAGAGCAGGCAATTAAGTTAGTATTTATAGAGAATTAGGATTACATGATCACATCCAATAAAATCAGACCAATTGGAGATCATTGAATATTTTAATTTTGATCACGGAATACTGCAAATTTTTGTTAATGGGTTGCAAATTTTGGATGGATTTGAAAGACCATTTTAGTTATTTTGTGACAATAGTAATATTGTATCGCAACAGGAGTTTGATGATGTTAGAGTTCATAGATATTTAGTTTTTATTTGTCAATGAAAGAATTCAGATTATTCAAGTGTCTATCGAATATATTAGGACAAATTCTATAACTGCGGATCCACTTACAAGGAGGCTATCACCCAAGGTCCTTCATGAGCATACTGCTTATATAGGTGTTGAATCTTTTGACGATATACCAATTCAGTGGGAGTTTTTATTCTGATATCGTCTATTTTAGACACAAAATCCATGGATATTTGATTTATTTCAGAAATAAAGTATTTAGTTCAATTTCACTCTGATTAAAATTTATAGTTGATCTCATTAAAAAATAAGGTAGGACTAGTTGAAAATATGCAATTTTTGATCAGATTGCATGAAATTATCATGCTACATATTCACACTTGATCTATTTATTTGATCGTGTTGATTTATGTGACTAATGGGGGTTTAGTAATGATATTTATAACGAAGACCGCTTAATCATATATTGACATAATTGATTGATGAGATTGTTCAGAGATGTTTTTGGGTATGATAGCAAAAGTTATGACTCCATAAAGTTATACACTATTCGGTAACATATGTTGTCCAAGTGGGAGATTGTATGAGGAAATTAGAATTTGTAATATGGGCCTACATATGTAATTAATTATACACGAGGCTATCTTAAAGTTAAGCCCAAAATTAAAGTGATCTAATAAAATAATTAAATTATTGGTTTTAGGACATGTAAATAAAGTGCGGGCTGAATTATATGTGTAGAGACCATATTCTTTTAGAATTGTATTTCATGATAGACGAAAAACTTATGAATACATATACGGGGTTATGGTCTCTAATAATATGCAACTTTTCATTCTTTGTGTCATCCCATCAATATAAGAATACAAGAGAAAGCATGTTAAAGAAGGAAGATCCAATATCCGCAGTCAAAAATCAAGAAGAAGGAATTAAAAAATCAAGTCTATGGACCAAGAAACAAAATTAAGAATAAGAATTAAAAAATCAAATGAGGCAAAATTCAAAATTAAAAGTGAAAAAGTCAAAGACGAAAAGATTTCAGTTCAAGTTTTAAGATTCAAAATCTGGAATGGCGGAATCAAGATCTCGTAATAAAAATTTAATTTCAAAGAATTAAAGATATGCTCTGTATTATTAATTTTCTTGGTGATTTGATATAGAAATCTTGGAAATGAAGGAATTTAGATCATCAATTTCTAAAATTTCTAATTTTTATAGAGTTAAGAGTTTCTACATTGAGTTCATTAAATACATGATTAAAATTAATTGGTGATATTAATTTAAGATTTAATCCTAATCAAAATGGGACTATAATGTAAATGCTGTTTAGAAAATATTAGAATATGATCTAAAGATGAGGAATACTAGGACTACTACTAAAAATTCAAAAAACAAAACGATGGAAGTACCCGAGTAATTAATAATGGAAACAATGGGCCTTACTCTCAAGAATTGAGCATCTCTTCTCACCGCCACCCCCACCCCCACCCCCGCTACCATCTCTCTCAATTCATCATACTCTCCTAAAAATCCAGCACATACGTAATATAAACTACCTTATAAATTTAATGTTGTCGGGTTAGAGAAGAAAAAGTGTTACCTTTTTTATAGTTCTTGTGATTTTAGAGGGTCATATGGACGAAATATACGGCCTTCATTCGACGTGTGACTACGCAGACAAGGCGTTGATGTCACCGGATAATCTGATAATACCGGCGGAGTACCATCAGCACTACTATGGCCTTATTTCTTCTTCAGTTGATCATCAATATCATCATACAGAAGTGTTTGGATCCGAGGATTTTGGTGGAAGTGTGTTCCATGGTTCTTTGGTGTCAGATGTGGCGTCCGTTAATATTCAAAGGGAAACATGTCCTGGAGATGTTGAAGATGAACAGGGTTTGAGCTTAATCAAGGCTAAAATTGCTTCTCATCCTTCGTACCTCAAGTTACTTGATGCTTATATTGATTGCCAAAAGGTTTAAGCCTTCAGAACTGTCACTCTTAAGTCTTTTCTTTTTCTTTGATTCTGTGTTTTCTTTTCTAGTACGAGCTATTGCTTATGATCATATATTAACCTAAAACTTCCTCCTCAAATGGGAGTTTTAAGTTATTCTTGATCATCAACACGAATTCAGCGTATAATTTTTTCAATTTCAGGTTGGAGCACCAGTAGAAATAGCATGTCTGCTGGATGAAATCAAGCGAGAAAACGACTTATGTAATAGAAACGAATCTTCTACATGCCTTGGAGTCGATCCTGAGCTCGACGAATTTATGGTCAATCGCTCTCACCGGCAGTTTTATATACTTTTCTTTTTTATTTTCTGGCCTTAATTTCTCTCTTGAACTTTTGGTTTCCCATTCAAGAATTTGTATGAAGTATTGTATTCCTCTTTCTCTAGGAAACGTATTGTGAAATATTGGTTAAGTACAAGTCGGATCTATCAAGGCCTTTTGATGAAGCAACTTCATTCCTTAACGAGATTGAAACGCAACTTGGCAATCTTTGCAAAGGTTTGTCCCTTACTTCAGTTTACTCCACACAAACACAGTGCTTCAGTTTATAGTGTCTTCTTCTTCTTCTTCTTCTTCTTCTTCATGTTCTTGAGCAATTGGCAGAGAACTTCGGTGCAAGTTTTACAATCAAAATCCTTGCACTGTGAAATAATAAGTCACCAAAAACCCTAAGATTGAAAGAGACCCTACTTCTTGAGTTACGGACTGGTTATTTCTTACAATTTTTACTCTGATTAAAATTGTGAATCTGAAGTTTATTGTTTGGCTATTATTCTGAGGGTCCTTCCTATTAGTATTGGAAAGAGTTCCTTAGAACCAAAAGTCAAGGAAGTCTTCCTTGCAACAGTGGTGAAACCTTTCCCTTTGTTCAGTTTAGCTTCATGTTGATGTAGGGGTTGGTTCACTGCAGTTAAAAATATAGAAATAATTCCATGATATTCTTAGGATCACAAGTTATATCTTTGGTAATAATTATATAATATTTTCTGTGATATTTCCAAAATAGTTTCGTTGTGTGCTTAGCTAATGGCCTCTTGTCCTTTAGGTTTGTGTTCTATTTTAATCCTATTTCCTGTGCTCACTCTTTTATCGTACCAAATTTTACGCGAATACTATGCCAAAGAAGACATTTTAATTATCCAAAATTTGATATATTCCATCCAAGCGTGGGAGAAATATGCAAGTCTCTTAAAACAATTTCGGTTTCATTTTGAACTATCTCGACCAAAGCTTTGGCCAAAATGATTTATGATAGTCAAAAATCATAATGCATTTGAATGATCATAGATGGATGTTCTTTTTTAATTTTAATGATCACACTATAGTCAATTTTAACACTTCTCCTATAAATTTTTTCATCATTTTTCATATTAAGGACTCGTTGATGAATATCTCTATGTTGTGCTTAATGGTATGTTCATATTCGACCACTTGTCCACTAATTATAATAATAAATATAATCTTCCAGTTTTGAAGTAATGGAGCTTATCTATTTCTTGGAATGTGATGTAAAAATGATGTCTGATTACTCTTAAAGGAGTTCCAATTTCCAATGAAGCATGTATTGGGTAAGTGTGGTTGCAAGATATATATGAAATAAACATTGGAATATGTCTAGTTTCCAATCTTTTGGCAGTTACAGCTATGTCTTCTTGTAAGAAAAGTTACTTGGGCAGTTATAATTTATAATAAAATAAAAAGAGAAGATTGCATCTGACTGGTCTCACGTGACATTCTTGATCTTGTGCATGCGCTAGGCTTTGCATGTTTTACATCTAATTTGCTGTTTTCTTTTATCTTTATGATCTCCTTAATTTTCTAGTCTGGCATCGTTTTTATAGTTAAATAGTGTCGACAATCTGTACTTTTAAGACTGCTATTCTGCTAAGTACATTTAGTAGATATATTTAATTTGGGTGCTTATGCAAATCTTCATTTGGTTTGATCTTTTGATCTTAATGAACCGTGTAAAAGTTGCACTGTTTTATGCTTCTTCCTCTGAAAGAAAACTGCCATTTTTGTCTATCACGAGGGTCATGCATTTGGCATTAAGAAATATGTGGCAACAGCCTTATAAGTACACTGCTAATCTGTTGAGGATTATAGTTGAATTATCAAGGAAAAGGGTTGTCGATTAAGGTATAATTAAGGCTCGTAATGTTTGACAACTATAATCAATTCCTTCTGTTTTAAAGTACAAGTTAACTTCTCAGCCAGCCTCATGTGCCCAGTTTTTGTCCCCCGCAATCTTTATGCTTTAACTTGTCACCTTGAGCATTTTAAATTTTATGTGCAAATGTAGATATTCACTTGAATGTTGATGTACATGTCCGCGTGAAGGTTGCCTAATTTGGGTCTAGGCTGTGGTTCTACTTTGGTGGTCTTCTAACAGTCGATTTATTTTAGAAGCTTTACGATCTTGTGGTTACAACATGTATCAGAAATGTCGTCTTAATATTCATTAATTTGCAATATTTTTGCTCTTCAATCGACTGTTGAGGAGAAATCTTCGGAGGGATTCTTATTGTAAGACTATAGTTCTAAGGATTTGGTGAGAGTTGTGAGATGTTGAATTCAACATGAAATGACCCTAATATTGCTTTATTTATTGCATGATACCTTGTATGTACTCTGAAGAAGCTAAAATCTTTGAGGAAACTAGGATTTACTAGCAAGCTCTTGAAGCAATGCCAAGTCCATTAGCCAAATTTTTCCTTGTGTTATTGAATCATGTTTATACAAACCTCTAGGATAATTGTGTTACAGAGTTTCGAATTTCACAGGGATATGATCACTGTTTTCTGCACAAGTTTCGCTCAGGCAGGTATTGTTTTCAAGCATCAAACAATGCATGTGAATGAGAACTGCAACTAGAAATATTTTTTGATACGATATTAGTCAAGTGCTCGAAACCCATTAGAGTAGTCGAATTTTCTGCTGTTAATGAAACTGTAATAAACATGAAATACCTGTGCCTATGGACTAGAATGGCTGATTATCATCTCGGAATGGGTTATTGGAAGTTTGTTAATGCAACTAGAGTTGTGTTTGTTTCTCATTTTTGTAAAATTGAGAATGAAAAATATAGTCGTTATGGGTCCTGCACAAGAGATAAAAATTCAAATTTGGTGGCTTGATGTGATGCATAATGGTCATATTTTTCATTTTAATGGAAAAAGAATGGAAACAAACAGGGGTTAGGTATTTTTTGCAGTTACAAGCTCAGGAACATGACACTTAATCCTATTTTTTATTTATTTATTTTTTATTATTATTATTATTATTTTTTTCCCTGAGTTTCTTGACTCTTCGATGTGTCATAGCTCGATAGAAAAAGTTAATTATGTTGTTGAAGTACTTTTAACTTACAAATATGATCAAGTATCTCCGATTTGACGAGGGTTTTCATAATTCTTGATATTGATTATAGTTTTGTGCACAAGTTCACGATTCAAGCATCTTATTCTGACTGTGCTATTTAAATGTAACTGGGAACTCTAAGTTGATCTAGTTGTATTGCATACAATTTGAAGTGCTTCTTTTCATTTTCTTTTTCCCTTTTTATGGGATGGGACGTGTCTTAGAGTAGGACCCTTAGGCAAAATCTCCAAAGCGACAATTTCAAGAATAATGATCTTACTGAAGTACCCACTTTACCTTTTTTTTTTTTTTACTTGTCTAGAGTTTGAGTCGTCACTGATGAAGGGTCATCACTTGTCAAAATTCGTGGACCATTCAATCTGAAAAACTTAACCGATGACAAACTTTTAACTCCAAAGAATTAATTTTCACTACAGTTGAGTCGTGTCGCGACGCGACACATGTAGAACATTCTACGAGTGAATGGAAAGGGATTTGTAGAATTAGTGAAATGAAGAGTTGAGAGAAGCGTACAAAGAAGTGACGAGGAGTACTTAGTGGGGGCATATGGCAGGGCAGAAAAAGTAGGGTACCCTCGACATTATTGGGTAGGCCGGATAGGAAGGGTGGTTCATATGGACGCCCGGGCTTCACGCTAGAGGTTGACCCACTTTGGTTATCAAAACACACACATTTTCTTCCTGCGAACGCACTGAGTTTATTGATAAACCTTTTTTTTCTCTGTGATGGGTCTTTGTGCCGGATGATGTGGATAAAGCATGTTACTAAATGCGTTTTCAAGTTTTTTTGTAATTATTATATTTTTGTTTTCTTAGCTTCATTATATTTTAGAGTCGGTTTCTCAAACTTTTGTTCGTTTGAATAATCTATACATTGATTTAGTTAACGAAGACGTATTTGGTGTGCTGTTGACAATATAGTGTGTTTGAGCCGCATTATTTTGAAAAAATGTATTTTGGAATAGTAGATTGATGGAGAACATGGTTAAAAAATAAGTAAGTTTTTTGGATTTGTGTGTAATACCATTTTATTGAATAATGCGTGGTTGAAATAATGTCAAATTAGTGTTTAAGAATGTATTTTATTTTTCAATAAATGCGACTCAAATAGGGCCATAATGAATAAGATCTACGCTTAATTTTTCTCTTCATATAGTCGGGGTGGAAGATTGGAAGCTTTTAGTATCATTTAATCATTTGTTCTCTCAAAAAAAAAAAAAAAAATTCAATTGTAAATCAATTTTGTAACCTCATCCATATGATTTATACTTGTATCTTTTTGTTTATCTTCCATTTGTTTTTATCGATCAAATTGGACTTATTTTCAATCAAAATGTAAGTATTAACTAGCATGTAAGCCATACTTCAATGTCAAAATAAGTAACTTCTTTCCACTTCCTTTCATAGTACGAGAAGTATGAACTTTTTCAGTAAAAAGCCAAATATGTGAAAGTAAATAACTTATTTGATACCCCACGTATCCCATATTATTCTTTTTTGGTAGGAACGATGAATTGACCAAAATCATCAAGCACTTCACTGGGCCTTGAGATAAAGAAACTCAGTGGGTCCATAGAGGTTATGGAGTTCCAAACAATTAAATTTCTTGTGCTGTCACTTTGATAAGATTTATCTTAAAGTCTGCCCGGGCAAGGCATAGTTTTCTAAGAACTGACAATATATGACTGACCCATAAAATCGATAATTAAAATTACAAAAAAAATAAATAATAATAATAATAATAATAATAATAATAATAATAATAATAATAATAATAATAATAATAATAAAATAAATCTGCCAAATAAAAAAATATTATAATATAATTGCTGATACAGTGACTCAACGTGGCTGCTAGTAGGCAAGTAGTTATGGTACGTTAAGTGTCCTAAGCTTAAATTTTATCTTCACTTAATTACAAACTTCGTGTTAAGTGTTAATATTTTTGATGGATTATGATCTGTGCATGGCAGTTCAACAATAATACAACTTTCATAATTTAAAATGCATGGAATGATAATTCAAACCTCGTTCAAATAAACTAGAAGAGGAGTTCGTGCTCCTCCTGGAATCAAATACATTTTATGAATAAAGTGAATGAAATGTAATATTTTTAGCTCTTTCATTATTTTTTCATATTTTGCTGGAGGTTAAGCCGGGCCCTCCCATGTATGTCTAATAAAATATGCCATGCATATTGGTTAAGAATTTATCTTTTTCAATTCTTTGGCCAGATGATGGTGGTCTATTCTTGGACGAGGAGTATAAAGGGGAAAAGATAGAAATACAAGATACACAGGCGAAAAGTGAAGACCGGGAGCTCAAGGATAAGCTCTTACAAAGGTACGGTAATCAAATAAGTAGCCTAAGGCTAGAATTTTCAAAGAAGAAGAAGAAAGGAAAGCTACCTAAAGGGGCAAGGCAAACATTACTTGAATGGTGGAATTTTCACTATAAATGGCCCTATCCAACCGTGAGTATTTTTTCAATCTTGCATTTGCATCCACCAATCCGATTCTTACTCTTTGGCGAAACGCAAATAATACTTTTAGGGCATATTTGGATAGGACTGAACAAGATTAAGGCATTCAACAAAACCTTGCAAATGAGTTGTCTCGTCCTATCTAGTTTAATGTATTAAACATAGAACTACTCATGTTGTTATGCGGTTTTCTAATGACAAAAAATAACTCGTAAAGCGAGAGTCCTACACCATATGTGATATTGGTCGCCATGCTTGTTGAATAATGTTCGTGCAGATGTTAAAAGTGTCACTATCAATGGATAAAATGTATAACTGCTCGATTAATTCATGAAAATGGGGGCAAATTATCAAGTTTATTAAATTATATGCAAGGTATAAAATAAACAAGAAAATAATTATTCGGCCTAATTCTTACAAGCGAGGAACACAAGGTTGTGGGTAGGTAAATTCATTTTTCCTTTGTATTGTGATATTGTTGATTTCTCTTTTTTTCTATGTATTTAGACTTGAGTTCCATCTTGAAGAGTAATAGTGTATTGTTTATTGTTTTCATATTTTAAACGATATGAGAATTATACCCCATCTTGAACTTGAATTGTTTGTTTGAGATTTTGGGTTCTAATACTATATTGAAACTTGGGGGTTAAGAGGACTAACCCAAATTGTTGATTATTGTTTTCATTTTTAAGTTTGCAATGTGAACTATTTTACCCTTAATATTTTATTACGCGTTCAAAATCATATCCAGGAGGCAGATAAAATTTCATTGGCAGAATCAACGGGTTTAGACCAGAAGCAAATCAACAACTGGTTTATAAATCAAAGGAAGCGGCACTGGAAACCTTCAGAAAAGATGCATTTGGCCGTGATGAACAGTCTTTCTGGGCATTTCTTCACTGAAGATTGAGCAAACATGTTCTCATTTAACTGAAAATATATGTGGATTCTGATGTTTGGCTCATGTATATTCCTGAATAAATTTATCACCAAATAACTGATAGAAATGTTATGCATTTGCATCATTAATACTTGGGAAAAAGGATTTTCAGTATCTTCTTGATGAATTTCAATTGAGGCTCGACTCTTTTGACGAGTGGTGCTTTGATCTGCTTCGAAAGCTTTTTCGACCCTATTTGCATATTTCAGTGTCCTATGTTAAGAGAATTTGTAAATAAGTAATTCACTTAATTTACCATGATCATGAAATTCTTTGAATTCAACAAGCGCGCACAACCACTCCAGAAAAAAAAAGAAAAAGGAAAAAAGTTGAATAATTTTACAACCAAGATGAAAAGCGTGTATAAAATGCGTCCCTTGACATTTGTTAGGGTTCACCGTTCAGAACCAGAACTCTACTCTTCACTGCTACTCAAGATCTCTCTCGTCACTTGTTTTAATTCATCTCTGTAAATTATTAAGGTGCAGTGCTTGAGAGAGTTGATTTGTACGTAGAAAATTGTTAAATGATTTAATCCCTTTTATTGGAATTGACAATATAATTTTTATGTGTGAATTGGTAAAGTTTTTAATTGATGCATTGAGTCGGGACTCTTCAAATGTGAAGGGTGTATATCAAAGAGTCATGTTGTTTCGTATCGAGTATAACTACTCGAAAAGGTATATTATGAAAAGTCATAATCTTTTGATCGAGTACAGTTTATATCATTAAATATATGGTTCATATTTATTTATGTTAAAAGATGTAATTATTTTGAAAAGATACTTAAAATTTTATAAATTGGAATCTTTTAATTTTAAGATATAAAATTCAAAGGAGAAAAAAAAATTAAATAAATAAATAAAGTGTAAGACAAAACTGCCCCTTTAGAATGGACTAAACTCATCCTTACACTAATATAATTAGATTAATTTTGAATTTGTTGTATCTCTGGAAATCTAATTTACAATTCTCATGTTGGAGCTTGATAATTGTTCATGACATAAATATTGGTTCATTTACACCAGTACTTGCTCTCTCCCTCTTTCTGGATCATTAGTTACCATCTTGGCGCGCCAAAAAATAAAAAATAAAAATAAATAATAATAATAATAATAATAATATATATATATATATATATATATATATATATATGGTCACCAATGAGAGAATTTTCTATGTCAAAAAATAATAGAAGTTTTTCTTTAGTATGGAGAACTTCCAATCTTTGTGGTCTCAAGAGAACAACAATGAACGTTTAAAGCAAGAAAATAGGGTCCAAAGATGACACAAATATGATAGTTCCAAGGGAAAGAATCATTCCTCTCTAATCCACAAGCTCAAGACGTCCAAAGGAAGGAAAGTGAAAAAGACAGGAACCTTTTGAGGGTGAAACTAAAAAAAGGCAAGAAAATAATTCAAAACCATGGCGTCCAAAAAGTTCAACTCTTTCTCATTTCTTCTTCTGACTATAATGGCATCTGTTTTCGTCCAAAGTGTCGTAGCAACTCGAATCCAGGTCAGCCCTTTTTGCAGAACTGCACGGCGAAGAAGAGCCCTTTGCAATACTATGATCAATGGCGCTACCAACTGGCATGATGCCATAGGAAATGCCATTAATTCAACAGTATCTGTGGCTAAGGAACTCCAATCAAGGAATGAGTTGATTGCACCAGCAGTTGCTAATCTGTCACCTGCAGCCAAAAAATCCCTTCAAGGAACATGCAAGGAGTCTTTCCAGACAGTAATTGATATGCTAGAGGAGGGACAAGTGGCTCTTGCAGCCGGTGACATTGTCACATTGCAAATTAAATTAAGCGCCGCCTTGGATACCGAGTGTGATGATGAACTTTCTAACTTTGGTGCTACGTTCCCTCTAGCAAATCTGTCTAAGCAACTTACAAAGAAAGTGTCTGTCTGCTTGGCTATAACGGCTCAAAATGTGGTTGCATGAAAGTTGTAATTGTGAGTCACATGTTATTTTATGTAAGCGTGAGAATCTGGATTTGTTAGTGTATACGCATGCACAACAGATTTTGCACTTGAATAAAAAGTGTAGAAATGAATTTTAAAGCTTCATCATTCGTCTAAACATTTGTTTGTACTTCTTCTGAGTATTTGTGCACTGTTGCGGACCAATATTACTTGCTAATTTCTATAGTTACATAAAGAATTAATTTCTTTTTTGATAAAACATTCCAATCTTTGAGTTTACATAATCGCTTGCACACTATAACAAAGATGTCATTTTGCAACGCATAAAATGCAACATTTGTTATTTGAATGTTGCTAAAGGTCACTATTGCAACAAAAATGTAAATGAATGTTGCCATTTGTAAATATAATTGAGACTTGACAACATTTTTTAAAAGCATGTTACTAATATAGCCTTTGTGCGACGTTTATTGAGTGTTGCGAAAAGTTTTATTTTTCGCAACGTTTATTAGCCATTGTTAAAATTTCATTCTACAACAATGTTCAGTAACTATTGCGAATACTTAAAATATAGTTTTTCAAAACATGTAACTTTTTGCAGCATTTATTAAACGTTGCAAAAAGAAAATCTTTTCACAACATTTAGTAAACATTGTAGAAAATAGCAAGTAAAGTAATTTAAAACAAAAGTTAAAAGACATTGCTAATTAATTAGAAAAACAACAACATTCAAAAAAAGTAGCAAATAAGTTAAAAATAACGTTTGAAAAATGTTGCAAAATAGTGATAGCATTTGGAAACATGAAAATAAAAGTAAAGACAACATTGGAAAAAACGTTGCACATAGGATAAAGGCAACGTTGAAAAAATGTTACAAAAAGGTTAATAACAACATTTACAGACGGTTGCGAAAACATTAACACAAGTTTCGGCAACATGTTTAAAGTGTTGCTAAAAATATATTTTGCAACATTTTAAAAACGTTGCGAAAAAGCTATTAGCAACGACTGGAAAATATTGCTAAAGGGTTTTTTGCATTTTAATCATTGCCGTATCCTTCTACTTTACAACAACATCCAGATTTATGACATATGGCCGAACGTTGCAAAGGTTTCAACAACGTTTTTTGAACGTTACAAAAGGCCATTTTTGTTGTAGATACACATAAGGATTAATTTATAACTAATAGGGATTTTCTATAGTATTTCACTTAGGCTTCACAAAACAATTGAAATTAACGAATTGGATGATTTCATGTTTATCTTTTTGGCTAAAGCCACTCCAGCATGGGCATCGATTTTTAAGCATCACCTTCAAAATTTTGTCGAGTTTGGATACCCCCATCTTTCTTTAATATGAAAAGAATTATACAATGAAATGACGGGACTTTAGAGCCTTTACCTGGATTAGGCTATTAGGCCTACCCCATTCCTTCCGAGAGGTTGATCGCCAACACGGAAAAGATGGAAGACTATAATTTATATCCAACACTTGGCAAAACTAAGTATAGGAAGACTATAATTTATATCCAACACTTGGCAAAACTAAGTATAAAAGTCAATGGCAAGTGGCCTGGGCCAAGGACAAACCAAGGCCTAGTCCTATGCCCTTAAGCTCGTGCTTAACAAACCCACTTAGATGATCGCTTGGAGAACCCTTAATCAAAATACTCAAAATTGATAGAACTACAAACCTCACTATACCTAGGAGCCACAACACCAAAAATTGCCTTTTGTAACAGTGAAAAAACGTTGCCAAAACCCTTTTGCAACATTCAGGTGCATGTTGTAGGATGTGGTGTTGCCGTAGGGTTTTTTGATACTGCAACGTTCATTGTGCATTGCCGTTAATGTTTTAGCAACATTCATTGCATGTTGTCGTTGATGTTTTAAAATATACATTAAATGTTGTTGTTGATGTTTTAACGACATTCACTGTATATTTCCATTGATAATTTTAGCAACTTTTAGTGTGTTGCCATTGACTTTTTAGCAACTTCAACGTGTGATGCCATTGACTTTTTAGCAACATTCATTGCACGTGGTAGTTTTCTATCTATTTAAAAAAAAAAAATTATTGCATGCATTTTTATATTTATATATATTACTTCACATATATAAAAATCATTTTACATTAGTCGTTAAATCTATTTATGCAATAAAAATGAGTAATAAATTTGTCATCATTTTATGAATGTTAAAAACAGGAATTTGAAGTTGCTGAATAATAGCGAAAATTTTTGGACAAATCCATGTTAAAATAGACATGTTTGTAATTGTCAAATTAGGTAACAAACTAATAGTGAACAAAATATAAAAGACAAAATATTGATTTTTATATGTAGTTCATGCAACTTAAAAGCCTAAACACTTATCCACTCTTTCATTATTAGCTACATCTGTATGATCTTGTGACATCCGTAGCCTTTCACGCTCACCTTGTTCCTCTGCCTCCTTCTTACTGTAGGAGTATGCTTCAAACTACAAAGGTCAAATGTAGGTAAAAAGTCCCAAAAGCATGACAGAGAATATAAATAAAGCAGACATGAAATTGCATAAAAACATACAAGCATCTATAGGAATGCAACATGTAGGCATCAACATATAAACATGCACAGTTACACACATGTATTAGGTATAAAGACAAGAGGAAGAGTTATCACACCATTTTGGCAGGAAGCTAGTCTCTATTAATTGTAAGATCCTTGCCAATTTTTCTCTGCCCAAGCCTTCCAAATTATTTATTTTCTTCAAAGACTCAAGATAAAAGAGTGTTAAATGGAAATATAGACATAAATTCAACAGTTGATAAGGGCCATTTTACTATATCACACCAAAGTAACATTTTTATTTTTAGGATCCATAATCATCAAAAAAAAAAAAACAAAAAAACAAAAGACGAGGCACGGATACAGGGGAAATAAAGAAAACATAAAGCATTAAAGTAAATACTGAATTAGAACATTAATTTGTTAGGAAGAGAGACAATGATTTTATAAGTTTCAGTAAGTCCCAAAACATCAGGAAGGCATAATATTTCAAAAGATGTTCTGTTAATAATGAGCTATGACAACCTAAGACATATCAAGTCAAGTCAAACACTGATTGGAATTCTAGTGAAATAATACTAAAAGTTATGATAGTCATATATAAGATATTACATATATCATTTTCCTCTTATGCCTAGTTACTTTATTTGATAAGTAAAAAATATATACATATATTAGTTCTCAAAACCAAATGAGCGTGTCAAAGATTAAACAAATTGAGATAAACCAAATGAAAAGTTGAGACAATATGATCAACTTTTCCTTGAATACAAAACACAAATTGAGGTAATTCTTTAAAAGATCAAATCATATATCAAGATGTTGTCATCATTCATCTGTCACTTTTCATAGTATCTTTATCCCCAAAAAGAAGTCAATAATAGATTTACATATAAGACCTTTATCCTCACCCTCAAATGTCCTTCACATTATTTGAATGCTCAAATTAAAAGGTAAAGAAGAAAAGTACCTTGCTACTATTCAAATAAATACACTATGTAAAGTGCCACAAATCTTACAAAAGGACTTCTTTCATCCATACAACAGCTCAACTATGGCAAAGAGAGTAAATCACTAATATATCCTCACCCTAGCCTGAGCTAAGAGAATTCACAAGATTTCCCAATCTATTTGATAAAAGCGTAAAATATGATTTTCCCTCTTAATTGTTGCATTCATATGATTATTTGATGTCAAAATGCACTCCTTATACTTATGTTATGATTCAGGTTGCATTTTGGTAGAAAATGTGAAATTTGGGAGAAAAGAGTTGAAATGGACCAAAATAGAAGAAAATGAAAGTTCAGGGACTAAAATGCAAATTCTCCAAACTTGTGTTTAACCTTGTGATGAAGATTCAAAAGTGTTAGATGTCAAGCAGGTGAGGAAAGAGGTCAAAGAGATGAAATATCATCAAAGTATGATCACACATCAATTCCCAATCGAAGAAAATACACATCGATTTTTAGCCTCATATTGGGACCCCTTTCTGACATGACATACGATCGAATTAGAAGATGACATCTGAAGAAAAGTTGTAGCCCTTTGAGTAGAAGATGACATCTGAAGAAAAATTGTAGCCCTTTGAGTTTTCTTTTCAACGCAACATAAATAACCTCAATCGGACATCGAAAGTAAAAGTTATGGAAAAATACTAAACTCTATCCAGTGGAGAAATATTTATACTATGCGTACGCATAGGCTTGTAGGCCTTGCGTACATGAGGCTACAAAAATCCACTATTGAAGCCTGAACAGGTCTACTGTGCGTATGCACCATTGTAACCATGCTTAATCATGGTTCATTCTGGTACCCGAATATTCAATTTCCTAATTTGATGCAACCACTTATGGAAACGCGGTTTTTACATAATTTTAAGCCCTAATTCATGGGAGAACGCCATTCTTCTTCCTCTCCACATCAATTCTCTCTCATCTTAGGTGACGAAACTCCATGAAAGGCTAGAAATCTTTGGTGAAGCAAGAGATAAACTCATTGAATTCGGTGATTTCATATTTTTCATTCATGTAATTTAGTGCTTATTGTCAAATAATTCTAGTTTAGACTTTCTTTTCATGATTTTATTTATGAAGTTGATTTAACCTTTACAAGATTTCTCATAGATTTAATCATGTTTCTTTTATTGTGGAATTAAACTAAGTGTTGAATTTCAATTTCATACAATATTATTGGTGGATTATTTACTGGTTTATGCTTTACGTATAGGGTCGATTCTTAATTTTAGTCCAATAAACAAGTGTGGAAATATGGTATAAAAAGTCTAGAGTATAGAATTACAATTGAAAATTAATTGATCCTTATTGTTAAATCCTCCTACTATAGAGTTGGGATGAGAACCTCTAGTTGAGTAAAATGCATGAATGCTTGATGTGATTGATCTAATCTGAAAGAGTGAATTCCAGCGCTTCACTACTTCACACATTGATAGTTAAACCTCATTTCAATTTGGTAAACTACGTTTTCACAATCACAACGAAAACCCTAGCTTTTGATCATTTTAATTATTTTCCCATCTTCTTCTAGATATGACACCCCAAGGCTATACTACAACTACAGCATTATTCTTTTGGCGTAATCACTATTCATTCTTACTCAACAAGTGAATAGAGTCAAATAACTTGCAGGAACATTTATACCACCTGCCTCAGAGATTAACTGATATGAAAATGAGTCATATGCATTGAAGATTTCAAAAATTAAATAAAAATGGCTGGAAGCTCATTTGCATCTCATGGTAGAAAAGATATTAAAAAGGATGCTTATAACAAACATTCAACAATCACAGTTAGTAGCACAAGCTCCACAGGTTGATGGAAAAATCATGACCTGTCCATAAAAGGATATCATAATTCTAGTGAACAAACATAAGTTTAACTTTTGCATTAGACAAAATATACCTCATCTGGAGCAGTATATCGAAATATAGCTTCTGCAATTTCTACACTATTACCCTGAGCAATAACCTGTGGCCAGCTCTTGCCCCAACAGAGCCATATGGTTATCTTTGCATTTGAATTTCTGATGTCTTGTCACTTCTCCCACAAGATTACCCAATGAAGCAACTTGCTCACGAGTTCGCTCGAAGTCTTGAATAGTTAATAATGGATCCAGAGACGGAGCTAGCCTATTTAAGATCAGACAGTTCTTCTCAACAACATTTATTACAAATATGAGCATATAACATAATTTACTGCATAAAATGAAAATAATTTCTCCTTGTTTAATAGTTGTTCATATTTTTTAATTTTAGTTTCTAGATAACAGAATTGAGAGATTCTAGTAACTAAGTGAAAAACTTGTAGGATTTCTTCATAAAAAATTTATATTTAGATAAAGAAAATGAAAAATGTCTCTTATGGATTCTCAATGAACCTGTCAAAGTTCTCAATGCTACAGTGAGTCGCGAACACAACTCAAAACTAAACTTTAATTATGAAAAAATTTGCAAAACTAACACATAAATCCCACAGTGGCAACAACACATGCTTACTTGATACAAGTAGAATTGAAATTAACATGATAACATCAAATTCTTCCCCTTTTTCTTGCTCACAGCTTTATATGTGAACCCCTCTAATATCATCATTTATGTGAATCTTAAAATCAAAATTCTACAGCTAGCCAAACTTTTGATCAGATATCGCCAAATACTAACTGGAATAGTGGATTAAAGATTCACCAGCATTTGAAGTTGCGCTCCAACTGGGAAAAAGATTTAACTCCAAATTTCTCAGAAAGACCCTTCATATGCATAGAAATGACAATTGAACTAGAAACAATTAGAAATCTAAAAATTATAGCCTTGCTTTAAATTTCAAGAAAGCAATTAATTCAACACCTGACCATACAAAATTTAACCAATTATTATACTAAAAAAATAACAAATAAAATTCACACATACCCACAATATATACATATAAAGATACACACACACACGCATATGTATTTATGTATGTATATATGTACGTACACACAAGTGATTTAGCTACCTTGGTTGCAGGTAACGTGAAACCAAGTGCAAGGGTTAATAAGATTTTGATCCCGGCCCTGAAGCACGTTATCCGAGTCGGACAGGATTCGACGAAGTACATAAAGCACGTCGCCTTAGGAATTTCCACGGGCCATTGGCGCCATTAGTGATAAAGAAATTACAGTTACTGTCACAAACAAAAGCAAATCCCTCCCAGCCATGGCTTCATTTGAACTAGAACTTTTACTGTAAATTTCTCTGGGAAAGGAGAAATTGGGGTTAGATTTATGCAGTCAAGTATCGGAGTTCATGGGCGACTTGGAAAACCCAACGGCGCAGATTATAGGCTTGCGAATGCGATGCCTCAGCCTTCGACCTTGCTGTGGCTGTCCTGGGTGGGAGGCTTGCAAGCCACCGTTGGTCTACCATTAAGGGGAAAAAGAGTATCTAAAGAGACGAAGTGAGACAAGTGAGAGGCGAAGACGAGAAAAGAAGGAAAAATTAGGGCTGATTTGATTTTGCTGAGTTTTTCTTTTTGTTTAGGTCGGGTAATTTTTAACAACGTTCGACGTTCATTGACCATTGCTAAAAGTTTCACTTTTTGCAACGTTCATTTGACTTTTTGCAACATTTTTCCTGTTAGGGGAACTTTTGTGACTTTTCGCAATGTTCACAGAATGTTTCGAAAAGTGGAACTATTCACAACATTCAATGAACGTTGTAAAAATTGAAATTGGCAACATTCATTTAAAAATTGTTGTTAAAGCTCAATAAAGTTAACCAATTGCAATATTCACTTATTAGAATGTTGCCATAGACTCCTATAGCTACATTCAATCAATGAATGTTGTATTTTAGTTGTTGCAAAAGGGATTTTTTGTTGTAGTGAGAATAAGCCAAGGGTAGGTGCACAAGCATGAGCATTTGACCCAGAAGGAAAGCAAATAAGCATGTTGACTAGAATTGGGTATTAAGCCAAAGATACTTTGTTATACAAAATGTAATTAAAAAAAAGCTAAGTATCAAGAAAGTTTCAAAATATGGCGTATGTCAAGCCATCAATCCGAGGGTCCTATCACCTCAATAAGGAAAAAACGAATGATTGGATGGAAAAAGGTACGATGAAGTGGGCTACCGTTTCTTGATAGTTGCTATTAAAGAAAGGGCCATTGATGGCTCAAGCGGAAGTGACATCCATGAAACTACCCACTTTGGATAAATGATGTGACAGTTGGCCTGTCTAGCATTAACTTCTGGGCAGTGCAGAGAGAGCCTAACTAGGATATGGAGACTTTTTGATCCTTGAACTCTATAAATACCTCTCATAAGCTCTCAATCGAAGTATGTTGAATCTGTCATGGACAAAACTCTGTCAATTTGTCATCCCATGCCTAATACTCTATTTGACTTGATTTCATTTTAACATGTGTCCCTAATGTGCACATATTATACATGTGGACAAAGGGATGGCCAGATTCTATTGACTTCGAGTCGTTTAGAATTTGATGTACGCAAACATCCACCATGACTTTCAACAGAAAAATAGCACTCATATTCTCAAGAAATCTGGACCCAAAAACTCCCTTCCCCCCAAAATCTGTAGGATAGCAATTTTTCCTCCAAGAAGCCCAATGAGTTTGTTTACCTTAAGAAAAATCTCCTAACAAGAAGGCAGGAAAAAGTCTCTCTAGCTCATGAGCATACATATTGGAGGCTTGAGAATTTAAAGGAGGTGGACAGGCATAGAATAGAGAACTTTCAAGAATGGAGATTCTTCCACTAAATTTAAAGGCTCTCTTTGGTGACCTCAATAAAAAGGAATGATAACTGTACTTTTTACACACTTATTTAATATATAAATATGTTATTTATTGATTAAATGAATGAAATTCTACTCACAATTGTGTAATATTTACTTTTGTAGGTTAAAATCACCCAAATAAAGAGAACAAGGTAAAAGGAAGTGAAAATGGACCAAAAGTGTACAAAATTGTGAACTTGGGGACCAAAATACATAAGTGCCAAAAGTTCAAGGACTTGGGATTGCCACTTTTGAAGGGTGTAATTGAAAGAAAAGTCAAAATTCAATGACCAAATTGTACAAGATCAAAGTTAAGGGATCCGACATGCAATTATCTCAAGGACTTAGCAGCAAAATGACAAAAATTCCATTTTCTTTTGGCTGTAGAACAAAGCTTGGGTGCGCCACCTTTAATTCAAAAAAGGGTTTGGGACTATTTTGCTCACTTTCCAAAATTTCGAGGACCAAGGCTACAATTTCCCTAGGGTTTAATACTCAAAAAAAAGAAGGGGTAGGGGAGTTCATTCATTCTTCTAGCCCTTTTTCTGCTTCTTCTTTTTTTTTTTTTTTTTTTTTTTTTTTTTTTTTTTTTTTTTTTTTTTTTTTTTTTTTTTTTTTTTTTTTTTTTTTTTTTTTTTTTGTTTGTTTGTTTTTTTCTTTTTGTTTTCTTTTTCTTTCTTTCTTCTTTATTTCCTTTTTCTTCCTTTAATTTTTCTTAGCATTGGGAAAGTGAAATGAAGAGCACAAAGGAGAGTCATTCAAAGAGGTGGAGAAATTTTTGGGAAAATAAAAGTTAAACTTCAAATTGAGTTGTACCTATAATTTTGTATTTTCTTAATTATTTTGCCATGTTTGCAATGTATTGTGTAAAATATTCTCATTTTTATCATTTATACAATATGGGCTAGTTTATTATGTTAATATTAGTGGTAATAGTTTAACCAAGCTTTAATTAATTTTAATATTTGCTCCTTAATATGTTAAGTTACTTATTTTCTTATGTTTTTATTATTGTTATTTATTGTATTTTCATTTATGTGGCCAATAAATAATTGTGTTTCGTGAATTGTATATCATTTGAGAGAAGATTGAACACTTTAGACCAAATAGTAAAAAACCTTGGTTTTTTTAAAGAATAGAGATATATCCCTAACCCTAGATATTTTCACAAATATTTAATGCAATTATTTGGTTTTAATCGACATAGAGATATAGTAGGTTAAACCAATTAATTAGGGTTAGTTTCACTTGAGAGAGGTAATGGACTAAATTTGGAAAATTCGGTCTAAAATCGTAAATGGGTAATTTGTTAATTGACTTGTGGAAAAATTGAATAGACGACGGTTAAGCGAAACCATGAATCTCAACTATGTTTGCTTTCGAAAATTTCCAAGATTTTCATATTTTGTAGATTTTTAGTTATTTTTCAAAATCATAATCTTTATTGTGTGTGTTTCTTTTTATTGTTAGAATTAAATTAATTAGAGTTGTGTAATCTAAAGTATACATTTCTCGAGGGATCGACAATCCGAACTCAAAAGGTCTATTTTATTACTTGAACGCAACCCATGCAATTGTAACCCATGCAATTGTGGTGTAGTATTTTAGCGAACAAATTTTTGACGCCGTTGTCGGGAATGTTTTTACTTTGATTACCACTTTAGTTAATTTTAGTATTAACAATTTATTTATTTATTTTTAATTGCTTTTATTTTTGTATCTTTTGGCTAACCCCTGTATTGTTAATCTACCTTGTATTTGTATTCTCTCCTTGTACTTTCAGTTATTTGCAAGATTCTAACTTTGGTAAAGTAACAAAATTCTTGTAATGACAAATCTCTATATGGACAATCAAGATATGTTTGGAGGATGTCCAAGTTGTGAAAATTGTTATGCGGTGCATTGTAATGGAAAACGTTTGTTCTCGTACAATAACTTACACAAGTTTGAAACTTTTGAGATTTCGAAAATATTTGATGTGTCGAAGACAAGCAATTGACAATTGGAGATTATGTAATTGACAAGTGGGATGAGGACATCAAGCTTGTGGGAGATGGTCCTCTTCTATGGAACGAGAAGGTCCTTGCAAAGTACTTTAAAGAACTTGCCATGTTGGATGAAACGATGTGCTTATGGGATATGCCATGTTGGATGAAACGATATGCTAATCGATCAATCTCCTTTGATTTTTCTTTTTTTCTTTTTTTTTTTTCAATCCAAGTAATGGATTTGTGAAAGTAGGTATTGATGTGTTTTACAATAAAAACATCTAGAAAGTTTGTAAGAAATTTGGAATAGATTGCCAAAAGCTTCCTTCTTCGCTCTACTCTATACAAGTTATATAGAATTTCTATCCCGAGAGCCTTTTTTTTGGCATGAATGATTTTGTATATTGAATATCCCAATCCTCTCTTAATTGGGATGAAGGTATGTAGTTATAGGCCCCAACATTAGGCCAAAAATCATGCACTAATTGCTTTCAGAGAAGAGGTTGATTTAAAATAGGAAACAAATCGAATATGACATTTTATTCATGCTATCGCACATTGATAGTTTGCCATCGTACAATAAACTCATTTTGCTTTCTGATTCAATCTGCTAAACATACGATCGTAGGGCTTTTGTCTTGAATCACAAGGCATAAGCTTGCAATCCTTTTCATTTTTATCTCTGATTTTCTCCTTTTGTTAGCTTGAATCCTCTCAATGTACAGTTTTTAACCTTCGTCTTGTTATATTCACAATTTAATCTGGTTCATTCCAAAATCATAAATAATAAATTCAATGTAAGTTTCGAAAGTTCACGATTTAGTCCCTCAACTTTTTAATTGTTGAATTTAACTTTCGGAATTTATGACTTTCTTCAAAATGCTCTATTAATTCTTTTAACCGATCACATACAATCCAATGAATGACCTTCAATTTGTTTCAAATCACCCTCAATTAATCTCCAAAATGTATCATTTCATGTCAACTACATCCAAATTGGGTTTTAACTACGATTAATCATGTATACACAAATTATGTAGATATTCACTCAATTTAGCAATAAATAAATAAGAATGAAGCCAAAATCAGTACATTATCACACCTTAAAATTAAATATTTGTTTGTATCGAGCAAGACTATCCACTAAACATAGAAACAAGCAAGCAAAAATATAAATACATTAGATAATTTCTATTGAACTTCTATCTAGTATTTAAATTGTTTGATAATTCAGAAAGGTTCATAGGTAATGCTATCAACATAACCAATCCAAAAAATATATGACAATCAGACTATTGTGCTTAAAATATATAAATCGCATATGGATAAGTATCAAATTTGCAAAACGTTGCATCACGTGTTCATAATTCATGAGATAAATAATTTTTAATAATCATATTCATTAGTGGCGAGGCTATCCAACTCAAACAACATAAAAAAATAACATATTTTTTTAATTTGTTCATATTTTTCTTTTTTCTATTTATTTTTATTTTTTTTGCATCTCACATAAACAAACAAACAACTAAGTTACACCCTCAAACTTAAAACGCGCATTGTCCTTAAAGTGCGCCCGATTCATACTTAAAAAGGATTAACAATACTTCTTGTATAAATGATGATATCTCAACATTATCACTTGATCTTCCTTCTTGTCTCATTTTCTCGTGTGGAAATATATAATCTTTATACCTTAAAGGAAAAATGAGGAAAAATTACAAATACAATCACACCGGAGTTGAAGATAATTTGAGTGTATATATGTGGAATAAGGGAAAAATTGCACAATTGTGATGCTGGGAATACTACCCTAAAAAAAAATTTAAAATAAAAAATTTGACAAATTAAATGTGCTTAAAATAATACACAATCCTAACTCAATACATGCAATAAAATCACTAAAAGAAAAAATAAATAAAAGGTTAGAACCTGGATACCTTCTAATAAGCACTTGCTTATAGTCCTAGCATGACCTTTGTACATGTGCTTCGTGGTACTTTGAATATGACTTTGGAAGTCTTTCTAAGTTTGTGAAAGTTGACCTTGACCCAAACTTCAACCATCATCCAAACACTTTTCCATTTTTCACATCATGTGACTTGCCTAAATCATCCGATTCAAACATAACTAGAATATTTCAATCTGTTCATTGATTTAATAATTTATTATCATTGAATGCCATAGATTCATTTGGCTCCATCATGAATAATTCCTTATTTTCTTCATGCTCTTCTACATTAGTTGTTATTTCCTTGGATTGGATGATGAGAAGATCTCCTAAAGGCATGTTATTTGGATCATCCAAACTTTTTTTGGCCCTCATATTATTTTTATCATTCTCATCAATTTGGAAACTGTACTACATCTCTTCATTTGAAAGTGGTGAAGAGCGAAGAGATCTCCACAAGCATGTTGTTTGGATTATTAGAACTTATTTGTGCTTCTATCGTTGCCTATAGCAAAGAAATCTCTCATAATCATGTTGTATTCATCAATTTCGACATATGTATCATCTTGAAAAGATTTTCTTTGTTTATCCTGTATTGTGAAGCACTATAATCTCCACAATGCTCCCAATGATGGTAATCCTTATCAATTTCTGTAAATGCATTATACTTCTTTGTTTTACGCTAATTAAGGGCAATGAGATCCTTATCCTCTTGTTATATTCATCAAATTTGGGATCCTTACATGTCAATTTTTTGTTGGTCTTTTGCTTCTTCCAATCCTATAAGAGTTTCATAGTTATCCATGCCTTCTATGAAGTTCCATGCTCACCTACAATGTAAAAAAATACATAAGCCAACGCCCAATAAGTAAAAATCATGCTAATATTCAAATATTCATCAAAGTTAACTCGAAATAATCTTATTTGAAATCTTTTCATTTCATTAGGTCCTTGACCCACTTATTATGCACCAGAGAAAGCTTTGCGCAATTTAAATATCAATAATCATAATCCAATAGCCTATATATATATATATATATGATCATCAAAGGCATATTCCTTATCTATCCATGCGATCACCTGGGAAGTCTCACCTGCAATGCCAAAACATGTCACATAAGCATACCTCATATGCTTCGGTGCTCTAGTAGTGATCAATAAAATATTTTATAATGTAAATTAATTTTTCTAATCATGTCGTGCATGTTAACTTTCTAATGATAGGTGTATGTTATGCATGCACGTGCAAATGCTCATGAATGGCATGCTCAAACAATATATTTTTGAAGCCACGTGCTCAATCATCATAACCCTAACATGGTATGCACGATCTCCTTATTAAGGTCATATAAATGTTACAACAATATTTTATAGATAATATTTCGCGAATACTACGTTTTTGCATTATAGTTGTAAATGAATTTTTACTAACCTCTTTGCCTTTATGTGTGATCTTTCCACAAAATGTAGGTTAAGTCGCCATTTCACCTAACGTCAGAAAATAATTTGTATCACCATCTAATATTAAACACGATCCTCGATTCGATAACCCTAACACACAAGAATCCTTACTATGAACATCAATGCTAAAATAGTTCTGATAATGTTATTACTTCAAGTTACCGATTTTACCCCACAACAATCCCGTAAATTCCATTATTTTCCTAGTCTAATCACAAATGTCACCTTCATCTAATTGTCTCCAACGACGTAACACTTACCAAAATTAATTTTACAAGACTTAGAGATGATTAGTACACACGTAAAGGTTGAAGTTATGTAAACTACCAAATTGGACAGAATCTGTTTTTTGAGTTTTAGTTGCTGCCATGTTCCATTTCATCTATCTTTTCACATCCTTAAATACATCCATTCATTCCCAATCTTCTACCACACTTATATAACATATATATGAATATAACCATGTCATGAATTCACAATAAGTACAGGATTTTCAGCCTCAAGTTATGTCCTTTTTGTAGCACATTCAATTAGGTAGCTTACTGTGACTGCCTTTGGTTTCCTTTACTTATCATATCACAAATCAATTTCTAACCTATTAAAACTTATTTCCATACCTATATACCTTATATGAGAAAATTCAAAGCGATACATATATGTTCCCTTCAAAGTGTAATATGAGATTCAAAGTTGTGTTACTAAAATCCAGCAACTATTAATTCTGTCCATATTGAGTTAACTCAAGTTCTTGCAACCAGTTACCCCTGTTTTGTCTTCATTAAATCATCAAAATGCCCCAAAAAAAATCTCAATTAAGTACAGAGGTTCAAGAGGTTATAAAACCCTCAAAAACAATAAAGACTAACCTCAAAACAGTGAACTAACTCAGCTGCCCAAACTTCTAATTCCAGCTCTGTTTTCTATTTCTTTTTGGCACTTCTCCTTTCTTTTTCACTTGGAATCAATTAAGGATGAGTTGAAGGAGTAAATATCTTATATAGGAGATAGATATAAAGTATTTGAGGAGCTTGAGTCGTGCATAAGGCTTAGGAATGAAGAATTTGGCTATAAAATGACAAGTAGCATCAAGCATGAGGTGGTTTTGTAATAGAAATCTGAATTTGCACCCATCATTGCAGTAGAAAATCAAGCATATCTGACCTATCTTAGTGTGTATACAACCTAGTTTAGATTTTCTAGGATCCTAAAATAATTTATTTAGTTAAGTCCTTAACTGCTCATTCGATTCCTTAACCTATTGTTGCTCGATTCTCGACTGATTTCAACAATTTTAACCTCAATATTTATAACGTCACATGAATCTTATATTATTGTATAGTGACCATTTCACTTCGTGCCTCATGTTCCAAATATGTTAAATACTAATTTATGGTTTAGGGTAACCATGATTAACCAAATTGAAAGCGAGAAACTTTACCGATAATGATACTGAAACTTTCAAGATCACAATCGTTTAACACATTAGTATCCTACATATAGATTAACCTAAATTTCTACGAAAGCTCAATGTAAGATCAATCGCCTAGGTCGGGGAGTCGAAGACTAATACCATATAAAGATCTTAAAACCTCAATAATCGAACCCACACTTTTAAGAGAAAGCAATTAGGAAAATTGCTGCAAATGATATTGTAAATAGCATGAAATGCATAAATCATAGTAGCCAAATGTGTAATGTGATGTTTGGGGTTTTACATTGTGATATTCTAATATCACATATAAGGTTTCCTCTCTCGAGGGCCAAAACTTAAACAATCAAATCAATCAATTAATGGCTAGTTAATTGAAAGCATTAACTCCAAATAACACAAATAAACTTGATGAAAAACCTCAAAGAATTAATTATAAAGAACCAAAAGATAATGTCAAGTTTAGATTACATCAAACAATTTAGTTCGTGATTGTAGAATAAGAAAATCTTGAATGCATAATCAAGTACATAAAGAAGGAAAGAGAGAAAAACTGTTTTGGAGCTTTGATAAAAAACTGGAGATTTGATCAATCTTCTTCTTGATGTTTCTCTCGCTCTCTTTCTTCATCTTTTGCTTTTATATCATCAAAGTGTAGTTGAAAAAGTCTCCTCAAAGGTTGTATTTACGCCTTCTTGAAATTATAGATTAGTTGAGGTTGAATTGGGCTTTCAAAAGTTCAATTAAACCTAACTTTCTCTGGCACACCTTATTGCAAAATGGCCAAGCGCTAAAAGTTAAAATTTGGGTAATACCTAGACGCCAGATCTCTGTCATTTTTCTACTCTTTATGGTTTAAATGGCACCTGGTCGCTACCTATGCTATTACTTTTTTTACAATTTTCTACTTTGATTCTTTTTTCATGCCATCTTTGCTTATTTTAAATTCTGTGCACTCTTCAAATCATATCATCATCACACTTTAATTCTTTAAAGCTCCACAAACTGTCTTTTATCACTATGTCACCTAACCTACAACAAAACATGAAAATGCACATCAAAATGTTCTAAAACTCTTAAGATCAATCTAAACATCAAGTTTAAGACCGTGTTTGGCCCCCATTATGTGGAAAAATTAATGGGTGGAATAGTGTTTTTTTTTTTTTAAATAAGTGGTTGAAAAGGAAAGAAAAATGTTTTCAATTTACGTATAATACTATATTATGAAAGATTGTGTGATTGAAAATAGGAGAGAGAGAAAAATGAAATGTAATAGAATGAAAATTAATGGAGACCAAACGGGGGCTAAATAGTATTATTATCGTAAGTGAAACACACTCATCCAATATCCCTAAAGTATTTTGTTAGTCCTCAAGCAAACACAAAAGTAACAAAAACGAAGGAAACACACGAGCAAAACTAAAACACATCGACTCACATTCGACAAATTTTAGTTAAATTGTTTGCTCTTTTGACTCAGGATTGAAAACATTGTATCAAATCTATGAATTGTTTCAAAATTACAATGTAAAAGTCAAATTCTCACTTATCAATTGCAAAATGAATGTGTGTGAAGAATCAAGTCAAACGTTGAACATTCACAAATTGGTTTATGATCAAATATATGATTTCTTCACTCACGAGTTTCAAACAAACTCCAAACTTATTTTCTTGTATTTTCTTCCCAGTTTATAATCTAAGGTTGACGTTCAATTTACTATTCTCTTTCACCGCTCAAATTTGGTTGAATCCAATCGATAACGTTAATGATCTATCCATGTGATCATTCTTTCAAACTTTGAGTGCTTCAACAATCAAACTCATACTAAACAATTCAAACCCACTAGTTACTAAGCCACCATAATTCATCCACAATTGCACATTTACTTTACCACAATTCATCTACAATTGCACATTTACTTTCTTATTTTGATATTCATAGTTCAAGATCAAGCTCACCCATTTAAACTTTCTTTTGTACCCCTGTAACAAGCTTTAAATCAATAACTCTCAATCAATAAAGGTCAAAGGGTATCTGATGAGTGATTTACACTCATTATATTATGCCATTAATTTCATGATTTTGCTATCTTGGAGAGTATTTTAGAAGTGCTAACAAGTGATTTTGGTGTTGTTTGTAGATTGATGGAAGTGGAGAAAACAAGAGCTAAAAGAGGCCAAAGGAAGGAAATAGGCAAAAGTTAACGAAATTGGATGAAATGACCAAAATGGCGAGGATTAAAATGCAATTAATCAAAAGTCTTGTCGAAACTCACGATGAAGATCCGAGAGCACTAAGAGTCAATTGGATGAAGGAAGGTGTCAAAGGGATCAAATTTAGTCAAAATTTGATCACGAATCATTTTCCAACCGAAAAGTTACGCGCTGGAGTTTTGTTCTCACATTGGGACCTATTTCTGACATAGTAAACATTTGAATTGGGAAATGATATTTGAAGAAGAGTTATAGCTTTGAGTTACCTTTCCAACGCATCTTGAATCATCTCAATCGGATATCGGATGAAAAAGTTATGACAAAAATACTGAAAGAGGCAAAAACTACCTTTTCCACACGAAGTGGGCGCCGTGGCGCCAATGAATCTGAATTTTATAGTAAGGGCAGCGTCGTGGCACCGCCTATGCGGGTAAATGTATTTTGATATTTTTGGATTTCTTTCTCGACCCATTCCAACCCAAAATCGTCCAACACTTGAGGAAACTATAAATGCTACCTAAAAGACCTAATTAAAGGGGAGAAACGAGCAAGAAAAATTGAAGTAGCCGACAAGAACACGTGATTGGAAAGAGGAGTTTAGCCGGCCAATTGCAAAATCTGGAGACAGATCCATGGCTGGTCAATACAATTAAAGAAGAGGAAGTTGATTGAGAGAATTTGGCAACAATGGAAGAAGAAATCGAGCGACAAAAACGAGTTTTTCTATTCTTTTTCTTCTCTATGTTTTTTCTTTAATTTATTCCTGTCAATTTTCTCAATTATGAACTAAACAATTATTCTAGGGATGATGTAGCCTACTTGAGACATATTTGGATTCCGTTATAATTATTTCAATTGATATTTTCTTCTTATTTATTTATGTTGTTTGTGCGCAATGCTTTCAATTAACTGGCCACTAATTGACTGATTTGATGTTCTAAATTTTGGCGCTCGAGAGAGGCAAATTTAGGTGTGATCTAAGACAACATAACCTAGATTTCGTAGGTTTCGAGAGAAAGTGCAAATCTTTGAGGCTTGTTTTAATTAAGAACCACGTGCTTGATAATTTTGATATTTTTAATTCAGAATAGAGATATTGGAATTAATATATAAAAATAGATTTTATTTGACGCTCAAGAGAGGGAAATAGAATCACTTTAGCGTTCTTGCCTATAAATTTTGGAAAGATTGATAGAAATAATTATACGGTTGAAAAATATTGTCGAAAGTACGGTGAAATCATTCCCTAGGCATTCATAATTTGATAAGAAACTTTATAATTTGCCCTCGTTTACTTGCATCGTTCATTCTATTTAATTTTAATTTAGCATAAAAATATTGACTCAAAATTTGATTGTCTAAATAAAGGGAAAGCTTAAATAATTATAGTACTTAATTGATTCGAATATCAATCCTTGTGGGTTCGACATCCTAACTTCTTTACTATATTACAAAACTTGACATCGTACACTTGCGGTTTAAAAATCACGTTGCATAAATCGCATGGTAAGTTTTTGGCGCCGTTGCTGGGGATTGATTTATTTGAATTCAATTGATATTATTACCAATTTGCTTTCATTTTACTATAGATTTTTATTTCTATCGTAATTTTTATTTTTATTTTATTCTTTTTGTGTCGATCTTTAAGAGCTCCCTTGTGGTTATTTTTCAGTTGTTTATGTGAAGGGTGAGAAATCTAGACCTACTAACTGTTGATCCTGAACCAAAACGCACATTTCGCATTCTCAGAGGCATAAAAAGAAACGAACGAGAGGCAATGGAAGAACAGGATGCTAGAGCAGTCAATGAGGATAACCAACAAAGGGCTATTCGAGACTAGATAAGGCCGGTTGTCAAAGACAACTATTCTGGCATCGCACGTCCAGCAATTGCTGCAAACAATTTCGAACTGAAGCCAGGACTTATACACATGGTGCAGCAAAATCAGTTTGAGGGAGCTCCAATAGAAGACCCAAATACTCATTTGGGGTCCTTTCTGGAGATCTGTAATACAGTGAAAATGAATGGCATTACTGAAGATGCAATCCGACTTCACCTATTTTCCTTTTCCGTAAGAGACAAAGCCAAGGCATGGTTCCAATCATTGCCGTATGGATCCATCACAACTTGGGAAGGGTTAGAGCGGAAGTTTCTTACAAAATTCTTTCCGCCTTCGAAGGTAGTGCAATTACGGAGTGAAATTGGACAGTTTCGACAATTAGACTTTGAACCATTCTATGAGGCATGTGAGAGATATAAAGATCTATTCAAAAGATGTCCTCAGCATGGTTACCCGGATTGGTTGCAGATACAAACCTTCTACAACGGTTTAAATGGTCAGACACGGATAGTGGTAGATTCTGCAGCAGGGGGTGCACTATTATCCAAAACTCCAAATGAGGCTTATGCATTATTGGATGAGATAGCTACTAATAGCTATCAATGGCCGAGTGAGAGTTCAAGTGCAAAGAAAGTTGCTAGCCTTTGTGAAGTAGATCCTATAACCGCCCTTGCAGCTCAAATGTCATCTCTCACTAATCAAATAGCTGCATTGACTTCACATGGATCACAAAAGAAATCATAATCTACTATGGCTACATCCACTGTATACCAAAAAGTTGAAAGGGAGAATGAACAACTTCAGTATGTGAATGATCGAAATTTCAATCAAAAGGGAAACTATTCAGGAAACAACTACTATCAGGGGTTCAATAATGAAGCGTTTGAGCGAAAGCCATCACTGGAAGATATTTTAGGAACCTTCATTTCGGAGACCAGATCAAGGTTCAACAAAGATGAGGCAAGACTTGACAACATTGAGATACATATGACCAATTTGGGGGCTACAGTGAAGAATTTGGAGGTACAGATTGGTCAGATAGCAACTGCAATACAGTCTCAACAAAAAGGACAATTTCCCAGTGACATAGAGGTTAACCCACGGGAACACTGCAATGCTATCACCCTAAGAAGTGGTAAAGCAGTTGAAGAACGCAAGCTTAGAGAGGCTGGGGTACCTACATCGGATCCCATTCTTACAAGGGAAAAGCAAACTGAAGGGCAGAAAACTGAGACAGAGGCAACAAAGAAGATTTATAAGCCTTACTCAATTTCATTTCCGGACAACCCACCTATCTTGAAGCCCCCACTACCATTCCCGCAGAGGTATTTGAAGAAGGAGTTTGATGAAAAATTCGCAAAGTTTTTGGAGGTCTTCAAGAAAATCCACATCAACATTTCCTTTGCAGAAACCTTGGCCCAAATGCCTAACTATGCCAAGTTCTTAAAGGAAGTGATGTCAAAGAGGAGAAAGTTGGAGGAATTTGAGACGGTTAAGCTGACAGAGGAGTGTAGTGCCATACTTTAGAAGAAGCTCCCTCACAAATTGAAAGATCCAGGCAGTTTCAACATCCCGTGCAATATTGGTGGTATCACATTTGATAGGGCACTATTGACCTTGGAGCTAGCATAAACTTGATGCCCTTATCAACATTCAAAAAGTTGGGTTTTGGAAAAGTAAATCCCACAACCCTTACCTTGCAACTGGCGGACAGATCGATCACATATCCCAAAGGCATTATTGAAGATGTATTGGTGAATGTTGATAAGTTTATCTTTCCGATGGACTTTGTGGTATTGGACATGGAGGAGGATGAAGAAGTACCATTGATTCTTGGCCGACCTTTCCTGGCTATTGGAAGAGCATTGATTGATGTGCAAGAAGGAAAGTTGACACTACGAGTTAATGAAGAGCAACTAACTTTCAACATCCATCAAGAAAAGAAAGCCCTAGAAAAAGGAAAAGTAGATATTGGCAAAATGATCTAATCAGTTGAAGTAATTGCAGGAAATGGAGAAAAAAGGGAATTATTTTATGATCCGTTGACGCAATACATGGAAATTAGTTACTCAACAAGGGATGCATCTACTGATGGTAATGACTCAGAAATGAAGAAAGCAATGGATTTCATCTTAGCTCAAGAAGCTGACCCACCTGACAAAAAAAAGAGCTATGTAGATAGGCGTTTGAAGCCTCCAAACATTGCCAAACCAAAAGAGGTCTTGAAAGCCATACCAGGGTCAAAACAGCCTAAGTTTGTTCACCATCTTACAATGAAGGAGAATACAAAGTCGAAGATAAAGTTCAGAAACAAGAGAAATGTGCCACCTGAGGATCCACCGTAGGCGTTTCGGTTGAGTCAAGCTAGTAACTATAAAGAAGCGCTTCTTGGGAGGCAACCCAAGCGTTCTTACCTTTTCACTTATTTTATTTTATTTTATTTGTTTTGAATTATAGGAGAGTTTATTTCATTTCAAAAATTTATTTTATTTAGGAATTCATCAGCCCTACCCTGTCTCCCTTAGGTCTTTGAGCAGTCTAGTTGGTTATTAGATGTTCGAGTTAAGTAACACTTGTTCCATGAATTTAATACCTACATTTTGAATTTTCAGAAACTTGACATCGTGGAACAATCAAATCAATTGACGAAGAGTAATTGGATAAATATCAAGTTTGGGGTAGAAACTAGAAGAAGTATCAATCACGTCCAGCATCATAGCACCAGACCATCATTGGCAATTCAGACAATTCAAGGAAGTTTTCCTCCTTTTCTTTTAATTTTACATTGGGGACAATGTTTAGTTTAAGTTTGGGTGTGTATCATAGATTTTCTAATTGCCTACATATTTTTTATTTTGTGTATTTTGTGTGATTTTTGCGCAATTTTTTTTATTTTCTTATTAGGGTGCATTGTTAAAAAAAAAAAAATTATTTTGTGTTTTGCATGCTTGTGTGAATTAGATAGCCTTGCCGATATTGATTTGTGTAATTGAGAACATGCGTTGATTTATGGGTTATGGATAAGTTATGTGCTTAAGTTAAATTTTTGCTTATTTATGTAAAACGAAAATTATTTTTGCACGTGAGTTGATTGTGGCGTTGTGCATGAGTAGGTTGATTCATGTTTATAGGTTGGATCAGAGAACTTAGATGCTAAACCCAAACAACCTTTGAACATCATATTACCTTTAAACCAAATATATGATGTTTGGTAGATTAAGCTGTTGTAGGGAAACTTGGAAATAAATGTGGATTCCATGTGTGCTAAATTTTGTGTGGATTGTCTGAGACTAATGAGATGAAAATTGGGTGACAACCTTAAGTTAGAGGTCGATTTTCGAGAATTGGTGTTTAATAAGGGACATTGCACTAATCACCGCATAAAAAAATCCCAATGAGGACAACTTTAATAATCTCATTGTGATTCGTCTCTTCGTAGCCTTTATGACTGGAGTGATTAAGCCTATAAGGGTTTAAAACCTGGTGCCCTAAATTCATCTGATTTGGGAGTCATTGGCCTAAAACTCGTTACAGGGGTCATTTAGAAAGTTTAAGGGAGAGACGTCCGCACAAAAAGTGATTAAAGAATAAAAATAAATATGAAAAAAATTAAAAAAAAAAAGGAGAAAAAAAATAGATGTCAAATGCCTTGATTAAGCCCCGAACACTTGTTGATGCGAACCCCGTAGCAACGTTAACTACGAAACCTACAACGAGATTAACGAACTCAAGAAAGCCAAATTAATCCAAAGTTTAGGATTAACCCAAAAGAAAGTCGAATCAAAAAATCCAACAAGAACGACGCTTGAAAGACCCCTTGATCACGCAATCCAAGAATTAAATCCGGTTGTTTGAACGCTGCAAGTTAACACTTGATAAGTTCGAAATTGTTCAATGAAGAACGATGAAGAGAAGATAATACGCCTCACTTTAATTTAATATCAATAATGTCAAAGGTTTTTTTTAACAATTGAATGGAAACTTGTATTTATACTAAACCTAAAACCTAGGTAAAATCGTGCAAAAGTCGAGCATAATCTCCAAAATAAGGAAAAGAATCAAAATCTAACAAAATATGGAAAATTGCCAAAATTGAAAAATTCGCCAAATTTTTGGCTTGTGCGGCCGCATGGTATATTTCCATGCGGTCGCATGGTTCAACAAAAATCCCAATTTAAGTTTCGGTATGCCACTGTGCGGCCGCATGGTGTTTTTACTGTGCGGTCGGACAGGCTTATTTTCAACCTTCGCTTTCGTCGCTTGATAACAAATTGATCCAAGTTGATTCGGCCTTCGACCCGAAAATGAAAGTTGCTCTATTTTGAGTCCTAAACATAGTTCCATCAATGGTCTCTTGAACGAGCAATCCCATCGCTTGTTTACTTGATTTGCCCTTGGTCGCATCATTAGTCCGCCATCGACTATCAACGGGTCTCGTCTCGCACTTGCCTTCGTCGAGCTCGACTCCTGGATCATATCATCCCCTCCCTCTTCAAAAGGATTCATCCTTGAATCTGAACCTGCATCAAACAGAGAGAGATCAGATACATTAAAAGTAGTCGAAACATTGTGTTCACCTGTAAGGTCCAACTTGTAAGCATTGTCGTTTATCTTTTCAATCACTTGAAATGGACCATTGCCCCTCGATTGCAACTTGGACTTCCTTTGCTCCGGAAACCGCTCTTTCCTAAGGTGCACCCAAATCCAATCTCCTGGCTCGAATGTCACGCGCTTTCTACCTTTGTTCACCTACGATGCAACCAACTTACTTTTATTTTCAATTTGCGCTTTTACCTTTTCATGGAGTGACTTAACCAATTCTGCCTTCTTTTTGCCATCTAAACTACCATGTTCATTCACAGGTAAAGGAATTAAATCCAAAGGAATTAGTGGATTAAAACCATATACAATTTCAAATGGAGAATATGACGTAGTAGCGTGAACAGCTCAATTGTATGCAAATTCAACAAATGGTAGACACTTTTCCCAACTCTTCAAATTTTTATTGATTACTGTGCGTAACAATTGTGTCATAGTCCTATTCACTACCTCGGTCTGCCAATCTATTTGTGGGTGACAAGTTGTGGAAAATAGTAACTTAATGCCTAACTTACCCCACAAAACTCTCCAAAAGTGACTCAAAAATTTGACATCTTGATCCGATACTATGCTTCTAGGAACCCCATGTAAACGCACAATCTCTTTAAAGAATAAGTCAACAATGTTCGTGGCATCGTCAGTTTTGTGACATGGTATAAAATGTGCCATTTTGCTGAACCTGTCTACAACCCCAAAAATAGAATCTCGACCTCTCTTAGTCCTAGGTAAACCCAAAACAAAGTCCATCGAGATATCAACCCAAAGCTCACTAGGTGTAGGTAAAGGTGTGTACAAACCTTGTGGTAAAACCTTAGATTTAGCCTTTTTACAACCTATGCATCGACTACAAATTCGCTCAACATCACTTTTCATCTTACGCCAATAAAAATGCTCCTTCAATACGTCTAAAGTCTTTTGAATCCCAAAGAGTCTCATCAATCCACCACTATGTGCCTCCCTTACTAACAACTCCCGAATAGAACAATTAGGAACACATAACCTAGTTTCTCGAAATAAATACCCCTCACACCTAAAGAACCTATCAACCGCCCCTTTTATGCATGACAAATAAATATCCAAAAGTTCAACATCTTTTTCATACAATTCCTTAATATGTTCAAACCCAAGTAACTTAGAATCAAGAGTAGTTAGCAATATGTACCTTCACGACAACGCATCCGTCACCACATTTTCCTTACCTTGTTTATACCGAATGATGTATGGAAATGTCTCAATGAATTCCATCCACCGTGCATGCCTCCTGCTCAATTTACCTTGTCCCCGCAAGTGCTTTAGTGACTCATGATTGGTGTGTATTACGAACTCCTTCAGCCATAGATAATGTTGCCAAGTCTCCAAAGCTCAAACAAGTGCATAAAGTTCTTTCTCATATGTAGGATAATTTAAAATAGCTCCACTAAATTTCTCGCTAAAGTATGCAATAGGCCTCCGATCCTGCATTAAAACTGCTCCAATCCCTATTCCTGATGCATCACACTCAATCTTGAATGTTTTGTCAAAATTAGGTAATGCCAAAACAGGTGCTTCACACAATTTACCTTTAATAGTATTAAATGTAAGTTTCTATTCATCACCCCAATGAAAACCTACACTCTTTTTAACTACTTCTGTGAGTGGTACAATGATAGTGCTAAAATCATTCACAAATCGCCTATAAAAACTAGCCAAACCATGAAAACTCCTAACTTTCGTTATAGTTTTAGGTGTCGCCCAATCTCTAATAGCTTTTATCTTTTCATCATCTATTTCTACCCCATTAGCACTAATCACAAATCCAAGAAATATAATTCTATCCATACAAAATGTGCATTTCTTAAGATTAGCATAGAGTTGTTCTTTCCTTAAAACAATTAGCACACACTTTAAATGTTCCAAATGCTCTCCTAGGTTTTTGCTATAGATTAATATGTCGTCAAAATAAGCCACAACAAATTTTCCTATAAAAGCACGTAAAACATGATTCATTAAACGCATAAAAGTGCTAGGTGCATTTGTGAGTTCAAACGGCATAACCAACCATTCATATAAATCATATTTAGTTTTAAAAGCCGTTTTCCATTCATCACCCTCCCGCATACGTATTTGATGATACCCGCTTTTTAAATCAATTTTAGAAAATATGCAAGAACCATGTAATTCATCAAGCATGTTATCTAACCTGGGTATAGGGTGACGATACTTTACTGTTATGTTGTTGATAGCCCTACAATCCACGCATATTCACCATGTTCCATCCTTTTTTGGCACAAGTAAAATCGATACCGCACAAGGACTCATGCTTTCCCTCACGTATCATTTGCTCATTAACTCCTCCACTTGCCTTTGAAGCTCCTTAGTCTCCTCGGGATTACTTTGATAAGCCGGTCGATTTGGAATGACAGCTCCCGGTATGAAGTCAATTTGATGTTCAATGCCTCGAATAGGCAGCAATCCACTTGGTGCATCCTTCGAAAATACATCGTCGAATTCCTACAACAAAGACTTAGCCAAACTAGGGAGGGGTGGGTTAGTTTCCTCAAAATTAAGGAGTGATTCCTTATAAACGAACGAGATCATCTCTCTTCTCTCAACTACCACCCTCCCCAAATCACTCTCTTTTGCAAAGAAATTCACTCGTGTTTTCTCTCTTCTCTCGGGGCACTCTCTTTCTTTTCTCTCTTGTGATTGCTCTATCTTTTTCTCTCTAATGGCTATCTCAACATTTTCTCTCTTTTTCTCCAACTCACTATTTGCTCTCATTTTTTCTAACTCTTTTGCTCTCCTCTCTTCCTCACTTCTCAATTTTAATTGGTCTTCATAGGCTTGCGCCGGTGTTAATTGCACAAGAGTAATGGTCCTTCCATCCTTAATGAAACTATATTAATTTTTGTACCCATCATGCATAGCCTTCCTATCGTATTGTCATGGTCGCTCCAATAAAATATGTCCCGCTTGCATTGGTACCACATCACACACTAACTCATCCTTATAACTCCCAATTGATAAATTAATTAACACTCTTCGATTCACCCTCACCTTGCCACTCTCATTCAACCATTGCAATTTATAAGGTCTCGGGTGTCTCAACAATGTTAAACCAAATTTTTCTACAAGAGATACGCTAGCTACATTAGTGAAACTACCACCATCAATTATAACACTACATACCGTATTGTTGACGTGGCATCGAGTGTGGAAAATGTTCTTCCGTTGCAACTCCAAGTCATCCACTTTGACGTGAGTAGTGAGAGCTCGCCTTGTGACTAATAGATGCCCAATCGGCCCTTCAACTTTTTCTTCTTCACTAACACCCTTCAACGCCGGCATGTCATCAAACTCGCCATCACTATTACTCACAATCTCTCCATTATCCCGCAACACCATCACCCGTTTGTTTGGGCATTGAGAAGCAATATGCCCCGTTCCCAAACACCTAAAACATTTGATGTCCCGATTGCGCGACGTTTGTGCCTCCGATTTTGATATTGGTTTGCTAGCATTTTCATCCTTGCCCTTTTGCCAATCATTTTTACCTCTAGGTACAGCCCTATTTTTGTTGTTGGCATCCCACTTCGATTTTCATGTTGGATTAGGAGTCGAAGTACCTAACGGTTGCCTAGACGTCCCCTTACTCTTCAATTGCCTCTCGACCTTCATTGCCACATGTAACATATCCTCGATTTTCCCATAATGTTGCAACTCTACAACATTTGCAATATCCCGATTTAACCCATTCAAGAACCGTGCCATGGTAGCTTCCCGATCTTCCTCCACATTAGCCCGAATCATAAAAATTTTCATCTCTTTGTGATAATCCTCTACGCTTTTCGATTCTTGATACAAACCTTGCAATTTTTAATTGATTTTCCTATAATAGTGACTCGGAACAAACCTCCTCCTCATCAACATCTTCAACTCATCCCAAGTGCTAATTGGCCTTTCCTGACCCCTGCGCCGTGATGTAAGTACTTGATCCCACCAAGATATCGCGTAATCCACAAATTCAAGCACCGCCAATTTTACTTTTTTCTCCTCCGAATAATTATAGCACTCAAAAATCATCTCAACCTTCTTTTCCCACTCTAAATATGCTTTCAGATCGCTTCTCCCCTTAAATTACGGAATAGTCATTTTAATACTCTCCAAATTTCCATCTACTTCATCTCTTAAGTTATTTCTACCCCGTCTTTCCATCCTATCGCCCCTATGCCTCGCTCAACCCATATCAATGTCATTTTCATCAAAATTATCCTCATCACTACGATACTCATCCCGCCTTCCTCTCCTAGATTCATGTCTACCCGGCCCCCTAGCATTAGACATCTCCACTTGTCCCCGGCTAAGATTAGCAATTAATACCCATTTGTGCCATCCATTCTCCTTGCCTATCCACCTTCTCCCTAACATCACCAAGTACCCTTTCAAACCTCCTTATCATGTCCTCCGATACATTGTTGTCATTATCATTTTGGCTTGAATTAGAACCTTCTCTTTCCGACATCATATCACACAATTTTTTTATGCCTCACAAAAATTTCACTTGGAAAACACTCATTATGGCTTTTTCCCTCTATTAAACTCACCACTCGATATTTTACCACTCAAAGTCTCCCCCCAAGCACTTCAAAGAACCAAGTGAACTAAATCAATTGTTTTACCGGCAATTCAAACAAACCGAATATTAATCAAAGACCACGAGACTCAAAGGACTTGAATAAGTGGACTAGATGAATGTTTTGACACGAATATGTGAATAGACTCAAAGGAAGAATGAAAGACTTGAACCCAATTGAATATCCAAAAAATCAAACACAATGTATGAATTGTTGTTGGTAGTAAAAAACACAAAATCAAACAATGATATCAAATTACACACACACACACACACACACATATATATTCTTTTTTTTTTGTGAACAATACTTCGAGATGAATAGTACCTCGAATGTACAGTAAACTTTTTTTTTTTTACTCCTTGGTGAAAGAAGATGAGTAAACTATCAACAACTCAGCAAAACGACGAAAAGAAAACAAGAATGAAGAAAAACTAAGAAAGAACAATTAACGACCCAAACAAATAAAGAAAATATATAACCTTCAATTAATTTGGAGTCAAAGCTCTGATACCAACTGATGCGAACCTCGTAGCAACGTTGACTATGAAACTCACAACGAGATTGACGAACCCAAGAAAGTCAAATTAAACCAAAGTTTAGGATTAACCCAAAAGAAAGTCGAACAAAAAAATCTCACAAGAACGACACTTGAAAGACCCCTTGATCACGCAATCCAAGAATTAAATCTGGTTGTTTGAACGCCACAAGTTAACACTTGATAAGTTCGAAATTGTTCAATGAAGAACGATAAAGATAAGATAATACGCCTCACTTTAATTCAATATCAATAATGTCAAAGGTTTTTTTAACAATTGAATGGAAACTCCTATTTATACTAAACCTAAAAACTAGGTAAAATTGTGCAAAAGTCAGGCATAATCTCCAAAATATGGAAAAGAATCAAAATCTAACAAAATATGAAAAATTGCCAAAATTGGAAAATTCTCCAACTTTTTGGCTTGTGCGGCCGCATGGTGTATTTCCATGTGGTTGCATGGTTCAACAAAAAATTCCAATTTAAGTTTCGGTATGCCACTGTGCGGTCACATGGTGTTTTTTCTGTGCGGTCGCACTGGCTTATTTTCAGCCTCCAGTTTCGTCGCTTGATAACAAATTGATCCAAGTTGATTCGGCCTTTGACCCGAACATGAAAGTTACTCTATTTTGAGTCCCGAATATGGTTCCATCAATGGTTTCTTGAATGAGCAATCCCACCTCTTGTTTCACTTGCTTTGCCCTTGATTGCGTTATTGGTCCGCCATCGACTATCAACGGGTCTCGTCTCGCACTTGCCTTCGTTGGGCTCGACTCCTGGATCATATCACTTGTTTTAGAGGATTAGAACTTTGATAAGGGGTTAGTAATTTGGTTGATTCCTAGAGGTTGAAACAGTCAAAAATAAGGAGAATCCTCATTTGTTGACATATGGAACTACAATCCGTAAAATCTAACCAAACTTGAGTGGTGTAAGAAATTAGCATTGAAAATTTAACCTTAGGTTACACCCTTGGAAAGAGAAAAAGAAAATAAGTTTGGGGGTGTGTGAATCCCATGAGTGAAGTAAGGAAAAATTTGTCTTCTAAGGTCGGGAATTAGGTCAACTTATTATTGTACAGCGTTGCACTTGACTCTCCACACACACACGCACACCCGTTTTGCATTGAATAGGTGAGAATTTAGCTTTTGCATTATACCTTTGAAGTGATTCATGGAATCGAAGTTATGTTTTTAATCCTGAGACATGAAGGCAAGCTATCTAGCAAAATTTATTTAAGCGATTTTATTTGTCTTGGTTGTGCGTGTGTGTCCATTAATTATTTTTATTGGTTTTAGTATTTGCTCGAGGACAAGCAACAGATTAAGTTTGGGGGTGTTTGATGAGTGATTTACACTCATTATGTTATGTCATTAATTTCATGATTTTGCTATCTTGGAGAGTATTTTAGAAGTGCTAACAAGTGATTTTGGTGTTGTTTTGTAGATTGATGGAAGTGGAGAAAACAAGAGCTAAAAGAGGCCAAAGGAAGGAAATAGGCAAAGGTTAACGAAACTGGATGAAATGACCAAAATATAAGAGATCCAAAATTCGAGGAAGGATTAAAATGCAATTAATCAAAAGTCTTGTCGAAACTCACGATGAAGATCCGAGAGCACTAGGAGTCAATTGGATGAACGAAGGTGTCAAAGGGATCAAATTTAGTCAAAATATGATTACAAATCATTTTTCAACCGAAAAGTTACACCCCGGAGTTTTGGTCTCACATTGAGACCTATTTCTGACATAGCAAACGATCGAATTGGGAAATAATGTTCGAAAAAAATTATAGCCTTTTGAGTTACCTTTCCAACGCATCTTGAATCATCTCAATCGGATATCGAATGAAAAAGTTATGGTAAAAATACTGAAGAAGGCTAAAACTGCATTTTCCACACGAAGTGGGCGCCGTGGCGCCAATGAATCTAAATTTTATAGTAAGGGCAGCGCCATGGCGCCCACATTGTGGGTAAATGTATTTTGATATTTTTGGATTTCTTTCTCGGCCCATTCCAACCCAAAATCGTCCAACACTTGAGAAGACTATAAATACTACCTAAAAGACCTAATTAAAGGGGGGAAACGAGCAAGAAAAACTTAAGCAGCCGACAAGAACACGTGATTGGAAAGAGGAGTTTAGCCGACCAATTGCAAAATCTGGAGACAAATCCATGGCTGGTCAATACAATAAAGAAGAGAAAGTTAATTGAGAGAATTCGGCAACAATGGAAGAAGAAATCGAGCGGCAAAAATGAGTTTTTCTATTCCTTTTCTTCTCTATATTTTTTCTTATTAATTTATTCCAGTCAATTTTTTCAATTATGAACTAAACAGTTATTCTAGGGATGATGTAACCTACTTGAGACATGTTTGGATTCCGTTATAATTACTTCAATTGATATTTCCTTTTTATTTATTTATGATGTTTGTGCGTAATGCTTTCAATTAACTTGCCACTAATTGACTGATTTGATGTTCTAAATTTTGGCGCTCGAGAGAGGCAAATTTAGCGTGATCTAAGACAACATAACCTAGATTTCGTAGGTTTCGAGAGAAAATGCGAATCTTTGAGGCTTGTTTTAATTAAGAACCACGTGCTTGATAATTTTTATATTTTTAATTCGGAATAGATATATTGGAATTAATATATAAAAATAGATTTTATTTGGCGCTCGAGAGAGAGAAATAGAATCACTTTAGCGTTCTTGCCTATAAATTTTGGAAAGATTGATAGAAATAGTTATACTGTTGAAAAATATTGTCGAATGTACAGTGAAATCATTCCCTAGGCATTCATAATTTGATAAGAAACTTCATAATTTGCCCTCGTTTACTTGCATCGTTCATCCTATTTAATTTTAATTTAGCATAAAAACATTGTCTCAAAATTTGATTGTCTAAATAAAGGGAAAGCTAAAATAATTATAGTACTTAATTGATTCGAATATCAATCCTTGTGGGTTCGACATCCTAACTTCTTTACTATATTACAAAACTTGACACCGTACACTTGCGGTTTAAAAATCCCATTGCATAAATCGCGTGGCAGTATCGGGTTTTAAGATACCTTAATGGACTTACTAACTTGAATCAAGAAGACTATAAAGTGAGGCTTAGAATTTTAACAAGTGCAATGCCCTTTTTTTTCAAAGCAATTTTAAACTGGGCTGAGATCCTTAGCCTTTAGTCATTACCTAGTTCATACTTGATAGCTAAAGACATTCCACACAAGTCTAGATTGTCTCTGTTAGCGACTGGACCTCGCCCAAATTATATTATAAATGATTCAAGGATGTAATAAATAAGAGTTTGAAAGATTGAGCATCTAAGTCCTCTATTTCAACCTATAACATATATGAGTTAGCTTATTCCTGTACAACACTAAACTTAATTCGCGTGCATAAGTTGCAATTCATAAGCGAAAATTTTTACTCAAACACATGAATTCGTTGCAATTCATAAACTGATATATATTTTCAAGTATATCCAACTCACACAAATATGCAACACGAAAATAATATTTTTTTAAGACGTACAAATCACACGAAAGCAATCAAACAATTAAACAATTAGAGAATTAATGTTTCACCCCCAAACTTAATCTAAACATTGTCCTCAATGTGGAATTAAAGACAAAGCAGGAGGAGAATTTTCCTACGTGAATACATTAATTGTTTTAATTGCTATTGATGTCATGGTGAAAAGGTGGTTGATTGATGGATGTTGATTCTAGTTTCGCCCCCAAGCTTGAACATCAACCTACGAGAAGAGCAAAAACATTAAGAAACTCTAAACTAATGTCTAAATAATTGAAATAGAAAGAAAGAGCTTAAGTTGCCTCCCAAGGAACGCTTCTCGAATGTCATTAGCTTGACGTTATTGGAATGCCTTAGGTTGGGTCTTCAAAAGGCACTTCTTTCATGTTTTGAAATTTGAATTCATTCTTGCCCTTCAACTTCAAGCGCCAAAAGGAAGTATGTTGTTCATGGTTAATGGTTCCTGGCCATCACAAATTGAGCTATTCAGGAGCAACTTCCAACGGGAATTGTAGAGAAGTTTTTGTTGTCCTGGAAACAACTTTTTCCTTGGCTTTTCATGCAAATGACTATTTAGTTCTTTGTAGACTTTTGCCTTTTTCCAAATATCACTTCAAAACTTCATTTTATCATGTTGCAAAAGTGATTTTGCACTTGCTACTTTCAAATCACAACTCGACTTCCTTGTCTTAAATTTTTTCTCCAAAAGAGCATAGCAATGAGGATAATGAGGCGGCTTCAACTCTAGTATGGTACTTAAAACTTCCTTTGATTCGACAACGTTGGGAGGTTTTAAAGGATCTTCTTTATAGTTCTTATCACTTTCGAGTGGCAAAGCTTCACGAGCCAATATAACATTACCCATTTCCCTGCTTTCTATGTAACTTTCAGAAATAGTTAAATCAATACTTGAAGACCTAGTTGCAATATACTACTCTAGAAGGTCATCGGACAATTCTTTTTTACATTTTCCCCTACAACTGCATCAATTGATTGGAGACAAGTATCGACGTTCTCAAGGAATTTTTAGTTTGATTTGTGTTGAATATGACTTGCTCTTATTAACTTGAAGCATGAGTTGTCTTCCCTGTACATACAATTGCCAAAAATGGTCTGCCAAGGATCAATACTATCTCTTGATCTTCTTCCATGTCTAACACTACAAAGTCGGCCTGAAAGATGAATTTATCAACTTAGTCAACACATCTTAAACGATGCATATAGGTATGCATGAGATCTATCAACAAGTTGTGAAGTGATGGCAATCAGTTTCACTTCTCCAAGACCTAACATCTAAAATACAAAAGGAGACATCAAATTGATGCTAGCCTTAAGATCACATAGTGTTTTTTCAATAGTAGAACTACTAATTGTGCATGGAATTGTAGAGCTGCCTGGACCCTTTAGTGTCCAAGGGAGCTTCTTCTGGAGAATGACACTACATTCTTCTATTAGCTTCATTTTCTATGCTCCTCCAACTTCTTCTTCTTTGAGATTACCTTTTTCAAGAATTTGGCTTAGTTTGACATTTGTGCCAAAGCCTTTGCAAAATGAATGTTTATATGGATTTTTTGAAAACTTCTAGATATTTTGCAAATTGTGCATCAAAAATTTTCCTTAAAATCTCTATGGATGTGGTAGTGGTGGCTTCAAGATTGGTAGAATATCTGGGCATGAGATTGAGTTAGGCTTAGGAGCTTGGATTCCTTGCTCTGCAACCTACTTCTCTGTCTCTTGTTTAGATTCCAATGTAGAAACTACATCTTCTTTCATTTTACTCTCTCCAATCTCCTTACCACTTCTCAATGTGATGGCATTGCAATGTTCACTTGGGTTTACTTTGGTATCACTAGGAGATTTTTCTCCGGTTTGAGAGTTTATTGTAGTAGCTAGTTGACCACTCTGTACCTTAAGAGATTTCACTATGGCCCCATGTTGGTCATATGACTTTCAATGTTGTTTAGTCTTAACTTATTTTTATTGAACCTCGCGCTATTCTTTGAAATAAAGTTCCCAAAATATCCTCCAATGATAGCTTTTCTTTAGAAACCTAATTATTGAACCTAAAAAGAGGTTGCAGCACGTTCCTGATGTTGCCATAAGACGGATTCTTATAGTTTTGCAACCTTGGATGGTAGTACTTTGATGAGTTATTCCATCTTTGGTTAAAATTTTAGTTGTTTACACATAGAACCTATTCACTCTACATGTCAATCTTTTGGTTTAGTGTAGAAGCTGCCACAGCCTCATCTGCTCTCTGCTAAGTTTTTGTATTGTTAGTGCAGCTATTTGGCTAGTAAGCAATGACGTTTGAGCTACAAGAGTTGTAATAGTATCCACTTCATAGAGATCAACAATTTTCTTTCCACTTGAATGCTCACTTGGCCATGGATAACTGTTGGTGCCTATTTTATCCAATAAAGAATTAACATCATTTGCAGTTTTTGACATCAAGGTACCACTTGTTGCAACATCAACTATAGTTCGTGTCTAACCATTGAACGCATTGTAAAATATCTCATCTACATCCAATATTGATAAACATACGGAGGACATCTTCTAAGTAACTCTTCGAATCTCTAAAAGGCCTCATTAAATGTTTCAAATTTAGTTTGTATGAATTGTCCAATCTCACTCCGCAATTGAGCTAACTTGAAAAAGATTCTCCAAATTGATTCCAAATCACCTGTTCTAATCAATGTAGGCTTCAGTTCAAAGTTGTTTGCCACAATAGTTTGTCGTGCAATACTAGAGTAATTTTTAGTGACAACTGGTCAGACATACTCTAGAATAGCTAGCTGTTGATTAATGTATGGATGTATTACAAATGTGCTTTACAATAAAAACTTCTCCAAAGTTTATAAGAAACTTGGAATAGATGTTCAAAAGCTTCCTTCTTCATTCCCCTTTTTGCAAGATACATGGAATTTTTATCCAAAGAGCTCATTTTTTGCTTGAATGATTTCGCATATTGAATACCCACAAACCTATTTTAATTATTGGATGAGGATATGTATTGATGGTCCCCAACATCAGTTTAAAAATCATGCCCTTTTGCTTTCCAAGAAAATGTTGATTTAAAATAGGAAACAATAGCGAATATGACATTTCATTCCATACAATCGCACCTTGATAAAGGTTGCAACCACAAAATACACTCATTTTCTTTCTACGTCAAAGCACAAGTTTGCTTTGCAATCCCAAAGCATTTTGGTCCCTATTACATGTTTGCTATACCACAATTATACTGCAACACACGATATCGAGTTGTATAATATAACCGTTAAGTTAGCACATCGAACCCAGATGGATTGAATATCAATTTCATACTAAGTACTATAATTGAATTGCCCTTATTTTATCTAGACGATCGAATTTATATTACCAATGTTTATTCGATTCTAAGGTGAATATTGTGATGAACCCAATGATTTTATACAATTCAAAAGAATTAATCTATATGAGAAAGTTTGGGATTATGGTTTCGTCTAACTATCAACTATATTTCTCAATTATATAGTTATCTCTAATGAATTTTCTCAAGTTTATAAGCAATTACCATAATGTGATTCTACTCCCTCTCTCGATTGCCAACTAAAAATATTCCTAGAAATTAAATCCAATATCTCTATTTCGAATTAAAATCAAAGAATAATCAAGTTTTAAGGTTCTTATGTGGAATGGCTTCAAAGGAATTATATTATCCCTCGAAACCTATAATTTCACAGGCTGTAATATTCTAAGATTTAATTATAAGGTTCCCTCTTTCAAGTGCTAAAACAAAAACAATCAAATCATTCAATTAACGGTCAATTAATTGAAAGCATTGAATACAAATAACATAAATAAATTTAATGGAAAACCTCTAAGAATTAATTTTAAAAAATCAAAAGAGAATATCAAGTTTAGATTACATCTAACCCAATATATAAGATTTAGTTCATGATTGTAGAATAAGAAAATCTAGAATTCATAAACAAGAACATAAAGAAGAAAAGAGAGAAACTGTTTTGGAGCTTTGATCAATCTTCTTCTTGATGTTTCTCTCGCTCTCTTACTTGATCTCTTGCTTTTGTCTCATCAAAGTGTAGTTGAAAAGTCCCCTCAAAGGTTGTTTTTATGCCCCTTGTAGTCATAGACGAGTTGTGGTTGAATTGGACTTTTAAAAGTTGAATTAGACCTGAATTTTCACGGTGCAGTATGCAACTAGTTAAAACTTGGGTAATGCATAGGCACTATGGATGTAGCTCCTACTCTTTCGGGTTCAAGTGGTGCCTAGGCGCAAGTCTCTACCTATTTTGTTACTTTTTTTTCTATTTTCTGCTTTGATTCATTTTTTCTTACCCTCTTGGCAGTTCTCGATTCATATCATCATCACTCTTTGATTCCTTTAAGTTCCACAAATTGTTTTTTATTACCATGTCACCTAACCTACAACAGATCATGAAAGCACACATCAAAATGTTCCAAAACTCTTAAGATCAAACGATTTTGTTTCGATCGACTCCTTCCTATGCACAATTTTGATCCTTTATCTTCTAATATTCACAATTTAATCTGCTTCATTCCAAAATCATTGATAATTAATTCAACGCAAGTTTCAAAAGTTGACAATTTAGTTTCCAAACTTTTTAAATTATTGAATTTAACTCTCGATACTTATTAATTTCTTCAAAATGTTCCATTGATTTTTCTAATTGATCATGTGCAATCCAGATGATTTTCATCTGTTCCAAATAAACTTCAATTAAGCTTCAAAATGCCTTTCTCACTCCAATTGAATCCAAGTTTGGATTTTACCTATAATTAATCATATTTACTTAAATTAAATAGATATCCTCGCGGTTTAGCAATAAATAAATAAGAATAAAAGCCCAAATTAGTACATAATATGCACTTATTACATTCCAAACTTAAACTCTTGTTAGTCCCAAGCAAAATTAACTACTAAATACATAAGCAAACAAATAAAATATAAACGCATTAGATGACATCACCGAACTTCCACAAGTATTGAAGTTGTTTTATAATTTTCATAGGTAATGTTGTCAATATAAACAATTCAAACACATATAACAATCATAATATCGTGCATAAAACATATCAAATCACACATGAATAATTATCAAATTAACAAAAATGTTACATCACATATTCAAAGTTCATAGTCGTAAATCATATTTACTAGCGGTTATTTTTGAATTTTTTCATTCTTTCCAATTTTTGAATTTTTTTATGCATATCACACAAACAAACAAATAACTAAGTTACACCCCAAACTAAAAATGTATATCATTTTGCACAAAAATATGCTCATAAAGATTAGAAAACGTGTCATTTATATGATGATGTCTCAATATTAGCATTTGGTCTTCAATCTTTCTTCTTTACACATTTGTTCATTTTGCAAAATATAATCTTCATACCTTAAAAGAAAAAAGAGAAAGAAATTACAAATACAATGACACAAGTTAAAGATAATTTTAGTGTAGATATATGGGATGAGGGAAAATTTTACATGATTGTGAACCTATGAATACAACCCTTAAATATTCAAAATCGTAAATTTGACAATAACTAAGAGTTGCTAAATAGTAAATACAATCTTAAGTCATTATATGCAATGTAATTACTAAAATAAAAATGGGAAGAATAAGGATTCTTTTCCATTAAGTGCTTATTTATAGTCCTAGACTAACTTTTACACAACTGTTTTATGGCACTTTGAATATTACATTTGAGATCCTGCTTAGTAGGTTGACCCAACACCAAACTTTAATTATTCTCCAAACTCTTACTTTGCCATTTCCCACATCATATGAATAGCCTAAATTATCCAATTCAAACACAATTATAAATACTTCAATCACTTTGTCGGCTTCAATAAAAAAAATCCATAAAGTAGGAAGATTGCATGTTAATTCCATCTTAATGCTGATGATTTATTTGGCTCGCTCTTAATTATTTCCTCGGTCTTTCCATTCTCTTCTTCTTTAGTTGTTTCAACGGGTTGAATGATGAAAAGATCCTCTTAAGTCAAGTTATTTGGATTATCCAGACTTAGTTAGGCTACCATCCTATGCATGGCCTATTGACATGTCGCTGACTTCTTGTTTTGATTATCACAAGTAAATTACGTTTATTTCTAACAAATTAAATTTGAGTGTTTGTAGCGATTATTGCAAAATCAATAAAAATGAAGACATGAAGATTGAGATCTAAAGACTTCAAATTGACGATCGATATGGAAACAAAATTGGCAATTGATGGATTTAAAGATAAAAATTGAGAACTCAAGTCAAATTGGCTTGAAGAAAAAGTCAAACATCGAATACCGAGACATAAAACTTAGATGCTTTGAACTCGTTTGTAAAGGTGAAATACTTTAATTCTTAGCATAGCATAAAAAGAATTATTATGCATAAGAAAAATTCAATTTACAAAAACAATCGCATAAAAGTTATTTTTCAAAAGGCAAGTATTTCAACTCAACGACCCAATTGTTACAAAATCACTTATTTTGAGAAATTAAATAAGAAAGTCCTTTAAGATCCTACATTGATCAAAATTATCATGAAGGAAAGCATCTGGAGACACTCTGTCCATCTGGACTTATGGATTGTCAATCGGACGTCCGAATTCCTCAACAGTAAAAAAATTGGCCGTTTGGAATATGACATATAATGGTTACTTTTGCACTGCCCAATTCAGATTCTGACATCCAAATCAACTCTTCATTCATCAATAACTTTTCAAGAGCATTGAACTCCCAACTACGTTATTTTTCTTTATTCAAAAAATCAAATTGTTTACTGTTGAAAAACTTTTTGAGTGAATCAAATTATTGAAATTTATTTTTCTCATAAAAAGTTTTCTATTCTAACACTTGAGCTATATTCATTGCTATATATTAAAGTGTTAGCCTACCTCTTTCTTGGTACTTAATTTTGACTATACAATTTATTAAGAGAGAAGATTTCATTTGTAAAATTTATTCTTGTTTTAATTGTAGGTCGTGTTGAGGTCTCGTAAAACTCAAAGGATCGATGCTCTTTGTTGTATGTCACCAAACCCATTGTAAAGGATTGGATTGTATCATAAGTCAATCAATTAAGTGAAAAGGCCTTGGCCGTACCGAAGAGCTTGGTAACGGAAGTCGTAGATCATTGTTTTGAGTAGAAGCTCCATAATTATATCATTTGCATCGTTTCCCTCTTTATTTACCACTTTTATATTGTGCTCATTGCTTGTTTTTATTTGGCCTTGTATTTGTGCATATTTGTCTTATTGTTTAATTAGCAATTAAATTGATTTAGAAATTGAATTAATTTTCAAAAAAAGATTTGAAAACCAATTCACGCCCTTGGGTTAGTCATTCTTGAGCTTTCAATTGGTATCAATGCAAGGTGCTAATTTAAAAAAAAAAATTAAAAAAAAAAATTCATAGTCTTGAGCAATGGCTAACTACACTCTCTAATTTCTAGAGGGGCACTATACTAATCGGCATCCTTTGTTTGATTACATGCATATAATTATTGGAAAGCTAGGATGATGATTTATATACAATCTATAAATTATATATTTGGGAAGTTGTTGAATATGGTCCTTATAAGCCTACCAAGACCATTAAAATAGATGGCCAACTGGATCAAATTATTCCTAAACCAAGAGAAAAATGTGATGAAGATGACAAGAGAAAATTATTTATAAATGCTAGAGCTAGGAATCTAGTTTATTTTGCATTGGATAAAAATGAATTCAATCGCATTAGTACATGTGATTTCGCATATGATATTTGACATGCATTAGAAGTTATTGATGTCGACACTAGTAAGGTTAAGGAAACAAAAATAAATCTCTTAGTTAAGGAATTTGAAATTTTCTTCATAAAAAAAGATGAACCAATTGTTGACATGATTACTTTCTTTGACGACGTTGTTAATGGCATCAAGGTTTTGATCGGAAATTTACTAATGCTGAGCTTTTAAGTAAAATGCTTAGGTCTTGGAGTACATTGAGAATGTTAATAGAGAATAACAATGATATTAACACATATCCTTTGGAATAACTCTATGGAACATTAATAACTTATGAGTTCAACAATGCTAAAGTCAAGGAAAAGACAAGAAAAAGCAAAGAAAAATCGAATGAGCCTCCTAAGCACCAAATTGTTCTAAAATCGACAATTGAAGAAGAACGACAAGTGACAACGTGCGTGGTGAAGAGCTCGGCGATATGGTCCTTCTTGTAAAAAAATGAAGAGATCTTAGAAACAATCAAAAATTCTAAAAGAAGGAAGAAAAAGGTGAAGAAAGAAGCAAGAAAATTATTTGCTACGATTGTGACAAACCCGATCACAAAAGAAATGAGTGCCTGAACAAAAAGAAAAATATCAAGAAAATGGTACTACAAGATATATGAGATGAAAGTAATGATGATGACCTCAATGAAAATGATAGCTAAGATAAAATCGACAACATGTGCTTCATGATGATCGAAGACGAGGTAAATTCTATCAAAAATCTTTATATGATGAATTATCTACTTACTACGATGAAATGCTTGAAAATTTGAAAAGCTTGCCTTAAGTCATTCCATTCTTATAATAATAATAAATAAATAAACTTTGTTGAAAAATGAAATAAAGAAAATTTTGGAAAATGAGAAAGAAAATGCTAATTATGATTTATTAATTAAAGAAAATGCTTTCCTAAAAGAAAAAAGCAAGGACTTAATTATTCATAAATTTACTCAAGGGAAGAAAAATTTGACTTAATACTTCGTGATAAAAAATGTGTCTTTGACAAATGAGGGATTGGACGCAAACCTTTCTTGAAACAAATATAAACATATTTGTTAAAGGTTCAACTTCTTCTACTTCTAACATTACATGTAGCTTTTGTAATAAGGGTGGACATGTTGCATTCAATTGTTTAACTAAAAAGAGGCTATACTTTGAAAGCTAACATAAGTGGATTCAGGAATCCACTAAAACTAACTACCAAGGACCCAAATTTGTATGGGTACCAAAAATCAAAAATTAAATCGTTCTTGTAGGTTCCAAAGAAAATAAAGAGCAAATGATTCTTAAGTAGCGGATGCTCGAAACACATGATAGAAAATTGATCTTTATTGTCAAACTTCAAGAAAGGTGATAGAAGTCATGTCACTTTTGGAGATAATGCTAAAAGAAAATTTATTTGCATTGAAAACTTTGGTAACCATTCATTCCCTTCTATTGAAAATGTTTTATTAGTCGATAACCTCAAACATAATTTGCTAAGTCAATTATGTGATAAATGTTACAACATTCAATTCAATTCTTCCAGGTGCTTTATTAAGGATGCTACATCAAAAGAGGTGGTATTTATGGAAAGTCATAGTAAATATTTTTATATCATAAATATTGAATTTGAAAATAATGAAAAATGTTTATGGAGTTTGAAAGAGGATACTTGGTTGTGGCATAGGAGATTAGGTCATGTTACCATGAATCTTCTCTAAAAAAATTTCAAAAATTTCTTTACAAAATGATTGCCAAATTTAAAATTTGAGAAAGATGGGATTTGTGATGCTTGTCAATTTGGAAAACAAGTAAAGAATTCTTTCAAACCTAAACTATATTCTTCAACTACAAAACTATTAAAACTTCTCTACATAGATCATTTTGGACCATCAAGAACCGCTAGCTTAGCAGTAAACTTTTGCCAAATTTACTTATGTCTTATTTTTAAGCCTTATGATAAGTGCGTCTTTATGCACTTATTTAATTAACAAACGTGACTAAATTACGAGCAAATTGTTTAAATTGTGGCTTATTTCATTTGATTTGTATATCATAGGTTATATTGATGGACATGCTGGAATTCACGTGAAAAGATTCGGAAAAGGGCCGAAACGAAACAAAGTGAAAGTTCAAGGACCAAAGTTCAAATACTCAAAAGTTGAACTAAAAGGCAAATCGAGAATGCAAATGAGCTAAGTATCAACTCGGGGATAATACGAGATGATCAGAGGAAGAAAGACAAGAAAAAAGACCAAAATGAAGAAAAACGAAAGTCTAGTGACTAAAATGCAATTATCCAAAAGATGAACAGAGGGAGTGATCAAGGATTTGATTAAGCCATGTACCAATTGGAGGTTAATATTGTCGATGGAATGAGAAGAATGAGGAAACGAGGTCAATATAGAAGAAAAGAAAGTTTAAGAACCAAAATGGACATCTTTGAAAGAAGTACTACTATGCGACCGCATAGTAATCCTTCCATGCTGTTGCATGCATGGTGATCGAAACTTTTTGGCCACAAAAAAGCCTAGACTCGTCAGATTTCGGGGTAGAACGCATTGGGAGGTAAGAAAACATATCTCGGAGAAGATTTTGAGCGAGAGTAACGAAGGATTTCACGAAGATCGTCAAGATTTTATGGGAATTCATAACCTAGTGATATTTTATCTTCAAGAAAATATGTATTCTGTTATTTTCTCCATGTTAGACTAAATATTTGTGTACCCTAGATCGATGAACAATGTGATGTGATCTTTGGATTTCTAGTTTTGCAATTCGACATTAAAACATGTATTTGATTTTTTGAATGATTTATATACATTAATTGACTTTCATAATTAAGTGCATGTAATTATGTGATGTGTGGTGATTTATTTCTTGCATTGGAGAGAAGGGAAATAAATTCGATAAGGTATAAATCATCGTAGGGTCTAATGAAGGATAGAGATATACCCCTATACTTTGCGTGAATCTTTAAGTGCTCACAAAACCACATGCTTTCTTATATATATGCATCCGTTATAGAGATATAGGCTGGTGGTATATGAGAATAGATTCAATACTACTCAAGAGAGAGTGTTGGATAGATTTAGGAGCATTTATTCTTCAATAATTCAATCGTGTTGTCATATTGTAAAACTAGGGTTTAAGGTGATTATTACATGGGAATTCATGATCCTGGTGCGTTTAATTTTCATTGAATAAAGTCAATTTGCGTTCCAACATTTACTTTGCATTTTAGTTCGTTGAAACATCATTTGCATATTTAGTTTATTCCAATCATCACAATTGCACAATTAGGGTTTTCTCTAAATTAGGATTTTCTTAGGGAGAAAATTTCATTTTGGATAAATTGGTTTCGGTTAAGGCTACGTTAGATAAAATTGAACTACTCAATCTCTGTGGAATGATATTCGGAGCTCTAAATTTCACTTTATTACTTGTTACGAACCGTACACTTGTAGTGCGTTAAATTGAAAGAATATTTTCGTAAACACCTTAAAAGCTTTTAAGCAATTTGGTGAGAAAGTCCAAAACGAAAAAGGTTATACTATTTTGCTTATTAGAAGTGATAATGGTGAAGACTTTGATGATGTTACTTTTGATAATTTTTGTAATTGAAATGGATATGAACATAATTTCTCGACTCATAGAACTCCTAAACAAAATTGTGTAGTAGAAAGGAAGAATCGTACATTGCAAGACATGGCTGAACCATGCTTAATGAAAATGACCTACCAAAATATTTTTTGGCCAAAGCTATTAACACCGCTTGTTATATTATCAATAGAGTTTTGATTAGTCGAAAGAAAAATAAAACTCCTTATGAACTTTGGAAAAATATAATTCCCAATATTAGTTACTTTAAGGTTTTCGGTCGCAAATGTTTTATTTTGAACACAAAAGAAAATTTTAGAAAGTTTGATTCAAAATCTGATGTTGGAGTTTTCTTGGATATTCATCAACGAGCAAAGCTCATAGTGTGTTCAACAAAAGAAATCTAGTAGTTGAAGAATCCATGCATGTCACATTTGATGAGACTAACACTTTTGGTCGTGAGAAAGTTATTGATGATGATGTAGGTCTAGAAGTTCCATTTGAACAAATGGATATTCAAGACCAAGACAAGGAAGCTTCTAACAAAGAATAAATGGAGGAGCCCAACTTTCAAGAAAGTGGAGAAAAATTAATCGAAGTTCAAAGTGATCCCTTACTACCAAAAGAATGGAAGTTAGTTCCATCTCATCCAAAGGAACTAATAATAGGCAATCCATCCAAAAGTATAACCACTAGAACCCATTATAAAAATCATCTCAGTAGTTGTGCGTTCATTCTGTAAATCAAAACTAAAAATTTCAAAGAGGCCGAGTTTGATGAATTTTGGATACTAACAATGCAAGAATAACTAAATCAAATTGAAAGAAATCATGTTTGGAATTTAGTTGCTAGCCCAAATGATCAAACTGTAATTGGTACAAAATGAGTTTTTAGAAATAAAGAGATGAAAATAGGATTATTATACGTAACAAAGCTAAATAGTAGCCCAAGGTTACAATCAAGAAGAAGGCATTGATTATTAGGAAACTTCTAGTTGCTAGGTTAGAATCCATTCACATGATTCTTCCCTTTGCTTTTCATAAAAAATTTCACTCTTTATCAAATGGACGTTAAAAGCGCTTTTTTAAATAGATTTATTGAAGAAGATGTTTTTGTTGAGCAACCCCCATTTTTAAAGATCAAAAGTATCCAAATCATATTTGTAAACTTAGAAAAACTCTTTATGATTTAAAACAAGCTCCTAGAGCTTGATATGGACGTTTGAGCCCATTTCTACTCTCAAATGGCTTCTTGATTGGAAAAACGGATACTACATGTTTTAAAACTCATAGGGGAGACATGTTTATCATACAAATTTATATTGATGACATTATTTTTTGTGCAATTAATATTTGTCTTTGTGAATTTTCAAAATGCATGAGTATGGAAATTGAAATGAGTATAATGGGAGAACTTAAGTTCTTTATTGGCCTTCAAATTAAACAAACAAGTGGTGGAATATTCAGAAATCAAAATAAGTACATATTAAACATACTCTAGAGGCTCAAAATGGATGACCTAAAGCCAATGAACACTCCAATGAGTACATCCATAAAGCTTGACAAAGATGATCAAGGTACTCCCGTTGACGTAACTAAATATTGAGGTATGATTGAATCCCTTCTTTATTTAACTAGAAGTAGACCCGATATTATGTTTAGTGTATACTTATGTGTTATATTTCAATCAAATTCGAAGGAATCTCATCTGAAAGCAGTAAAAAGAATATTCAGATATCTCAATGAAACTTGAACTTTAGGACTTTGGTATCCAAAAAGAACTCACATTGACCTACTTAGCTATTCGGATGTCGATTGGGCCGGTTGCCAATTTAATTGAAAAAGCACTAGCAGTGCATATCATTTTCTAGGTTTTATACTAGTATCATGGTTTTGTAAGAAACAAAATTTCATTGCATTATCTACCGTTGAAGCCAAATATATCTCAACCATAAGTTGGTATGCACAAGTGCTATGGATGAAACAAACCCTTAGTGATTATCACTTATCTTACGATCATAATCCCATTATTGTAATAACACTAGTGCCATTAACTTGTCCAAAACTCTCGTCTTGCACTCTCGAACAAAGCAAATTGAAATTAGACATTATTTTCTTCGAGATCATGCACAAAAGGGAGATATTACATTAGAATTTATTGACCTGAAAAATCAATTCGCCGATATCTCCATCAAACCGCTAACCCTTGATTGATTCTTATATATTAGAAGAGGTTTTCACATTATTAACGAATTCAATGTGCATAATTAAAATGGATTTATGCTATTGCCCTTGCATGATTTAAAAAAAGGTGAACATATGGACGAGTCAAGACTAGTCCAGACAGCATCGTTCGGTTTAACAGAAAGTTTAGATCATTTTGAGTTCAGTCAATCCAGACGTCTGGACCAACACGAAACCAATTCTCTTAAAATGCGTACCAATTCTTTCTTTTTCAATTTCTTCCACTTCTCTCCTTAGATCCTCTCTATATTCTTTATTTCTACCATTAAACTCTTCAATTGTGTATCTAATCCAAAACCCACTACTTCTATATCCTCTCTTCAACAACAATTTAAAATTCTGTCTATAACACTTCAAAAACCACAAAAATTTGAACCCTATCATCTTTTTCTCCATTTGATTAATCTTACATCATGACGGGATCCAAAAGTGTTGGAAAACAAATGAAACAAACCGTTAGGCGCTTCCTCCACCTTCCTCTGGCAAAGAAATGGATTTGGAGCCCGAATATCAATGAACCCATTGGAGAAATCACCCATTTTGATAGGTAAAAATGTTGATTTTGTCGATTTTTTAATGAAGCACCTGCATTTCATCTAGAAGAGTCTTGAAAATATGGGGTGGGTATTGGTCACCACTATGGAAGAACCCGTATACCCATGCCTAATGAAAAAAATTATCAAAAAATACACGTTGCACCTCATTTCGACGAGATTACATGTTAAGTTAAAAATGTACACATCACGATCACAAAAGCACTAACTTGTGATATTCTCGAGCTCGAACCGTGTCACTTACAAATCTTCTTTATAAAGCTCATTCTACTTTAGACGGCTATAATCCTTCCGAGGTATGTCGTCGAGTCATCGGGAAGAACATTGAAAATATCACCAAATTAAGTGCTAACCAATTGAGTCTTCCATGCAAAATTTTACAAAATATTATCCCACATATCAATTTTCCATGAAAAGGTCATTGAGACGAAATGAATAATTTCAATCTCGTCATTCTTGAGTCATTTTTCGTTGGGCAAAAACTTGATTTTCCAACTAGGACTTATGACACTTGTTCATTCATTACATCACGTTAAAACTTTATCCTACGAAATGCTTCTCAAAAATTGTTAAACATTTCGACGTCACACTATCTGACGAAACTAGGAGCTAATTACCTAGATAGTCATTGAACTTTGCCAAAAGTTCCTAGGAGGTCACTGAACTTCAAAACTACCCTAAATAGTCACTGAACTTTGCCAAAAGTTCTCAAGAGGTCACTGAATTTCAAAACTTGCCTAAACAACAATTGAACTTCGCAAAAATTTCCTAAGGGAACACTCAACTTTAAAAATTGTGACCTCATACATCACTGATTTGGTGATCTTCTTGAAACTTTTTGCAAAGTTCAATGATTATTTAGGAAAAGTTTGAAGTTCAGTGATCTTCTGAAAACTTTTGGCAAAGTTCAGTGACAATTTGGGGAATTAACTTGATGAAACTTGTGTTAAACTTTGCCCTACCGATACTATCAACATCCAAACTCTTAAATGGATGAAGATTTTGAGGAACATGGGCAATGGGTGACGCACCAAAAGGGTTCGACCTCTCCTTGGGTCCCTCGACTCTATCTTTTGAGGATGATGAAGAAGAGGAAGGAAATGATATACCACCTATTCCGAGTTCTCCTCAGCACATATCAGGCTCTAGTGCTCCTAGTCCCTCGGGTAGCAGCTTCACGTTTATTGAGGATCATTATAATATCCTAAATGGGCACATCAATTCTCTCACATCTTCGATGGACAGTCTCCACAGTATATTTCATTAGATTCAGGCACGGCAGAATGATATCTAGGCCTGACAAGTTAAGTGCAGGCACAACAGAACGCCTTTTTCGTCGATTTCTACGCTCGCTTCTCACCATCGCCACCTTCGACACCTTAGTTTTCTTTTGCTATTAAACATATTTTAGTCGTTCTTCAAATATATTTAATTTCAATAATATTATTCTAATGCTTAATGATACATGTCTTAATTTCATTGCTATGGTCGACTTCCTTCAATCTCTATTCTCGCATACATTTTTTTCTTATGACAAAAGGAAGAAGATAGATAGATGATTATTCATGATAGGAAGAACATATGAATTATCACATGTATGTAAATTGGGGGAATATAAGTGAAAACGATAGAGGGAATATATGCATCAAATGCTAAATTTTAAATTTTAAATTCCTTGTCAATTTGTTCAATTCCTTATCAAGTTGTTATATTGCAGATTATCTTTTTTGTCATAATCAGAAAGGAGAAAATTGTTGACCTATGGTTAACTTCTCGTTTTGATTATCACAAACAAATTACGTTTATTTCTAACAAATTGAATTCGAGTGTTTATAGAAATTATTGCAAAATCAATAAAAATGAAGACACGAAGATCGAGATCATGAGACTTGCAAATTGAAGATCGATATAGAAACAAAATTGGCAATTGATGGACATAAAAGACAAAAACTGAGCAATCAAGTTAAATTGCTTTGATGAAAAAGTCAAACATCAAATACCGAGACATTAGATGTAGATGCTTTGAACTCGTTTGTAAAAGTGAAATGCTTTAATTCTTAGCATCGAATCAACAATAAATCAAAAAGAATTTTTATACACGAGAAAAGTTCAAGTTACAAAAACGGTCACATAAAAGTTATTTTTCAAAAGGCAGGTATTTCAACTCGACGATCCAATTGTTACAAAATCTCTTACTTTGAGAAATTAAATAAGAAAATCTTTCAAAGGCCTACATTGATCAAAATTAACACAAAGGAAAGCGTCTCGGGATACTCTGTCTATCCGGAAGTCCGGATCACCAACCAAACGTTCAGATTCTTCAACGGTCAAAAATTTGTCCACTTTGAATCTGACGCATAACGACTACTTTTGTATTGTCCGATTTAGATCCGAACGACCGGATCACTCATCCAGATCAACAAAATTTCTGGCAATTTCACATTTATAAATACCACTTCACTTTTCATTCATCAATAGCTTTTCAAGAGCATTAATGCGAGGCTTTATTGATCGTAGCTACTTTATTTTTCATTCTTCAAAAGATCAAATAATTTACTTCTTGAAAAACTTTTTGAATGAATCAAATTATTGAAAATCACTTTTCTCATAAATGTTTTTCTACTCTAACACTTGAGCTATATACATTGCTATCTATTAAAGTGTTACCCTACCTCTCTCTTAGTACTTAATTTCAACTATATCATTTATTAAGAGAGAAGGTTTTATTTTTAAAATTTATTCTTGTTTTAATTGTGGGTCATGTTGAGGTCCCGTAATATTCAATGTTGTATAAGGATTGGAGCTCATTGTTTGAAAGTCACCGAAAATATTTTAGAGGGTTGAATTGTACTATGAGTCGATCAATATAGTAAAAAGGCCTTAGTCGGGCCAGAGAGCTCGGTAACGGAGGACACAGATCCTTGCTTTAGATCGAACCTCCACAATTATATCATTTGCATCCTTTCTCTCTTTATTTACCCTTTTTATATTGTGCTCATTATTTGTTTCTTTGTGTTCGTAAAAAGAGCATATGCAATGCTCTTTTGCTTCGGTTATAGCTATTTGTGAAAAAGGAAGTTGTATTTGTGTTTTGTGATGATTAAACTTGGGTTTGTATTTTGTAATTTTAAAGGAATCCATTTTTTATTTTTTTTGTTCCTAAAAAGAGCATATGCATATGCACTTTTCCTAGTGTTATGACTATTTGTGAGCAGTGTAGTTTCTACATTATTGTCCTTATCTCCATTCCTTAGCAATTAGATAGTAGAGCCATTTTTGCTGTTGTTTCCCTCCAAAATTATAGTAGGGTTAGTGAAGCAATAGTTCAATGTGGGAAAAAGGGGATAGCATGATGTACTTTGGTCATAGTTGGGCATGAGCTCATCTATTAAGCATTTTGACATGAAAATATGTCATTTTTTAAAGATTTTGTCAACTTTTTGGAATATTAGTCACCTTTTTTAGTTATCATCACTTTTCTCTATAGATAATGTATGATCAAGAGTTTTAGACGAACAGTTAAAACAACTATGATTAGAGCTCTTGAAATTTTGTAGTTCATGCAATAAAAGGCTCAAGTATGTGTCTTCTCCACTACAAAAACTTATAAAATTATGATTGTGGTCTAAATGATTTTAACTTGACTGGTTTTTTGAAGGTCTTCGAAATTTTTAGCCAACAAGGATCTGCTGAAAGGTGTTCTTTGTGGTTAATATTCATGCAAAGTTTTTGGTGACTTTGACAATTCTTTTGATAGTGTTATTGTTTGATCTGATGGAAATATTGAATGTGTGCAAATTTGAAAGCCGAAACAATACTTCATTTGAGGTAATTAAAAGAGCAACTAAACTATTTTTAGAGGTCCCAGTTGTCAACAAATTTTGTTAGTGTCAAAATTCTAATTCTGATTGAAAGTCATTTCCATATTTTTTAGATTGGTGTCAAAATGTCTTAATTATAGTTGGTGTTCAATATTATTTGTCACTTTTGAATATTTATCACTTTTTTGCCACATTATTGAATTGCTTCCAAATCCAAGTTAATATATTAGTTGAGAGAAGAAAAATATAAATATAAAGAGACAATATGCAAAAGAAATTCGACTATCTTCTGGATTTATTCTAATGTTTTGATTTATTTTTCTCACTTTTTTTAGTATTTGTGTCTTTTTTAAGCTTTTTTGTCACTTTTTTAAATTTTTGTCTTCCAAATCCAAGTTAATATGTTAGTTAATAGAGGTAAAATACATTTAAAAGAAAATCAACCATCCATTGGATCTATTCTAATGTTTTGATTTATCTAGCACTTTTTTGAGTATTCAAATTTTTTAATGTTCATTACATTTTTAAGTTTTTGTCACTTTTTTAATTTCTATCACTTTATTGAATTGTTTCCATATATTAGTACCACAGGAATTGAGATGGACAGAGATGATGAAGATTATGATACAGAGAATGATTGAGTATCAAATGAAGACATGTGTGATATGTTGATGGAGGTAGAGATGAAGACGTATTTGATGATGTTAAGATAACTGTAAATTGCATTGAAAATGTTCAATAATAGATGATTTTTATATGATTAACAAGCTTTGATGAAGAGTGATGGTGTTTATACCTTTTCTTTTCTTTTTTCTTTTCTCTCTCTTTTTTTTTTTTTTTTTTATAATGTGCATTTTATGACACTTTCATTAAAAATGATATATCATGTTGTCCCACTTTTTTATTAACATGTCACACGCAATCAATTTCTAATTGAGCAATACATCTTTGACTAAACTTTTAAGGAGAATTTTCATAAATGTCACCAAATCTGAAAATCCACAAAAAAATTTCATTTCACTAAAGATGCTAAAAAAATATCACCTTTTTATGTGAAAGGTCCAAATTACCCGTAGTGACACCTTTTTAGGAACACTTAATACTCGATTTGAATGGCATTAATGTTATGATGGGTGATTTAATTTATATATTATAAAAATTGAATATATGATTATTGTATAGGGTAATATAAATTTTGGTAAAAAGGAAAAAGTATTTGAAAAGTTAACATAAAAACATATCTTCTTACCATTAACAAACTCTAACTTATTATGCATCTTCTTCATTCTTTCATCAAGAAAACATTACTATTGGATTCATCATCCATTTTAAGAGGTTAACTATTAGAAATTGTTTATATTTTTATGTATAGCTTACTATTTTGTAAATGTTAAATATAATATGACCATATTTATTTGAAATTTTAGAAACTCTTATTCATTAATTTGTTTGGTTTTTGAAATAGTGCCATACACATCCAAGAATTTCATGATATCAGTATTCAGATTATCATTTGGTCTTCCAAGAAATTGCAAGGCATTTTGGAATATATGGATTACTTCTATCATCAAGTGGAAATTTGCATGCCTGAAAGCCGGATAAGCAATACTTAACTGATTCTCGACCACTGGTAGAATCATATATTCATCCATAAGTCTCTCATTCTCATTAACAATCATATTAGTCAAATTTTCTGCATTTTTATTGATTACCGAGGCACCTAGATGTGTTACATCTTCTGCCATTATTGTTTCTTGCTATTTTTGATGTGCTTCTATCTGTTCTTTTTATTTCAAATGAGTGTTTGTTGGATTTTTGGAGCAAATAGAGCGAAATCACCTTATTCGAAATTAGCATAAACTATCTTGAAAAGAAAGAAAAGGGACACCAAATTATTTGTGTTAGAAAAATGTGTAATTGGCAATCTGTGACCAAAGGACCTTTTTGTCATGTTTGTAACATCAGGGACTAAATTGTAAAGGTCTAATAGTTCAGGGACTAGAGTTGCAATTTAATAAATTATATTGCATGGGTCTAGGGTAAAGGTGGATGTTTTGAAGTTGCAAACGGTGCATTGATGTCACTAGAGTTTCGCCTTGACCTCGCTCAAGCCTAAATTGCAGAACCAACCTCGCTGGAGTTTCGCTGGGAAGTCGCTCGAGCGAAGGTGCATCACTCGAGTTACGCCAGCACCTCGTTCGAGCGACCGTGTTATCTAGCCATTGCTAATTTTAATTTCTCGCAAATTTTTAACACTCCATATTTCCAAATTCGACCTAGTATATAAACAAAACGTCTGGTTTTTCATTGAGAACCTTTGGCAAATACAAAACATCAATTCCTCTCAAATTCCAAAGGATCAAGAACAAACAAATTCATTCTTTTCATCTTTCATCTTTTCATCTTTTGTTTCTTTGAGTAAAAACATCAATCTTTACAAAAATCAAAACATCGTTTCATTACTCCTTACCAACTTCCAGAAGATCATCAGTTTGAAGATCCGAGAAGGAAATTGATTGAAGAGCAGGAGTGCTTGGTGATTCACGAGAGGTTGAAGATATTCAAGGCTGGGATTTTGGTGCAGATCTACAGAATCCAGGAGAGCTTTGGTTGATACAGTAAGGAGGTCAGAGAATTGGTAGTTTCAATTGTGTCTGGCGTACTGTAAGTCAATATCTTCGATAGTGAATCTCTACTGGCTTGTGTCCGGAGTTTTTACCCAGTTGGGTTTTCTCCGTCAACATTTTGCGGTGTTTTTATTGTTTTTACTGTTTTTCGTTATTTACTTTTCAACCGAAAATTCAACTTAGGTAGATAAAAGTATGTGAATGAATCTAGGCAATGCTTAATTTATGTGACTTGTTGCATGAATTAATTAATTGATTTAAATTCCGCATAAACACCTATTCACCCCCCTCCAGGTGTTGGTTGGGTCGAATTATATCTTTTTCAAGTGGTATCAGAGCTAAATCTCGAGTCCTGACCCATAGTTGTCTAGATGAGTCAATCACTTTCTATTCCTCCGTATTTTGACGGAAGTAATTATGCCTATTGGAAGGTTAGAATGCGTGCGTTTCTTAAGTCTTTAGATGAGCTTGTTTGGTTAAGTGTGCAAAATGGTTGGAAACCTCCCTCTACTAGCGTATCAGGAACTGTTAACCTTACCGATATATCACTATGGACTAAGGATGACCTAGCTGAGTGTAATTGGAATAGCAAGGGTCTTCATGCCCTGTTTATGGCCGTGTCTCCCGAAGAGTTTAGGAGAGTGTCAATGTGTGAAACTGCTAAAGAAGTTTGGGACATTCTTGAAACTACACATGAGGGAACTAAAACGGTGAAGAACTCTAAGTTACAAATGCTAACTTCTAGGTTTGAAGAAGTGAGAATGAAGGATGATGAAACGTTTGACGAATTCTATGCTAAATTAAATGACATTGTCAATTCTAGCTTCAATCTAGGTGAGAAAATTCCCGAGTCTAAAATTGTGAGAAAAGTGCTTAGATCCTTGCCCGAGAGATTTAGATCTAAAGTCACTACTATTGAGGAAAGTAAGGACCTAGATGAAGTTAAAATTGAAGAACTGGTAGGATCGTTGCAAACTTATGAACTCACTATTACACAACTTAAAAAAGGTAAGTCCATAGCCTTAAAATCCATCAAAGAAGATGAATCTTTTGATACTGAGTCACTTAGGGACAAGGAAATCGCATACTTTGTTAAGAAATTCCAAAAAGTTCTCAAGAATAGAAGAAAACCTCAAGATAAAAAGAGTAGAGCTCCTAACAGATTCACAAAAGCAAAAACTGAAACTTTTAACAATAAAGGGTCGAGTGATAAGCCACGTTTGGTTAGGTGCCATGAGTGTCAAGGTATAGGTCACTATAGAAATGAATGCCCTAGTTATAAGAAGAACCAAAGAAAAGGGAAAGGTAAGGCCTTAGTTGTCTCACTCACAGATAATGAATCTGAGACCAGTGATAGACAGGATTCTTCTAGTAGTGAGGACGAAGGAAACTACATGGCATTTGTATCGACTGTTAAGAGTGAATCTGATAAGAAAAGTGACAAGGTTGAGGAAGAATATTCTAACGATAATTCTAGTAATGAAGATGAGGATGAGATAGACATACAAGAAGCTTATCAACTTTTATTTAAGGAGAGTCATAGAATCAAAAAGGTAAATAAAGCCCTACTCAAAAAGGTTGACGAACTTGAAAGAGAAAAAGAGAAACTTGCTAGTAATCTTCAGGAGTCACTTAAGAATGGTAGTGAGTTAAAGTGTGTCAATGAGAAGTTAGATGACAAAATTAAGACTTTGACTAGTGAATTGGAGAAATCTAATGCTCATCTTCAGACTTTCGTTAGTGGGACTAAGAAATTGGACAATATCTTGGGAATGAATAAGCCTGCAGGAGATAGGAAGGGTCTAGGATATGTTAAGAATAACTCACTTGTTGCTGGACCTTCTAAAACAGTTTTTGTTTCTAAATCTAAGAAAGTAAATGCTGTAAGTAGTTCAAATAAGGGTAAGAATGTTCCGAGAGAACAGAATCATCAATCACGTAGAAACTCCATACCCAGATACCCACAGCGACGTACCTTTGAACCTAGGTTCATTCCCACCTGTCACCACTGTGGAGCTCTAGGACACACTAGACCTAGATGCTATAAGTTAGGCAATGAGCGTAGAAATCAGAACATTCCTAGTCAGGTTAGCTTTCTATCTAATCAAGTTAGTCATTTGACTGAGATGCTTACTAAGCTTACTAGGAGTACCTTATCATCTAAGAAAGTTTGGGTCAAAAAGGGCGATTTAGCTAGACATTCAAGTCAAGATAAGTGTTTTGTTGCTCATGTTGCATTAAAAGCCCAAAATTACAATATGTGGTACCTAGACAGTGCATGTTCTAGGCATATGTGTGGTAATAAGGCTTTGTTTACTACTCTTGATGAATGTAACGGTGGTATGGTTACCTTTGGAGATAGAGGTTCTGCACCTATTCTTGGCAAAGGTACTGTACAAATGCATGGCTTACCTGAGATCTCTAATGTGCTTTATGTTGAAGGTTTAAAATCAAATTTGTTAAGTATTAGTCAAATTTGTGATGCTGATTTTGAAGTGAGCTTTGTGCAAAAGAGATGTACTGTGTATGATTCATCTGGTGGGGTAGTTCTTGAAGGGGTTAGAACAGCTGATAATTGTTATGGAGTCTTACCTAATTCTAACTATGTGTTTAGGAGTGCTAAAATTGATGTGAGTGAACTCTGGCACAAAAGGTTAGGTCACTTGAACTATAAGAGTCTAGTACAACTAGCTAAGAAAGAGTTAGTAGATGGTTTGCCTAAGATAGGTCCTAGTGAACATGCTGTGTGTGGACCATGTCAACTAGGTAAACAAGTCAAGGGAAACCATAAGAAGACTTCTAAAATTCTGACCAAAAGACTGTTAGAATTGATACACATGGATTTAATGGGACCATCTAGGACTGAGAGTTTAGGTGGTAAGCAATACATTCTAGTTGTGGTAGATGACTTCTCGAGGTTCACATGGATAGAATTGCTTCGGGAAAAATCTGATGTATGTGATCTCATAAAGTCTTTGTGCAAACAGCTTAGGAATGAACTAAATCTCAAAGTGTCTAGAATGCGTAGTGACCATGGAAAGGAGTTCGAGAACTTTAATCTCGAAAGTTTCTGCATGGATGAAGGCATATTGCATGAGTTCTCTTCCCCTATCACTCCTCAACAAAATAGAGTGGTTGAAAGGAAGAATCGAGTTCTTCAGGACATGGCTAGAGCCATACTTCATGGCAAGGGACTAGCCTTACATATTTGGGGAGAAGCATGCCACATAATTAATAGAGTTTACCTTAGACCCAAGACCGATCAGACTCCATATGAAATACTTAGGGGTAAAAAGCCTACTGTTAAGTACTTTCGAGTATTTGGGAGTAAGTGCTACATTTTACGTGATAGAGAGAACTTGAGTAAATTTGAATCGAAGAGTGATGAAGGAATCTTCCTAGGATACTCTAGAAATAGCCGAGCATTCAGGGTGTACAACTTACGTACTCATGTGGTGATGGAGTCAGTAAATGTTGTGATAGATGATGCTGTAAGTGAGGGGGAGAGTGTTGAAAATTGTGATGAAGATGGAGATCTTATAAGTTCTAATGATCCTACTGAGATACCTATGTCTGAATCATCACTTAAAAAAAACTGAAACACCTGAAAAGAAAACATTTCCACAAGATCGAGATAAAGATCCTAAGGAACCATCGACTAGGGTTAAGTCTAATCATCCTAAAGACAATATCATTGGGGATCTAGATGAAGGCATGAGGCTTCGTAGGAAAGTACTGAACAGTCTAGCATACACTAGCTATGTATCTCAGGTAGAACCTAAAAAGGTTGAAGAGGCTCTTGGTGATGAGTGTTGGGTGGATGCGATGCATGAGGAGCTCAATCAATTTGCTAGGAACAATGTGTGGATCTTAGTTCCCAGACCTGAGAATTGTAATGTTATTGGTACTAAGTGGATCTTTAAGAATAAGACAGATGACCAGGGTACTATAAAGGAATAATGCTCGATTAGTTGTTCAGGGTTATACTCAAGTTGAAGGAATTGACTTTGATGAGACTTTTGCCCCATTGCACGACTTGAGTCTATTCGGATTCTGCTTGCTGTTGCTTGTACCTTAGGGTTCAAGTTGCATCAAATGGACGTAAAGAGTGCCTTCTTGAATGGACTTCTTCAAGAAGAAGTCTATGTGGAACAACCAAAAGGATTTGTTGACCCTAAGTTTTCCCACTATGTCTACAAACTACACAAAGCCCTCTATGGTCTGAAGCAAGCTCCTAGAGCTTGGTATGAGAGACTTACATCATACCTTGAAGAACATGGATTCTCTCGAGGAGGTGCAGATAGGACCTTATTTATTAGACATGTTGATGAAACTATCACCATTGCTCAGATTTATGTCGATGACATAATTTTTGGCTTTCCTCTTGAGTCTCTAGCTTATGAGTTTGCTGAATGTTTGAAGCAAGAATTTGAAATGAGTATGGTTGGGGAGTTGAGTTATTTCCTTGGACTTCAGGTAAGACAGACAAAGGATGGACTGTTCATTTCACAGTCCAAGTATGCTAAGAATCTAGTTAAGCGCTTTGGGCTAAATAGTAAGAAACATACTAGGACACCTATGAGTACTAGCTTGAAGTTAGGTCGTGATCCTTCAGGTAAGAGTGTAGATCCTTCCCTATATCGAAGCATGATAGGTAGTCTTCTTTATCTCAAAGCTACTAGACCTGACATTGCTTTTAGCGTTGGTGTGTGTGCTCGATTTCAGGCAGATCCAAAAGAATCATACTTAAGCTCTGTTAGACGTATCATTAGATATGCGAGTGGTACAGTTGATCTAGGGATCTTCTATTCTCGGAATTCCAATCTTGACTTGGCTGGTTACTCCGACGCCGATTGGGCCGGGAATGCAGATGATAGAAAAAGTACGACGGGGGGTTGTTTTTACATGGGTAGCAATCTCGTAGCCTAGTTAAGCAAGAAATAGAATTATATATCGCTATCCACGACAGAAGCTGAATACATAGCTGCAGGGAGTTGCTGCACTCAGCTTCTCTGGATGAAACAGATGCTGAGTGATTATGGGATTAGACAAGGGACCATGACTACTTTCTGTGATAATACAAGTGCAATAAGCATTTCTAAAAATCCCATTCAACACTCTCGAACAAAACATATAGACATACGACATCATTTTATTCGTGAGCTTGTTGAATCACATGTAATCTCCCTCGACCATGTCTCTACTGATAATCAATTGGCTGATCTACTTATGAAACCACTAGATGGATTGAGGTTTAAGTCGCTTCGGACGGCTGTTGGTGTTTGCTCACCTATTTGATCATGGATTCGTGCATGTTCATGCATTCATCACATATGTACCTCATCACTTCATATCTTGCGTGTGATCTCTGTGTGTGTGATGCATTTCTTTTGTTTTGTTTAGTCTTCTGTTATGTGTTATATGTGTGTTTTAATAAAATAAAATAAAATAAATTTTTTTTGGACTTTTATGTAATGATTCTGGCATTTGCATTAAAGATCAAATTCTATTTTTCCAACATGTGTATGAATCTGAGGATCCATCTTTGTTCATTTTTCACTGTGGAGTTTTGGGTATATGGCTCGTCATTCATTTTCACACAGTACACACTGTAGTCCTGTAAGTGAGTCTTGACCGCATGGGTGAGACTTGGGATGGTGTTCTTCTATGATTGGGGTTGTATGTACATTTGACTTGATCTGGGATGAGTGTAACCTAATCAATATTGTCTTTCCCCCATTTTACTTTTGTTCTTTGTTGAACTTATGGCTATCTTCGGGGCCTATTTGACTCGAACAATTAAGCCCGAGGGGTTTCTAACCCGGTGCCCTATGGTTGTTTGACTTGGGAGTCACCGGCCCAAAATTCGTTACAGGGGTCATTTATGTTGCCTAATGGGAATGGCGTTGCACTTAAGTTCTTTTGTTAAAAAAAAAAAACAACAATAAAGATAAAAATAAAAATTTGGAATCATATAGTTAGGGGGAGTAAAATTGTGACAATCATAATATTTGATATAGGTCCTCGTGGAATTGGATTTGACTGTCACTTGGTCGACATTCACCTTTGTTTGGTTGTTTTCACGTGTCCTTTCTCACTAATTTAAGGTTTTGAGTCTAGCTTGCATGGACTACGTGGCACTTTTCACGGTGATGTTCTGTATACACTTTACTACACAGGATTCTGAACTATGTGTGGATTAAAAAATTTGTCTACGTGCTGGTGGTCGGGTTTGTGATTTTATGCTTATTGTTGGTTTTGATTGCATATGTGGTTACATGCTATTTTTTTGGATTATTTTCCACTATTACGCAGTTCACTTATTTTTGAAATTTCACGATTTGGGGCTAATTTCGTCATTTCTTTAAGATTATGTTATTTTTCTCAAAATTCAAATTTTTAGTGCTATTTTTGACATTTGGTGTTTCGCTCGGGTTTCGCCTGGTCTTCGCTCGAGCGATAAAAACAGTTTGCTTGTCGCCCGAGTCTCGCTAGATCCTCGCTCGAGCGACAGGTCACTTTTTAAAATACCCGGTTTCATTTTTTTCGCGCATTTTCTTGATTTTTCTCTCTTCTTTCTTCCTTCTCGTGTTTTTTTCTCAATTTTCATCAATTGATAACTTAACTTCGAGGCCCCTAACAACATTTTTCTTCCGAATTCCTTTGCTAAACATCACATTGCGGTAATCTTTTTTTCTTTTTCGTTTTGTTTTGCTCTTTTTTGTGTGTTTTGCTTACTTTGGTATTCTTGCTTGATTGTTACTTAATTTATAGAAGCTTCGACATTCCTTTTTTCATTGGGAGTTATCTCACGCATTGTGCATCACGATTTCCATTGCATTGTTTGTTTTCTTCATTCTTCGCACTATGTGGTTTACATGTTTTTCCTCCATTTTCAATTCGTTCGTTCTTGCATTCCGTTAATCCGTTTGACGTGTGGTTTATTTCATTTTGAAGTACGTCGTTTCTAGTTTGAGAGATTATGATTGGATGGGTGATTGGATCTCGTATGTGCTTGGAATTGTGTGACAAAGTGATGCATGCCACATGCTCGATGAAATTCCTTACCTATTTTACTCTTTGTTTTCTCCTTTTTTTTGTGCATCTCATTTCTTTCTTTCCTTTTCGTCGTTGGTTCTTTGTCATCACATGCCATGATAGGTGTGTTCACACATATTTTTGGTCTATATCTTCATCTTACTTCGTTTGTGCTTAGGGTCACTCACGTTTGTCGATGCATCTCTATTGTGCCTCATTTGTGTGTCTGGTGTTTCATTCCACATTACATCGAATCACATGCATTCTTCATATTACTTATTAGTTTTGTCTCTACGAATGCCAGATGGCCCGTAAGCGTTCTCGATCCTCTGCACAGCCAGCTAGTGGTTCGACGTCGTATAGTCGTTTCAGATTCATTTCTGCTACAGCTCAGGAAGTCTTCACTTCTCAGTTCTCCTTGCGCCCCGTTCTCGTGGAGCGTGAGGTAATCTTATATGACCTTCCTATTGATATAGCCGCCATTTTTGTTTTTCGGGGTTTGGAGCCCCTTCTTATTGGTCTTTCACCTCCTCCCCCACTCCTCGTTCAGGAATTCTACGCGAATATTCATGATATAGACGACTCGTCCTTTAGGGTTACTCTTAGAGGTCATTCATTCAGAGTTACTCCATCGGCTATAGCTCATGCCTTAGGTATACCTCAGATTACCCATTCGACGTACCCCTATATTTTACCTGCTTCTATTCCGGCCGATGCCCTTGTTCGGTCTACGCTTTTGAGCAACCCGTCTATCGGTGGGCCTACGACGATGGCCAAGGGGTCATTGCCTACTGATCGTCAGGTCTTGTTGCACATAGTGTGCACAAACCTGTGGCCTGTTACCTATACCTCTTCTCTACCTATGGTACGTGCCCGTTTTCTGTATGCCCTTCTTCATGGGGACTCGATCGACTTTCCTAGTTTTGTGTGCCAGAATATTTTGGATTCCTTTCGTACTCCTGGGGGTCGGATCGGGTTGCCTTATGCTTGTTTGATTCATCGAGTTGCGTTGTCTTTGGGTGCCTCTTTTTCGGAGGGTTTTACTTGTCGCATAGGACGTCCGATTGGACAGCAGACCATTCATCAGAGTCGATCCCATGTACTCTCATCTTCCTCTACCGCTCCGGCTGCGTCCCCTGATGTTTTTGATCCTTCGGCGCCCTTTGATCCTATTACTGAGATTCTTACAGGAGGTTCCCATGTGTTTCTCCCTCCTCGTCCAGTTTTTCCTTCTGCTATTCCTCTTAGCTCTGCGTTTGCTTCGACATCTACTTCTGCTCCGGGGGTGGCTTCTCTGCCCGTTGACCCCATGGTGACGCTTATGGGACAGATGTCTACCTTGGTCGAGCAGCAGACTCGTATGATGGCAGAGATCACTCAGTTGCGTGCTGCGTCGGAGCATCAGACAGCTGAGCTTTCCTCTTTTCGTTGTGCTCTTGCTGTGTGTCAGCGCCACTTCCGTTGGATTCGAGACAGTATGGAGGAGGACACTAGTGCTGGGACTGGGCTGAGTCTTCAGATGCTAGGGGTGCTGCCTCGTAGTTAGTCTGTTGATTGTTTTTGTTCCTTTGTCCTTTGTGACAAAAAGGGGGAGTAGATGTTTGGATCGATGTTTGGATAGATAGATATCAATTTTTTGTTAATTGTGATATAACGATGGTCTGTGTATAATTCATGAATAGATTGAGTTTTTGATGTTTTGGCAATATTAGTGTATGTTTTTGGTGTTTTTGACTTACATTATTATTGCTTCTTAATCTGGTTAATGATATATGATCTATCTCTTGTTTTTATTTACTGTTTCTATTTCACATGCTTTTACACTTGGTATTTTGAGTTTTTGATTTTCAAGAAACAGGTTCAACAACAGATTGCTAACTTGGTAGAATAGATAGGTTATTTGGAGTCTTGTTTATTTCGTCCTTGACTGTAATGTGTATTTTTGTCACAGAATGCCAAAGGGGGAGTTTGTTAGGAAAATGTGTAATTGGCAATCTGTGACCAAAGGACCTATTTGTCATGTTTGTAACGTCAGGGGACTAAATTGTAAAGGTCTAATAGTTCAGGGACTAGAGTTACAATTTAATAAATGTTATTGCATGGGTCTAGGGTAAAGGTGGATGCTTTGAAGTTGCAAACGGCACGTTGATGTCGCTAGAGTTTCGCCCTGACCTCGCTGGAGTTTCGCTGGGAAGTCGCTCGAGCGAAGGTGCGTCGCTCGAGTTACGCCAGCACCTCGCTCGAGCGACCGTGTTATCTGGCCATTGCTAATTTTAATTTCTCGCGAATTTTTAACACTCCATATTTCCAAATTCGACCTAGTATATAAACAAAAAGTCCGATTTTTCATTGAGAACCTTTGGCAAACACAAAACATTAATTCCTCTCAAATTCCAAAGGATCAAGAACAAACAAATTCATTCTTTTCATCTTTCATCTTTTCATCATTTGTTTCTTTGAGTAAAAACATCAATCTTTACAAAAATCAAAACACCGTTTCATTACTCCTTACCAACTTCCAGAAGATCATCAGTTTGAAGATCCGGGAAGGAAATTGCTTGAAGAGCAGGAGTGCTTGGTGATTCACGAGAGGTTGAAGATATTCAAGGCTGGGATTTTGGTGCAGATCTACAGAATTCAGGAGAGCTTTGGTTGATACAGTAAGGAGGTCAGAGAATTGGTAGTTTCAATTGTGTCTGGCGTACTGTAAGTCAATATCTTCGATAGTGAATCTCTACTGGCTTGTGCCCGGAGTTTTTACCCAATTGGGTTTTCTCCATCAATATTTTGTGGTGTTTTTATTGTTTTTACTGTTTTTCGTTATTTACTTTTCAACCGGAAATTCAACTTAGGTAGATAAAAGTATGTGAATGAATCTAGGCAATGCTTAATTTATGTGACTTGTTGCATGAATTATTTAATTGATTTAAATTCTGCATAAACACCTATTCACCCCCCCTCTAGGTGTTGGTTGGGTCGAATTATATCTTTTTCAATTTGTATATGATAAAACTAGAATAAAGTAATAAAGATTCAAATTAAAGATATAATTAACTAAAACTAAGTACTATAGTCCCATGCATGGGCACAAAATCCTTGATCTTCAAAATCTCACAAGTTACAGTATCATAGATAAATAATAGGGGTGTGAATAAAATATCGTCCCACGAATACTTTGTACTTACTCTTGTTCTAATCAATATCAGTTCTAATTGAATTGCCATGTTTTGATGATGGATTTCCGAAACTAATTATCTAACTAAAATAATGAGTAATCAATAAAGCTTTGCATAATTGGTAGGGAATGCCATGTGATATTTCAGTGGAGGTGTGTGTCTCGAATGCATGTCTACCACCCTTACAAGAGAAGGCACAATGTATATGCCTTCATCCTCGTCATCATTATTATTCCTACGATCTTTGCATGGCACTGCCATGCATCCGAGATAGCACTTGTGTGTTTGAATGAGAAAATCGGTGTAAAATTTTTGGAGATCAAGGAGAATTTTCTATGATATATCTCTACAAAGAAACCTAGCTATATAAGGACAGCTACCATAACTAAACAATGACTCGTGCAACCAACGATAGTGTGATACGTGGATTAGGACTACATGCCTAATATCTAGTCCACAAGTATCCTTCACGTATAAATACAACACATGGGTAAAGGTAAAAGTTATGCTTTAGATTTTACTCTCTGAACTCTGACCAAAATTCTGCTTGCTTGTCGCTCCCACACCCGATCCTCCATAACTTTGTATCAACAGTTGATTAGACCATTGAAGTGTCTACAATCACCTGTTCCTTTTCTCCTTAGCTTGGTGATCTTCGACCCTAATAGTTTATGCACGTGTGTTCAGATAACATAGTTTGGAAGAGGCATTGTTGGAGATCCGTTGGTAATCGGATTCTAATGAATTTTTAGGTCAACAAAAATCGAAAAAATTAAATATTAACTATGAAAAAGTTTGCACATAACCTAATAGCTTTAAAATAATAATTTAACATTAACAATATTGTAGGCGGTATTTTTCTTCTTTTTTTTTCAAATCATCTCAATATATTTACTTAGCAAATTGAATTGTAATACAAAACGAAAAAATTTAAAAATTATATCAATAGTTAAATAAAAATTAAAAAGATAATTACGATTACAAAGGAGAAGTATTTCAATAAAACTTAATTTTTCGGTGAAATAACCTCAATTAATTAGGTAATTTGAAATATAAACTTAAATATTAATGAAGAATAATATTGTTGGGAACACTATAAAAATTGTAATTAATATAAATAAATAAATAAATAAATAAAAAGAAATCTTAAGTTAGTGATAATATTAAAAAGAATAAGAAAATGGGAATAAAGAATAAATGATTCTTCTTCGGGGAAGAGGAACAACAAAGGACCGTCTGTGACATCGATGGTATTGTTATGTTTAATTCATTCGAATCGTCGAAAATTACAGGTTTTTGCTAAGTTCCATAGATAACTCTGGCTGTCCTTATTTTTTCATTCAAATTATTTTTTATTATTAATTTTAATAATACCACCTTAAGTTGTTTTGTCTAAAGCCATGAATTATTTGACTCGCTTTCAGCGGTTAGGCCATTGCTTATAGAGATTTACAAATACTTGAAAGAGATCAACGTGGCGTTGCTATTTATTGTAGAACATCATGAGAATGCCTATACACGATCAACAAAAGTTTGGAAATCAATTGTTAAAGAACACAAAATACTTTTTTAGCCTGATCCCTAGACGATCGGTGACTACTTTCAACATCTAACACCTATTTAACATCTACAAAAACGAATAATGCTCATAGCACAGTTACCAAGCCACAACGGCAATGAAGGTACAAAAATGTCCAAGATATAGATCTTTAGTCACTCAAATTATTCTCTAAACAACCAAACAAACCCTAAAGCTACCATTCACAACGAACATTGAAAACCTAATGTGTGCGCTTTTTGCATCACAAAGATCATAGAAAAACGAATTCTCAATCTATCAAAACCAAGTAAAACCAGAAAATTAGAAAAATGCGAAGTAAAACACACAAAAATTAGGGTTTCTCGAATAAGATGTTCGAGAGATAAGAGAGAATAGAGAATAAAAGTCTCTAAAAAACATGTTGATCCCAAAGGCGATGCAAGATTGAGATTTAATGACAATAATGAAATATTTAAGATCGCACCATGAAAACAATATTAAAGTAACGTAGAAAAAGAGAAACTAAGCACAGGAACGATGAATTTTATTAAACTCGGCAATATAGAGAGAATAATATAGGATAGCAATAATGCTTCATCTAAAACTGATAAATGAGTCTCTAATTTATAGGCCACGTCCATAAATTTAGTGGAGTCCTAAAAGGCAAGAAAATATACTAGAATTAGGTTAAACCGCGTAAAAGGAAAAAATCTCAGATGTAATTTGATTTCTTTCCAAATTCAAGCCAAACGTAATATTCCAAGATTTCAAACCAATTTTGAGGCATTAAACCTAACAATCTCCACCTTGACTCAAAATTCCAGTGCAAGAAGAAACCCCAAAATTTCAAATCTGTATGCTTTGAAATAAACTGACCAATTTCCTCAACACAGTAACCAAAATCTCCATTACCAAACCATCGTCCTCTACACGGCGTCCCAAGCGACACCCGAACCCAAATCCTGGGTTCCCAAAATTTTACCAAGGAATTACTGTTGACCAAACAGGGTCGAAGCACACCCTATAGCAGAAACCATACCACATACTGAATTAGAAGGCCCCTTAATAGAACTGTCACCTTTAACGTCTCCTAAAGCATTCCAAACATTATTGACACCACAGTACCTACACTCTATGAGTCCAACCCTACAACTGAACAGAGTGTATCTGTTATAATTTGTGGCAAAGCAGAATCACCAACTCTCTCTCTAGCAGTGTTATTAACAAACTCAGAGCTCGCCACAAGAGGTACTGCACAAACTGAATTTCTACCACGGTATTGAACTTGTCCAAATGTCTCTTAACTAGTTCTGCGTTCCCCTGCAAGATGTACAACTGAGACTTCTTCCATCCCTCCAGTATAACCCGAACACCCCTTCGGACCTTCAAGACTCCACCTCTACCAAAGAATTTTTACCCTTTTGCATCTAGGGTACTCAGCGATATAAGATTCTTTGTCAAATCTAGAACATGGCGAATCTGATCAAGTGTCCTCACTGTCTCAACTTGTAGCCTCAATCTGACCCAAACGATTCCTGCAACCCAATAAGATTGGTTGTTTCCCATGACAACTCCACCTTACTTCACCGTCTCATATGTCTGAAACAAAGACCTATTGGGACACATATAATACGAACATATAGAATTCAGAATCCATTCCTCAGGTTTGGATTCCCCATTAGATACAACCAACATTACATCTCCATCATCCGAAAAATTCTCAACAATGTTAGTCTCGTCACCTGATTGCCCCGCATGATTTGCATGTAAATCACATTTACTCTGTAACTTGTCTCAATCTTTCTTAATATGTCATTTTCTCTTGCAGTAATAACAATACACATTGCTATACCTCACCTTCGATCTACCCCTTCTTCGATCACCATGAGTAACCACAGCATCTCTACCCTTAGATGTAGGATCTCCAACCAACAGCTCCATCTTCTCCTTTGAGAGCAAGGCATCATATACCTCCTCATTAGTCAGCGTATCATGACTATACAATATAGTATCACAAAACGACCAAAAAGAATTGGGTAGCGAATACAACAGGATCAAGGCCAGATTCTCTTCATCATATTTTACCTCCACCATCTCCAGATCTGCAACAATCTCCATGAACACAGCAAGGTGGTCCTGCAGTGACCCTCCTTCCACCATGCGATGGAAATGCAGCTTCTGCTTTAGAGTCAATTTGCTCCTCAGAATCTTTGTCATGCACAACTGCTCCAGCTTGAACCACAAAGCAGCCGTCGTTTTCTCCTTCAAAACAACCTGCAGAATATTGTTGGATAAGTGAAGATGAATCAGCGCTAGAGTCTTTCGATCCCTCCGTTGTTTCTCCTCCATAGACAAATTTGCTGACATTCTCTCAAGACCCAGCAAAGTATCGTCAAGATCCATCTTCGTCAACATAGCCCTCACCTTTACTTGCCACAACGAAGATCTTGTATTGCGATCCAGCAGCAGAATTTCATACTTCAACGAATTCATCCTTGAAAAATCTCAACCAAATCACGAAGAACCTGCAACCCGTGCTCTGATACCACTTGTTGATCCCAAAGACGATGCAAGATTGAGATTTAATGACAATAATGAAATATTTAAGATCGCACAACGAAAACAAGATTAAAGTAAAGTAGAAAAGAGAAACTAAGCTAGGAACGATGAATTTTATTAAACCCAACAATATGGAGAGAATAATACAGGACAGCAATAATGCTTCATCTAAAACTGACAAATGAGTTTCTAATTTATAGGTCACGTCCATAAATTTAATGGAGTCCTAAAAGGTAATTAAAAAAAAAAAAAACTAGAATTAGGTTAAACCGCATAAAAGGAAAAAATCTTAGATATAATTTGATTTCTTTTCAAATTCAAGCCAAACGTGATCTTCCAAGATTTCATCCCAATTTTGAGACATTAAACCTAACAAAACAAAACCAACATGCCATTTAGATGATCAGGATCAAAAAGGTTAAGCCAACAGAAGAATCCAGAAGCCTAATCTAGTGGCCAAAAATCTACCACGTGTCACAATCTCAACCATTAAAAAAAGTGTCGCCTATAAATATGACTTCTCCAATTTTTGTCGCACCTCTTGACTACTTCTCATCATCTCAAAATTTGATACCGAATAAGTAAAAAAATCATATGTAACTTGTAAGGAATTAGGCCTTGTTTTAAATTGGAGGCTATTGTTTTGTTTTATTCAATTCATAAGAGGATATAGGCATCGTTTCTCTTCTGTGATCAACATTCGCTCGGTTTTTTGTTAGTCTTGCAAGATTTGATCATGATAAACCTGTATTCTTCTCCCTTTTTGTGTTAGGCCTCATGAGATTAAATTCGTGGCTCCTCCTCTAGTCTATATGTAATTGAATTACGTTAATGGATTAAATAAAGAATGTAATGTAGCAAACGGCAGAAAACGGACAATATTATAGGCTCTAAGCAAGAAGGATTATCCATTGTCAACAACGATGACAAGTCTAACAAAATGAGAAAGTGGCAAACAATCAAAAACCAATCATTAGTCAAGAGGGACAAAAACAAGAATCATCCATTTTTTTCATCTCAACTCTTCAGGTGGTTAGCCTTTGTCACATAATTTTTTCCAATTATATATTTAGTCCAACGTATTAAAAGTAGTGTTCTAAATAGAGCGCCAATAGCGCTAAGCAAAGTGCTTGGCGCTTTATTCGACGGTCAACTGATGCGAGGCGTAGCTAATGTGCCAATGTGCGCCTAGGCGCGCATAAGGCGCACATTATTAGGTTTTTTTCATTTTATTTTATTTTTTTTAACAATTCTTTTAAGTTAAAACATATAATTATTAAATAATTTTTTTATTGATTAAAATTTTAAAATAATATTAAAATAAGAAAATATTTTTTAACGCTTTGTTACACATTTGTCTCGTCTAATTTCACATTGCCCTTAACTTGGTATCAACGCATCGCCACGCATTACGCCTTTTAGAACACTGATTAAGAGCATAGTAACTTAACTTATGTTTCTTTAATTTATCAAAACACTCCATTTGAGTGCACTTCTCTTTCTGTCCCTTGGAATGGCATGGATAAAGATCACTATCTCCAAAAAAAGGTTGGTGCATGGAAGAATCTTTGTATGTTTTGACCAAAAACAGTCCTTTCCTATGGTTAATGGGACCTTAAGGTGCTAGTAAATAAATATGATTATTGATAATTAGACTCACGTGAATTATGATGAATAATCTCTTTAATAATATATCTTTATAGGCACGCTTTACACCTTGTTAGCAATATCAATTGAAGCTAGCATGGATAAACTGTGACAAGAAGTGAGAAAATCTTATACATGGTATAACTGACTAAGCTTAAAAAATAGAGTGCTATATGTATAAAAAATAATAATAATAATAATAAAATAAAATCAAAATGTAAAATTTATATTAAAAAGTAAGTTTTTATATTACAAATCACAAGAAATTATTTTTTAAATACAAAAGGACAAAATAATCACTTCAAAGTAAGTCCAAACATATATTCTCAAGCTCGAAATATCATGAGTGAATTGAAAATTTGATCTATATTAAAGTTCATTGAAAACCCTTATTTATCTTCCTAAAAAAAGGTTAGGTACTTCAAATTTATCTAATATTATTATCTCTCTCTCCATTGTATATCATTCTTTAAGCACTCTAATAATAACACCTGGTTCTTAGAAAATATTCAAAAAAAAGAAAGAAATTAGTGTTCCAAACAATTTCTTTTAATTCATATTATTTATTTATTTATTTTTTTTTGGGGGGGGGGGGGGGGGGAAAAAGGAAGAAAAACAATTGGGGGTGGAGGGTGCAGGGAGGATATATGGTCAGAAATCATCTAAACTCTTTATTGCATCAAAATATGAAGCATCTCGAAATAAGGAATTCAAGCGAAAATCTTAAAAACCCGAAATTTGGAATCCACCAAATTATGAATGAATATAATCTTACGAAGTTTTATTAATGAAAAGATGAACAAAACAACGACATAACCCCATATTTATATGGTTTACATGAAAACCTAGTTTAAGATGACTAATATAAATGAAAACAAAGTTTAAACAAACTAAAATTGAAAAGAATTCAAAATAAATTAAATGACATAAACAATGTTAAATTTTAAAAATTAGTTTTTGAGTCCTAAATGAACTCGAATGACTAAAATTCATCATACATCATGGCAGAGCAATGAGTATTACTCATCTCGTCGTCCTCTTTTAGAAATGGTATTATGAACTCAAACCGCAATTCGAATGTTCTTTCTCCACCATTACTTTTTTTTTCCCAATTTTGATCTAGTTCTTCTTTCATCTATTCAATAATATGTTATACGTCAGTTCCTTCAACCTCCGAAAAACTCGACTCTTAGTTATAATCTGAATACAAAGGCTCATCATCTTTATGGAACTCGTACAAATCTGCTACATTGAACGTTCGAGAAATACCTATGAAAATTGGTAAATCAATAATATAGGCATTGTTGTGAATCCGCATAAACACTTTGAAAGGCCCATACTTTTTTTATTTCAACTTGTTGTAGGTACCAATAGGAAATCTCTCATATATCAAAAAAAATCATCACTGAGTCTCTTTCTTGAAATTGTTTATCCCACAGATGTGTATCTGTTGTTGCCTCGTACTTTGCATTAGTCTTCTCCAACTTCTGTTTTACTTATCACAAACTATTATGTCCCTTGGTCAACTCCACTAAATCTACCATATGGTAAGGACTTTTTGTATACACAATAGCAAATGGGGACCTACATGTTGCAATATGAATTGTGCCGTTCGGACAAAAATTAGTCTTTAGGGAGTAGAGGTGACAATCAAGCCAAGTAGCTCATCAAGGCTAGCGCTATGGACTACTCAGGCTCATTTGGGGACAAGCTAGAGCACGAGCCGAGCGAGGAGGCTTGGTCCTCGGCTCGCCATTGTAGACATGCCATCTCAACAACGATGACAATTTCAATCAAAAATGAGAAAAAGACATAATCAAAAATTGATCATTACTCGAGTTGTCATTTTAGATAAGCCGTCTCAAGAATGATGACAAGTTCAATCAAAATGAGAAAAAGACGTACAATCAAAAACTGACCATTAGTCAAGAAGGACCATACAAAAATATCTATTTTTCATCTCAACTCTCCAGGTAGTTAACCTTAAGTCACATAATATTTTAATTATTATATTCATTCAGTCCATTGTATTAAAAACATATCACTTTCTCCATTAAAAACTTATATTTCTTTATTTTATCTACGTGCTCCATTTGACAGCACTTCTATTTGTGTCCCTTGGAATGTCGTAGAAAAAGATCACTTTCTCCAAAAATGGCCAGTGCTTAGTAGAATCTTTATATCTTTTGATCGAAAACAGTCCATTAATCCTATTGTTAATGTGACCTCAACTTGCAAATAAATAATATTGATGATAGGTAATTAATTAGCGTCGCATGAATTTTAATGAAGAATCTCTTTAATAATAGATCTTTATAGCATGCTTTGCACCTTGTATATTAGCACTATCTCAACGTGTTGGTGAGATTTTTAAGTTTTCCAATTGAAGCTAACTTAGATAAAATGTGATGATACAGAGAAAAAAAATTACACGTGACATGATTAATTAAGCTTAAAAAAAGTGAAAGTGCTTTATTTAAAAAGCAAGTAAAGATTTAATTAAGTTTTTCTATAAAAAATCTCAAAAAATTAATTTTAAAATACAAATTAACAAAAGAATTACTTAAAAGTAAGTCGAAACATATTCTCTCAAACTATTAATATTACGAGTGAATCAAAAGTTTAATTTATATTAAAGTTCAAGGGAATCCCATATTTATCTTACCAAAAAGAGGTTAGGTACTTCATATTTATTTAATATTATTATCGCGCTCTCTCTCTCTTTCTTCTTCTTCTTCTTCCTTTTTTTTTTTTTTTTTTTTAATATCATTCTTTTAAGTACTCTAATAAAAAATATGTATTTTAGTTGAATTAACTCGTAAGATCACTTGCTAGTTATGCCATCTCCCCCTTCCCTTTTAGAAAATTAGTATTTCCTATCTCTTAGCCAATATCGCATCCTACAATTTTTTAAGAGCATATTTGATGTACAATATCAAATGTTAACCTCAAAAAATATACCTCCAACATGGTCAACAAACCCCAAAATCACTCACATCCACGGAAGCCATACTCCTGAACACTAGAACAAAATGTTAGTCACAACTCACACAAGTCCTTTTCTGGTGGGGATGGAGTCGGTCGCGCGTACTCCGACAGTCAAATCAATTGGCAGAGAAGATATATAAATATGGGAGGGTTTTCAACGTAAGCTTTTAATAAGAAGATTGTTGCTTTTGGAGAGTAAAGTAGTGGTATGTCTAAGCTATAGTATAAGAGACTAAACTTGCATTACCCTGAAATTGCACAAATTGTGAGCTTTTATAGTACATGAAAGTGAGTAAGAATTGTTTGATGGACATGTGGCCTTATCTTAGTGGCTGTGACTTGTCATAGACATCAATTCACTTAATGCTATGACCACTTACATCCCTAGGTTTGATATGTAATACTACGATTGACTCATTGATTGATTAGAGCAGCCTATGCAGTGTGTTGTCACATCATTCACTTGCTAAGAAATCTTGTATGGAGATATTCCCTGAAATGCCTCTATCAACCTTACCTCATCCCTGGGGGCTCAATCCTTTATGGGGTTTGGTCAATAGGGGCTCGATCAATTTGTCACTGCAGAATGATGTAGAGTGTGGGCCGACGGCGCTGTGCGGCTGCCACTTGATAAGATCTGGAGGCTTGTTTAAATAGACGTAAAACCAAACATTAACAAAATTTCAATCACTTTTTTAATTTTATATGTTCTATACTATTCATCTAATCTATCAGACGTGTCCTTCAAGTATTATGTTAAAATGACTGCCTTCAACTATCATTATTTTCTCCTAAATAAAGCAAATAAAATCATTAGTTAAAAGTTGCATAAATCTACCAAAAAGTTTGTCTACGGGTTGGTCAAATCTTCACAATATCTTTACATGTTTTAAGCCTATGTAAATATAACACATAATCATTATTAATTAAGACCTTAATTAGAACATTATTTTGGTCGGGCTCTTTTAATAATGATTATACTCTACTCATATTTTTAAGGTTTGTCTGTCAACGTGGCGCAATGATAATTGTGTTTTGTGCATTAGAAAGTCAATAAGTAAAAAAACTGCCCAGAATATCTTGATAAGAGGGAGGCAATTTTTTGAAAGTCAATTATTAATGAAATCTTACGAAACATTACTCGACAGGCATTATTTGTTGTCAAAGGGTATCCATTGATCATGACCAATTAGTATCAACTTAATAAGGCATGTTTGGCTAAGTTTAAAAGTTTTATTCATAAGTCGAAAAACATGTTGTAGAATAACTAATATTTTTTTGTGGATGGTCAAAATTGAAAATAAATAAGTGCATATTTTAAAAATAGCAACCTTTTGTATGAGTTAAAAAGCAACACACACACACAGAAATAGAGATTTACTTCTTAATTTACTTATAAGCCCTCATTGATTCCCATTTTTGGAAAAATAATACATTTTAAATAGTAGATTGATGGAGAATGTGTGGTTAAAAATTAGAAAAGTTCAGAATTTGCTTGCAATATTATTTTATTGAAAATAATGAGATTCAAACAATGGTTAAATTTAGCCGAACATATTATTTTAAAATTTTGGTCAAAAGTGTCTTTTTATTGGCTAATGAAATTTAAAATTTCAATTTTCAAATATATCTTTAACAAAAGAGACTTGCTCGACCAACTTGACCAGTTAGTCATCTGAGTATTTGATTTAAATTGCCGTTATATATAGTTTATTATTTTTATTTTATATTCTTTCTAAAGCAATTTGAAATCTACACCAAATGTTGATCTCTTTTTTTAACTTTTTCTATCCTTTCCAAGTTTTAAATGGGAAAAAAAAATTATATAATGTTTCAAAATTAATTTTTGTCAAAGTGCCTAATTGAAAATATACCAAGATAGCCTTAATAAAAAAGAATTTTTGCAATCAACTTGACAAACTGCATATTAATATATTTTTAAGGATCCATTTTGTTCATTTGCATCTTGCTTGGGCCGAATGAAAGTAGCTCATCACTTTTGTAACATTGAAACTCAAATATTTGTATCCCTAAATTATGAAGATTGAGTGCGCTATTCAGCGATACATAATGCTCTAGCATTACTTTCGGATGTATTTTTTGTGCAAATCGATTTTTTTTTTTTTTCAATTTTAATCAACTTTTATGTTCAGAATAAGATTTTATTTAAATAGACAATGAATAATAAACCTGCGAAAAAGCTTTATACACAAAGTATCAAATTTATTTGTGACTTATAACATGATAATAACTTTTTTTTCCCTCCTTTATCGGGCTGTCTGTTTGACTAACCCCAATTTTAGCCACATTTCCACAATAATTGATACGTGTTTCCGGCAAGTTTTTCACCTCTTGATATCTTTTTTCTGGGTGGGAAACATGCCTTTAATTAAATTTTATTATCTCCTCAATTGTGATTATTATCATCTATCTTCAACGATTCTCCTCAAGAACCCAATAAGCCAAAGCGAATGATAGATGTCACAACAAAAATGATGACTAATAAGACAATGAGATAGTTAAAAAAAGTCTAATTACATTCAACACCTAAAAATAAATAAATAAATAAATAAAGAGGAAATTTTGTTAAGTTAGAAGCCAAACTCTAGCTTCGAGATGTCACTGAGATACAAATTTGCAACTCATAATTAACTTAACACTTGTGGATGGCCATAATGGTTGACTAGAAATCATCTTTACAAAATTAACAAAACATCAAGATAATGCCTGAAATAAAAACAACATATCATCTCAAAACTGTTCAGTTTATCCCATGTTTGGTATTTTAATCTAATTCAAAATCAACAATTATGTTTAACCACATATTTTATGTTCCCATTGTAAGTGTTATGCCCTAAATCCAATCGATTTAGGTTGTAAACGCTTTTAATATATTTAATGCATTTGATTTTAGCGAGATCTATTATTTATTTAAATTAATTTTGTAATAAATAATATTAAATAATATAATCCGAAGATCCAATTTTTAGGTAATCTGTTGATCACAAGGAGTTGTGATTGTGAGATACAAATTACATATAATTGGATCTTGAATAAACCATGATCGTAAGTAATAACGAGATACGGATATCGTTAATACAGTTAGACCATCACGTATGGCATTTCTTACTTGTGAAGTAAGTAGCTGATCTCACGAGCTAAAGTGTGGTGACACTTAAATGAACACGTAGATGTTTTGTTATAGAACAAAACATTGGAGACCCGCTAAGAGATTCCACATGGATTACTATCTGAGTGTCAGTGGCTAATCTCTAACGTTCGGTAGTGGAATTGGTCCTTTGACTTGAGGTCGTCATGATACATATATGAGGACAGTCATACTTTGGCGGTGTTGGATGTTGCTCTGAAAGGGGCCGCTAATACGACATCGTTCGGGTACGTTAAGAATCGTATGAAGGTTGTGATTGATCAATAAAGGATTCGTCACTCTTAGATAGTAGGAGATTATGATCTACGTTTCATTCTATTAAGTCGATGATGAAATCCTTGGCCAAGGTGTACTCATAAGTCGAAAAGGAGTTTTCGATTTATATTGACTTAATAGTGGAGTGAAAGATATGATCGATATTCGGGATTGACACAATTCCATATCTCGTAATTGATCGGATCGTATTGACGAAGGGATAATAGTTCCATGATAAACGAACGATTTTGGTTTTGTCATACCACGTGACATTTTCCGTCACATGTATTGCCCTGACATATTGCTAGATGTCAATCAGGGACGGCGAATGTGAATTGACGATAAATTAAAAGGGTGTAGTAATTTATCAATTTTGATTAGATCAAAATAATATTTCACGACGTCAGGCATCGTGGTCGGGAACCTAATGGGTCGCACACAAAAGAGAATTGGAAGATTGCAAATTGTCAATTGGTTAATTTAACAATCGTTGGATAAATTAATTAATTGGATTAATTAATTCACGGACCGGGTTTGATTAATTGGATTAATTAATTCACGGACCGGGTTTGATTAATTGGATTAATTAAATATTGGACCGGACCGGGCCGGGTCCGTTTGGGTTTATATATATATGCAGCTAGGGTTTGAGGTCCAAAGATTATTCATTATTCTTGCTGGCACAAGAAAGAATCCCTAGCAGTTGCTGTCTACTCTCTGTGTGGATTTTATTGGAGGCTGGACAATTGGACAGCTATGGGAGGCAGATTCAAGCTGCTAGAAAGGAATAACGCGAAGGAGTTTGCAAATCACAAGTAAAGGTATATTTCTCATCACAGTTTTTATCTAAATACAAAGCTGAATCCTGAATGGGAATTGAAATTTGTTAAATTCCGCTGTGCATGTCTAAGTAAATTTCTAACACCCACAACTTTTCGACCACACATTTCGCCAACGTCTATTAAAATTTACTAAAAATTTGATTTTAATTCCCTCCAAACAAGGGCTTCAAAAGTGAAAGTTAGGTCATTTAGTAGAAAGACATTTACACAAGACACGTCCTCTATGTACATTTTAAGTCGTCATTTAGTTAATGTTTTGCCCGCATTTTTAAAAACTTATTATTATTATTATTATTATTATTATTATTATTATTATTATTATTATTATTATTATTATTTCAAACTCATTTTCAATTTTATGTTTAATATGATCCACAATTTTTATCAGCTTTTTAAACATATATTTCATCAACTTTTATTAAAATTTACTAAAATTTTAATTTTTATCCACACCAAATAAAGTCTAAAGAAGATAAAAATACAACACAAAATTGAGATTAAAAAAAAAAAAAAACTGAACAAGAGGTCAAAAACACAAAAATAGCATCATTCATTACTCCTAAATCAAGTATCAAAATTCTTTGATTTTGTTAAAAATCAAATTTAGTAAATTTTGTTAAGTTGATAAAAATTATGTCTCAAAAAATATGTGACTAAAATTAATTTTTGACTTTAACTTGATTTTTTATTAACTTTTTTATTTAAATTAAACAAAAACTTTAAAGTTAACTTAAAGTCATAAAATAAATTAAGGATTGAGGATATAAAAATTTTCGTTAATATATGGATTGAGGTAAATTTTTCGTTATCCCCTGAAATAAAATTAAAATAAAGAAATATATTACGTTTTACTGGGTTATATTTATAGAATAAAATAACATAACACTACATTAACATCGTCGCGAGTTCAAATTTGTCGCTTATAGTTTATGTTTTAACCATTCAAAATTAATTTAACACGTTGCAAAGGATTGTTTGCACTTTTCTGTGGAATAAATTAAATTTAATGCTTAGAAAGTTTTAGAATCTAATCTCCACACTAACTAAAGTCGACACAGGATTTTGACTTTCCTATAAGAACATCTATAAATACATCCTTGGAAACCACTGCAAATCAACCCCAAGTATTATTCTACTCCAAATGAATGACAATTAATCCCTCTGTATGTTATAGTAAACCAAAAAAGGCAGAAGGTGCCCTGTCAATTAATCCACTGCATGCTATCAACTCTAAGAACAGAGCCTCTCCACACAGGAAGATAAAGTTGAAAGCTCCAAACCAGAGATCAGGTACATGAGTAGTTTTATTTTACACAAATCCAACTTCGTGAGTTTAAAGGATATCCTTTCTAAAGATAGTATGGAACCTACCAACTGCGAGATGAACAAATAATTTCCCTGTTTGATTTATATAAAAATTAGATTTTTAATATATTTTGATAAAAGTTGACGAAACGTGTGGTTGAAAGATTTTGAGTCCTATAAGATGTTTGAGTTTAATCATTTTTTTTTAATTAAACCAAATAGGAACAATATATACCGTATGGACATTATATCTAACGATCAAAGTTTCATCGATAAAAGCACTACGAATGTTGGTGAAAAGTAAAATTAGGTATGTATTGAGATTTGAGGTGCATGAAAATTGCATAGTAGATGAAAATTGTATGCATAAACTAATAGTAAGCTTTTGAGTTTGATTGATTTTAAAGGTCAAACTTATTGAAAGGTGCTCAGAATATTCCTAATTGAGGATGGCAAAAAAAAAAAAATCCGTTCACCCTAATACCCATGGGGCCCCATCTCGAATGGGATGGATAATACCCGCCTAACCGAGTACATGAGATTGGGATGGGGTAAGAGTCATTGCCCCAAAGCGGGTATAGGACAGGTACGGAAAACATAATCCCTGCCTCGTTTAATATTAATTTCAAATTTAAATTTTTACCAAACAAAAATAATAAATTTATTATCATTTTTAAAGAGAACATAAGTTATTTTTAACAAATTGGTAAAAAAGTAATATTATTTACTAAGGACATAAAAAATGAAAGCAAAAAAAATAATAAAAATGGGGCAGGATCCGCCCCGCTTCGCTTTAACTGGATACAGATATGGGGCAAGATAACAAAAATGCCCGACGAGATGGGGGTGGAAATGATCGGCCCGTTTCATACCTGCCTCATTGCCTTCCCTATTCCTAATTATTGTTTTTATTTTTAATCTATTTTATTATATCACTATAAGTATCTTGTTTTATTAATATTGAAATTAAACATGGGGGTCTTCGATGAGGATTAAAATTAGATTTTTTTTAGTAGGTTGTGATAGAAGTTTTTGAAATATGTGGTCGAAAAGTTGTGGGACCCATGAAAAATGTGTTTAATATTGATTTTTGACTTTGACTTTAACTTAGATAAAAAATCAGATTTTTATGCGTACCAAATGGACTCATAGTATAGATCTAGGAGGTAGCTCGATCTAACCTTCAACTATAAGTGCAAAAGTTATATTTAATTAGGAGGTAGCTCGATCTAATCTAGGAGATAGCTCAATCTAACCTTCAACTATACGTTTGTTTAGGAGAGTTTTAAGTTATATTTAATTTATAGATCTCTCGGACCTTGTGGATGAAATAAGGATGTAGTTTTCAGTCTTGTAAAATATGTGGATAAAAAGTATTTTGACCAAAAGTGATTTTAATTTAAATTCTCTCAAACAAGCACGTAGTCGTACTCTTCGTGATAATTCATTGAGTGTAGTATTTCTTTACCTCCTAGTCATTTTCATGGCTTCCTCGTAGTCAAAAGTGTCATCGACATATTCTCTAGCCATCAAATACAAAGATGGTAATGGTGCCTCTATTCTGAAAGATTTCATATCTAATCTCATATTGCTCAAATTATTAATCAGTTCAATATACAATTTCATAAGAAATACGTGAAACATTAATATAAAAGAATTACATATTTAGTCATAGTTGTTTTCTTATCGTTAAGATATACACATTTTAACAATGAGATAAGAGTTTAAATGTATACATGTAAAACCAAAAAATTAAAAAATTAAAATAAATAATAATAATAATAATAATAATAATAATAATAATAATAATAATAATAATAATAATAATAATAATAATAACCCGTTAGTTTTTCTTAAAGTACATGTAAATAATTATAGATAAACATGCAATTAATAACATATTTGATATGTTCTATAGAAATAATTCTTTATGCAATTTCAATTAGGAAAGTATAAATTCAACGAGTGCTATTTGGAAAGGAAAAAAAAAAAAAAAAAACCATGAAAGATTCTATTTTTAATTTGAGGTTTTCCGTTTAAAATTTGAAAATTCAACAATATATGTAAACATGCATTAAAATTTAATAAATTTTTTGTTAGTCAAAATTAAAATAAATGACTTATATTAAAAGTAACGTCCATTTAAAATTACCAAATAACGTTTATTTGTAAGTAAGAGTAAAATTAACATATAAAAGTATATTTAAATAAGCTACTTTAAATTAAAGTTAGAAAAATAGTAGTTGGGATCCTTAATTATTGTCCGTGTTACATTTTTATCCTCAATCTTTAAAAAGGAATTTGTTCCACCCTTTAACTTCTCTGGCTAGTATAATACTAGTATTGAGACTTGGAGTTCATTTTTAAAAGAATAATCTTGTTAACAAAAGTTGGAAGAGTAACTCTAATCCTGTATATTGACTAGAAATTTGTTATATGTACACGGACGATTGACACTCTCCTCACATGAGGAGGGGCCGTGTCCAATAAAAAAAAAAAAAAAAAAAGCTCAACCCCTCTTGTGAGAAGAGTACGCCAGTGTACACATATCACGCTCATATTAACTAATATAAAGTTAGATTGTCCTAGAAATAGACTACGAGAAACCTTTTGATCTACCTCAAAATTCTGAACATGTGAGAGCAAAGTAAAATAAATAGCACAAAAGATAGAGCGTCAAAGTAGAAGCCTAGGTTTCTTCTATGATTTCGCATTCAAACCAGGTTAAAGTCAATCTTAACGTGCTCCGCACTATAATAGTTTGTATAAAAACGCTAATCTCATCGAAATCCAATTGATCGTCTCAGAATTTAGACAAACGCTTCTTGAGCTTATAAACCCTAATGAGTTTTGATATTCCATATTACAAAGTCAACTTTATTAAGAAAAAGTCAAAATCTTTGTGTTGATTTTTTTTCTTTTTAAATTATGTAAAATTTAACAATAAATACAAAGGTCGAAATCGTTCAATAAAATTCATCAAAATAGCATGTGAAACGTGTCTAAGTACATGCTCAATAATACGAAAGGTAATTTGAAAACACTAATCCTGAAATTTGATTCACATTTTAAATTTTAGATGGATTGAATCCGTTTAAGATTTTACTACTTCAAAAATAAATGAAAAAGGTCGATATAAATTTTTGATAAATATCGAGAAAAAGTACTAGACATAATAATATTTTGGAATAAACTCCTTTTACAGATCCATTTGCACAGGGTTTGTACAGGGCCTCTCACATGGGGGTGGACCCCACATGTGGACCCCATGAGTGGGGTCCACCACCATGTGAGAATATCTGTACAAACTCTGTGCAAATGAATCTGTACGAATAGCATTTCTCAAATATTTTTCGTTTTGAAATCTCGTTGCAAACAATAATCATTGGTATATTGTCTCTTGGGATCCATATATGGTGATGGTTCACGGTAGAATTTTATACGAATAAACCAATCAAAGGTTGGATATGGAGTAGAGAATGATCCAACAGTGTAGACTAAGAATAGACAACCTTAACTGCCAAGAACATCAATTCAATCAATCAATCAATCATGTTTGCTTGTGCAGTCCAGCAAACTTTTCAGAATAGCCAATTTTATGTTTCTGAGCCTGGGTTTTTAGCCCTTCAGTTAACCCCAAAAGAACTGTTGGAAAACCCAAATTATTTTTGCCCCATTTGGTTTAGATGAAAATAAAATTAAAATCAATAATTAAATTTAATCATAAATTTTATGAAATTCAAAATTTTTAATCATATATTTTATCAATTTTTATGAAAACATAATAATAATATAATTTTAATATCCACCAAATTACCCACCGAATTAAATTATATAAAAAAAAAAGTTATATATAGACCATACGTACATCGAGAGAGAATTTTTATAAACAATGCCACCGTTTGGCCCCCAACTTTTTCCAAATTTTAATGGTTTGAATAGTGCTTTTTAAAAAAATATGTGTTTAAAAAAGAATGAAAAGTTTTTTATTTGCGTGTAATATTATTTTATGAAAGATTATGTGATTGAAAATAAGAGAGAAAAGAAATGAGAAGGAGAATGGGAGTCAAACGGGGGCAATATTTATTAGCTTTGAATTTTTGTTATACTACAAAAAACAAATTATAAATTCTCAATTAATATAATAATATTTAAAAAAATAAAATGATTTCCTAGTATTTGGGTCATTAAACAAGGAAAAATTGTAGTAACATCTCAAACTTTACCCTAACATTCAATTTGTACCATCGAAGATCCCAAATCTTTGAAAAATATCAACTAAAGTCCATTTAACCATTGGATGATGATGATGATGATGATGGTAATTATAATAAATCAATGAAAATTAAAAAATAAGGTTGCCTCCTTCATAAACCTCACTCCACTTTCCCACCAACATCAACACCTAACATAAACACCTGACGTCGGCACCACTCTTGACAAATAGATGCAATGCCACTTAGAGATGACAATTCGAACTATCAAAATCGAAAATTGCGATTGACCAAACTAAATGGGGCAAAAAAAGTTGAACCGATGGTACAATAGGATGAATATGTTATTTGATTTTAATGCTTCGGCTCGGGACGGGACGGGTATGGTATTTACGTCATCGCCCCGCCCTGAACCAATTACACGTTAAAATAAATTAATTGGACAATTGGGTTTTCCATTATTTTTTCTATGATTCTGTACCCAAAAATCTAGCCTATTATCGACCCGCTAAATCCAACTAACCTAACCCAGTAATCCTACAGCCTACTACACAAATATTGAACATATATGAAAATTGTTTGCTAAATTCGAAATTTGCATTTAGGAATTGGAATATTGTTTATGTTTTTATTTCAGATATTGTTTGCTAAATTAGCTTAGTATTGTGTTTTTATTTTCATTAACTTCTTTTTCCATAATTTTTTTTTTCAATTTCATGGCTGGACCAATAAAAAATATTTTATTTTCTTAATTATTAACCATCCAAACTGATCCAACTTATGTGGTTAGGGTGCGTTATGAAAATTGATGGTTCGTTGATGATTTTGGTCGAACCGATCTTGAACCAAACCGTTTGCCAACCCTAAATGCACTTCTTTCAAGCACACTTACTCCATTTACCTCTGCCAATGAATATTCGCTTTTTTTTGCCAAGTGTGCTCTCAAATTCACTGTTTCCATGGGCACCCATGCTAAGCTATACAATCTTGACAATCGTGATCGTGTCAAGGAACTTTTGTTTGTAGAACAAGCATTGAGTTCACAGAAATCCATTACTATTTATTCTTGAAAAGCCTGAAAACCAAAAGACACTCTATTCACACCCCAATTCCAATAACAACTTCTTTTTCGCTCCATCAAAAGTGCAAGGGTCCATTTCACTAATATTTTTGCATTAGCATACAACCCCAAATTTCAAACTCAAAGTGTCGAGAACCAAGGAAACAAGCTTCGGTGAATAAAATTTAATTACAGTAGTCTCCTTCCCACTTGCCAGTTAGTAGCCAATGCTCTTTGCTCTACTTCTCCATTTCTTCAAGGTTCAAAATCTTTCTCTAATGGTCGATTCCACCACTTAATTGGAAATGGGTTTTGTTGGGATATTTTGTTTGTTGATGAAATTTCAAACTCAAAACGCCAAGATTCTTAATTGAATTGAACAGCTATAGAGGCTCTAAACTGCAGGCGCTAGGGCTTTTTAGTTTATGTGTTTACCTTAGGCAATAGTGATGACCCCGTGAATTGGACTCTATACGTGGCCAACCGAGAGCTACAACACGTGTTCCTCCTCTGATCAGTAACAAACGGTCAAGAGTATATGGTCGGTACTAGCAGTGGTGGTGACGACCACATATACTCCACAATCAAGTCAGTTGGAGGTGCCGGCATGCGCAATCTCAAGGGGGAGGAGAACATGTGATGGCTTGGTTTTGGAATGCTTACCTTTGTTTATGGCCAAGTTATTGGTACTTATAAGAAAATGGCACTAGATGTGAGACACGTGTACTCATCCGATGGTGTGAGACGTCTGCTCGTAGGCATCCATCAGCCACTTCCTAGGTGGGCGAGTAATCGATTCTTCCGGTTATGAATTAACATATGGTAGGGATGTCACATAAATCAATCCTTAAGGATACAGAGAGAATCCTGACCAAAAGATCCATTTATAAAACTGAAGACGAAGAGGTATTTCTCCTCTTCTTCCTTGCATAATACCTCAGCCAACCCCACGCTTCGAAAGCGACTCCTCGGGATAAACAAACTTCGAACTACATTGTTTAGGTGATATCGCGCCTTGGCCAACCTCATGCTTCGAACTAAGTGATATAACTCTGATTCATCCCTTCTCTTACACATTTCGACTGGCATTTGAGCCACATGCCAAGGTGCTGGGCGTAACAGTGGTCAGGAAGAAATATTTATATCATTCGTTGACTTTAAGACCGGTTATGGGTACATGGTTGCCGTTGCTCTCAACCGAGGCGTTGACCTACAGGGAATAAAGCATGAAAGTTAGCAGAAACTTTGATAAACAGATCGGCTACTCTCAACCGAGGTGCTGACCTACAAGGGATGACTCATGGGAGTTAGCAGAAGCTTTTAAGTAGATAAGCACATCTTAACCAATTCATTGACCTATAGTAGACGACACATGAAAGATGGCCGAAGTTTTTAAATAGTTGAGCTTATTTCAATCGATGCATTGACCCACAGGGGGCAACGCCTGGGAGATGGCTAAAACTTTTAAGCAGTTGAGCTTATTTCAACTGAGGCACTGACCTACAGAGGGCGATGCGTGGGAGATGGCCGGATCTTTTAAGCAGTTGAGCTCATCTCAACCGAGGTGCTAACCCACAAGAGACGATGCGTGGGAGATAGTCGAATCTTTTAAGTAATTGAGCTCATCTCAACCGAGGTACTAACCCATATGGGACGACCAGTAGGAGATGGCCAGAGCTTTTAAGCAGTTGAGCTCATCTCAACCCAGTCGCTGACCTATAGCGGACGACGCATGAGAGATGGCCAAAATTTTAAATAGCAGATTGGAATATGTGTTGCAGTACGAAATAGACAATGATTTGAAAGCTCTCGCATGTTTCCAAGAAGAACAGTTGGATGTGACGCTTATTCTTTAGAAAAGGCTGCTCCTGCTAATTATAGCAAATAGCTATTGAGTCTCGAAGCGGTACATCTTGGAGGTTCGTGAAAGTCACTACTAGATTGTAGACGTTAATTAAATCTGACATTTGGTTTCAACGATTTAGATTTGGAATGTGATTAACGGTCCAGATTAATTGCTTTTAAACTTAATGGTGGATATCGTCGAAGTTTCTTATAAAAGGTGTTGTTTTCTCATTTAAATGCTTTTACTTTGTGGCAAATCTTCACTGTCTTGCTCTCAAACCTTTTACAAATTTTCGGCTCGGTGAATATCATCAACATCTCTTAAGTTTTCCGACAGTCTCAAGCATTTCCCATTCATTTTTGTAAGTAATTTCGAAGTGTTTTCGCCTTCATTTTGCTTTAGAAATGGTTTTGGAAAGAATTGGGGATGCTGGTAGTGAGGTTGAGACGATTAGGATAGATAAACCGATTCTACTTAGTTCAGTCGAAGTGTCAAGGACAATAATGAGGGGAAAAAATATCTGGAAAAAGACCAGGTAGCCTTGTGGACACTTTGGTGCATTAGGGGCTGCAGATTACCTGTCAAAAGTATCATCTGCTGACCTGATAAGGCTCCAAAAGGAGTATAGGATCCCGAATAGTGTGGGTTTGATATTGCTTAACCCAGATGAGAGAGCATGCTACCAATGGCCGAGGTGCGTGGTTGTGAACAAAGCCATCTTTAGGGAAGGGCTAAGGTTACCCATTCATCCCTCCTTCCATTACGTCCTTAGATCTTACGATTTAGCCACGACCCAACTTAACCCAAACTCCTGGAGTCAAATGGTGGCGTCTTAAATGTTGTGGAGGGAGGCATCATATGGGGTTGAGATGACTTTCTCCGTTTTTCAGACCCTCTACATCCTCAAGGTAACTACAGGGGGTGATAAGACAAAGGGGTGGTATTATCTGACGTTATGGGGGGATCTTTTGCTTCTCTCGTATAGTTCGTTCCGCATTTCAAGTATTGCCCCCCACATGAGGGCCTCTGATGATTGTGTCAATTTCACGAATCGGCTTGCCCTTAATGGCTGCAGCCTGATCCCTCCTTTGTCTGGGTTCTTCTTAAGCCCTATTCTCTGTTTTCCTTTCTTCTTCAAGGCGTGTGGTCCCTCTGATGTCTCGCATCTTTGTTGGGTGAGGTAGACCGTCAAAGGTTCTCAAGATTCTGGTCTCTTCTCAAGGACCGTGAAGACATCCCAGCATTCATTAGTGTCGTGGTTGTAGAAGCGATGGAAAGTGCAATACTTTGCCTCTCTTCTTCGGGCTAATTTCTGGATCTTCTCCTGCGTCGACCTTTGGACATCGTTTTCCTTGACAGTCTCCCTTCGACATTTGCATTTAGATCTGCATTCTCATATGCCAACATCGACACTGTGTTCATTGTAGCAAAAGCTAGAGCTTGCCCAGATGTGGGAGCCACAGCGTGTTTAGCTTAGGTTTAGCTTAGGTCCACTACTGGGTGACGAGGTGTGCTACGAGTTCTCGCCCTACTTGCCTCTAAGGCAGTGGGAGTCTCTGTGCTGCACGGTTCCTGTGGTCATCATCTTTTCATTGATGATCTACACCCTCATTATCTCCACCAATTCGTCATAAGTGGCAGGGTTCTTACTCTGCACATCTTGCCAAAATAAGGTGTTCATATTCAGACCTCCTTTCAACGCTAAAATGGCCTCTTTATCTATGACTTGTTCGTAGTAGGTTATCTCATCGATGAATATAGTGAGGTAACTCTTGAGCGTCTCTCCGGGGGCTTACCTCATGTCTTGTAAGCGTTAATAAGAGAAATAAGTTCATTCATTTACATTTATAATTTAACACACCACTCAGGTCATCATCATCAAAAAAAGACCCAAGAGAAATAACACTGAATTCATTTTCAGAAATTAATAAGAAACAACACTTGATTTTCTACAAGTAGGCCGTTTGATATACCTATTAGAGCTATAGTTTTATGAGGAAGGGCATTTTTCCCACTAATTTAAGGAGAGTATTTTTCTTATTCTAATTTTATGCGAAAGAGAATTTTTCCTTTACAGCATATTATACCATATTCATGCAGATCACTTAATATATTTAAATAATCTCAAGTAGAATAACTTTATGTTACAACTTCTCCTAACTCGTTTGAAATAACTGTATTTAATTCTTTAATTCAATTTTTTTTAAAAAAAATAAAAAATTTGGCATATGCTAAACCCCCTTCTCTTTCACTCTTTCAGATTAAATTACCTAGTAATCCCATATTTATTTTCTAGTTAGAAGTAATAGATAGAGAATAATAGAGCAAAATTGCTTATCCAGTAGGAAATATATTACTAATTAGATATTCTTGTTAGGACTTTTATTATACTTCTAAATCTTTGAATAATTTTTACTAATTCGATATTTAACATGATTATTTTGTACAATCTTAATATTCATTATGCTACTTTTTTCTTGCGACAACTCTATCCCCACCTCAACCTTTCTTGTTTCGTTATGCATTGCAAGTGAGCCTAGGAACACTGTAGATGTACCTATATTGCTAGGCCTCTGTGGATGCATATATTGGAGATGTATCAAAAGTGTCATTCTGTGTAAGGTGAGAGAAGGAATGATCTTTATTGGGGAGATGGAAAAGATGGTAGAACTATAATTTGCAAGTGAAGAGAAAATACTTTGCCGTAAGTTTAGATAATAATTATAAAATTTTATTTCGAGAATTGGATAAAATTGAATAGGCATGAATTCAAACTCAGTTTTTATCACATAAGGAAGTTGCTTCCATTTCTAACCGTTTAAGGGGGCAATTTTCAAACTTGAAATTGTGTGCCTTAGAAAGCTTCTGTGCATGTCAATATTATCTGTTTCCCATACTATTCATTTGAAAATAAATTGTCATTTGTGGAATTGTCAAATTTTATCGTTAATGCAAGTATTGTGAGTAGAGGGGTAAAAAAAGTAGGAAAAGTTTGGAGGTGTAGAGCGAGATTTTTTAATCTTTGAATTGGGTTCAAATTAAATACTGTTTCTCAATAATTTGGTTCCCAATAATCATTGTGTAGTACTTCATAAGTCGACTTTCCATAGAATTAGGATGACTATGGTCCGAGTAAAGAGTATTGTGGAATATCGATATCTTGAAACAAGTTTAAGGGTCAGTATGCTTTACCTTTTTATTTTTGGGTTGGTCCAATTTGTCTAGACTAGTCAAAATTAATCGTGTCCTGCACATTATCCTAAAATACATAATACATAATAAGTGTTGTAAACATAATATTTTATAAAAATTTTGTTGGGAGGATTTGAGGAGTTTCAAACGAACTAAAGAAAATAAAATTTAGCTTCTATTTGAGCCTCATTTTTTCAACAATGTATCTTTTCAAATCTCATTTTTAACCACACATTCTCTCATAAAATAATTATATATGCATTTCAAAAAAAAAATTCTTACTTTTTAATCAGATATTCTCCAAAATTTTACCCTAAAAATGGGGATCAAACAGGGGCTTAAGATAGAATTTTAAGAGAAAAAATTGTACTCTCAAAACTCAACTTCTGTTATTCAATTTTTTTCTGAAAATGAAATATTACAAATGAACAACATTTTTATACTACATTTGGTATATAAGAGTTAGCTAATACATAAATGTAAACACCCATTAAACTTATTAGAATATGAATAGAAATAAATTCATCTATAATAACTCTACATTCATGTGTCAATATTCATTAAGTCAAAATTCGTTAAGTCTAGATTAATGTGAATCTTAATTAATTGTGAATTAATAACACGGAATTCATACATGATAAGAATTTTGTAATTTTGAGCTGTCTATTAACTTGCACGTGGGCATAATTTGATTAATTTAAGGTCAATTATAGGAGAAGTGGACTCTTAATGAGCTCATTTGTGTGTAAGATGAAAAAAGTCTAAAGTAAGAGAAAACTGAAAATTCTCACTTGACAGGTACTTTTAAGAACAAGTTAAAAAATAAGAAAGTTGCATTTGATTTAGTCAAAAAGAAACAACGAAACCCTGAAAATGATTAATCATTTGACTATTATTTTTGTGAAAATTTGGAATACATAAAAAGAAATTGTACTAAATACCACGGTTGACGTGTAAAGTTAAATGCATTTATCATTTCGGTCTGCTTGGAGGTTAATTTAGTTTCAGTAACTAAATACATTTTGTGGATAAATTTTGGTGTCAATATTCAAATAAGCGTATCTATGCGAAGTTGTCTAAACAACCTCAAATCAATTGATGCTGAAATATTCATCTATTTGGGGTGATGGTAAATCAGTTGAAATTGAGACTATAAGGACTTTTAGGTTACTATTAAAGTCTGGTTATTATTTGAATTTAAAAGAGACATTTGCAGTATTAAAGTCTGGTTATTATTTGAATTTAAAAGAGACATTTGCAGTACCGTCTTTTTTTGGACGTAATTTGGTTTTTGTTTCTAAATTAGACAAATGTTGTTACTTTTGTTTAATTGAAAATAGTAAGTTTATTCTTTTTCTTAATTCAAATATTATGGGTTCCAATTCTTTATCCGGTTATGATACACTATATCTACTTAATACAATTGCCTCTTATAAAGAAACATTGCACGTGAATTCATATGATATTAAATATATATTAATCAATGGAAATTCCACTTTGTTATGACATAAGTGTTTTCCTTTAGCTTCTTATAATGGTCAGCAATAATTCATTATGCTCATAAATGAATTTTTTCTTATTATGGTTACATATATCTCATCGATAAGAAATCTCAAATACTAAACATGTTCAAGGCATACGAGACTAAGGTTGAAAATCAACTCAGTAAAAGTATTAAATAAGTCAGATCTTGCCATAGTGGTGAATACCATGATAGATATGACAAATCAGAAGAATAACTTTTATGGGGCATTTGGTAAATTCATAAAGGAATGTGGAACCGTCCCACACTACACCTAATCTATCTATAAAGTTACAAGTAAAACCACTGTTGAGGAGTTACAAGTTTTAAAGATCCCACTATTAGGCCAATTCTCGAAGTGAAAAATGTTCGATTCTTTGAGAATGTAGAGTTTGTGGGGGAGAAGATAAGGTTTTAAGGTTAAGAATTTTGTCTGTTGCAATTGACAATGATCAAGACCAGAAACAAATTCTTACTCTAAATCTTGTTCAAGAAACAATTTTGAATCAAGACAATGTTACAAAACCTCCATACATAATCAAAAGATAGCTTCAGAAAAATAAACTCAACAACCTCAAGAACAAATGCTATGAAGAAAATTCAATAAAGAAAAGAGATAATTCGGATAATTTTATTGTCTATTTTCAAGAAAATAAGGATGACATTGGATTGTAAAAGAAGATATGATCAATCAATTTTCATCAAGCTACCCAAAGAAATAATTGTCAAGAGTGAATTGATATCATAAATAAAGAGATAAAGTCCATGAAAGATAATGATGTTTGTGAACTCATCTGATTGTCTAAAGGTGTGAAAGCAGAGAAGCCCATTGGTTGTAAATGAATATTTAAAATTAACATGGATTCGAAAGGGTGTTGTGGAGAGATATAAAACTTGTCTTGTTATAAATGGCTTTACTGAAAATGAAGGTTTTGATTTTAAAGAGACATTCTCTTCAGTTTCTACGAAAGAATCTTTTGGAATTATTATGATATTTGTGATACATTTTGATATCGAGCTACATCTGATAGTTTACAAATTAAATAAATCTATCTCTGAGATTAAGCAGATTTCCCGTCAATGGTAGCACAAATAATATTACACGCAAATTCAAAATTTTCCTTTAGTTTTTAACCACACATTGTTCATCAATCTACTATTCAAAATACATTATTTCCTCCAACATGGGAATCAAACAAGGGCTAAATGGGGTTCAAACATGCTCATAGTTGATAATTGTGTATTCCTCAATTTCAGTGTGATTAAGCATATTTTTCAGGTATTGTATGTCAATAATATACTATTTGCCTACAATAATTTATGCCTATTGCACGAAACTAAGAGATTTTTGTCATGAAAATTTGAAATGAAAGATCTTGCTGTCACCTCTTTTGTGTCAGATATACAAATACATTGTGATCGTTCTCGAAGTATATTTGGATTATCAATATCGATAAAGCTTTTAAAAGATTTGGGATGTATGTATATAAACCAGGTGATTCCCTATTTTAAGGGAGATAAATTTAATTTCAATTAATGCCCCAGTGGTAAACTTAAAGAAAGGAAATATAGAAAATTTTACGTGTTTCAACAGTTGGGAGTTTAATGTCTGCTTAGATTTGCATATGTCTGGATATGACATTTATTGTTTGAATGCTAGACGAATACTTTAGTAACTCTAAAATGGATATTTAAAGAGCAGCCAATTAAGTTAGTATTTATAGAGAATTAACGATTACATGATCACATCCAATAAAATTAGACCAATTGGAGATCATTGAATATTTTAATTTTGATCATGGAATATTGCAAAATTTTGTTACTGGGTTGCTTATTTTGGATGGATTTGAAAGACCATTTTAGTTATTCTACGACAATAGTAATCTTGTATTGCAACAGAAGTTTGATGATGTCAAATTTAATAATGTTAAGTTTTTATTTGTCAATGAAAGAATTCAGAGTATTCAAGTGTCTATGGAATATATTAGGACAAATTCTATAACTGCGGATCCGCTTACTAGGAGGCTATCACCCAAGATCTTTCATGAGCATACTGCTTACATAGGTGTTGGATCTTTTGACGATATACCAATTAAGTGGGAGTTTTTATTTTGATATCGTCTATTTTAGACACATAATTTTATCCATGGATATTTGATTTATTTCAGAAATAAAGTATTTAGCTCAATTTCATCCTGATTAAAATTTATAGTTGATCTCATTAAAAAATAAGGTAAAACTAGTTGGAAATATGCATTTTTTAATCAGATTGCATGAAATTATCATGCTACATATTCACACTTGATCTATTTATTTGATTGTGTTAATATATGTGACTAAGAGGGTTTAGTAGTGATATTTATAACAAAGATCGCTTAATCATATATTGACATAATTGATTGATGAGATTGTTCAGAGATGTTTTTGGGTGTGATAGCAAAAGTTATGATGTCATAAAGTTATACACATTTATTTGGTAATATATGTTGTCCAAGTGGGAGATTGTATGAGGAAATTTTAATTTGTAATATGGGCCTACATATGTAATTAATTATGGAGAAAATTACCTAGAAACCTACTTTTAAACAATAGTTTTCAGAAATAAAGGAAATTAATTTTCATTTCATAAATCAGGTGGTAATTAGAAATTATTAAATTAATTAATACATAGTTAATAATAGAAAATGTTTTATATCTTCCCCCAACCAAAACCACCCATCACTCAAATTAAACTCTCTCTCTCTCTTCTTCCTCTCCTGCATCTTCCAGGATTGATAAAAATGGAAGATTTCTAAATTACAAATCTCAGAAATTTCAAAGTCAGGCACCATTGATGGGACCCATCACGACAAATCTGCACCTATAACTTCACTACTCCCATTCTATCACTACTACAGCCATGGGTTTCTATCAATCAAACCAAAATTTTGATTCGATTGTGTGCGCTTGTTCTTCTAATTTTGATTTAATTGGTTGGTGTTTTTTGAAGGTGTTGGTGGAAGTTATGGAAGTGATGATTGTTATTGTGGATTTGAGTTAAAGATGTTAGTAATGGTGGTGGTAATTATTTTTTCGAGCAGATCTGTTGTTGGAGATCTGGTTTTTTCTGTTCGAGATTTGGTTGTGACTATTTGTGACCTATTTTGTGTTAATTGTGACCGGTTGTGACTTGAGATTGATCTGGTCACAGACAGTCACATTGAATACAAACTTGGTCACAAACCCCGTATCAATTTACCCCAGATCTTGTATCAATTTTTAACCCACACACTCTATTTCTTCCCCCAAAAATTAGGTCGGCACTCTCTTACCCAAAAATTAGATCTAAGACTTCTTTCCCATCCATCCTCTAGATTCTGACCACCTACCACATCTCTCATCGGAGTTTCACAAGAGAAGTGTGGTGGTGCTGGTTGGTGTTTTTGAAGGATTGATGGAAGTTATGGTAGTGATGATTGTCGTGGATTTGAGGTGAATATAGTGTTTATGGTCATCAATTTGAGTTAAAAATGTTAGTAGTAGTGGTGGTGGTGGTGGTTATTATTTTTCCGAACAGATCTGCTGTGGTGATTGGAGAGCTAGTTTTTTCTGTTCGAAATCTGGTTGTGACTATTTGTGACCAATTTTGTATTGATTGTGACCGGGTGTGACTTGAGATTGATCTGGTCACATAAAGTCACAATGAATACAAATTTGGCCACAATTAGTCACATCGAAGGCAAAGTTGGTCACGATGATTCTCAGATAACAAAAGTCAGTGAATTGGTCACATATAACACATGTATGGTCACGGATAACATGTGAAATTTCAAACTTTATTTATTAATATTGAAATTAATCATATGCATATTCATTCCACTTAATTAGGTCACAGATTCAATAAAATTAATCACATATCTAATGGAACTGGTAACAGGTCATTACTAAAAAAGAAGAAAAAATGTAGTTGTCGGAAAAGTGATGGATGATTGGAATATTCATCGAACGGTTGTCGGAGCATCGTCGGGAGGTCGTCGGAATGTCATTGGAATAGTTGCCGAAATTGTTGTCGGAGCCGTCGCCGGAGGTGAGGTGGGGTGGGGTGGGGTGGAAAAAGAGTAAGAAGGTTTGATGTGATGGGTGGGTGGGGTTGGAGGTGAGGTGGGGTGGATAAGTAAATTAATTGTACTATATTATAATTAATATTTAGTAAATTTAATTATCACCTGATTTTTGAAAGAATTTTAGAAATTTGTTAATTTTGAAATGTAATTTTTAAATGGAGGATTTACGTGGTGTTCCCTTAATTATGCACAAGGCTATCTTAAAGTTAAGCCCCAAATTAAAGTGATCTAATAAAGAATTAAATTATTGGGTTGAGGACATGTAAATTAAGCGTGGGCTAAATTATATGTGTAGAGACCAGATTTCTTTAGAATTTGTATTTCATGATAAACGAAAAACTTATGAATATATATATGGGGTTATGGTCTCTAATAATATGCAACTTTTCATTCTTTGTGTCATTCCATCAATACAAGAATATAAGAGAAAGCATATTAAAGAATGAATATCCAATATCCACAGTCAAAAATCTAGAAGGAATTGAAAAATGAAGTCTATGGACCAAGAAACAAAATTAAGAATAAGAATTAAAGAATCAAATGAGGCAAAATTCAAAATTAAAAGTGAAAAAGTCAAAGATGAAAAGATTTCAGTTCAAATTTTAAGATTCAAAATCTGGAATGGCGAAATCAAGATCTAGTAATAAAAATTTATTTTCAAAGAATTAAAGATATGCTCCGTATTATTAATTTTCTTGGTGATTTGATAAAGAAATCTTGGAAATGAAGGAATTTAGATCTTCAATTTCTAAAATTTCTAATTTTTATAGAGTTAAGAGTTTCTACATTGAGTTTATTAAATACGTGATTAAAATTAATTCGTGATATTAATTTAAGTTTTAATCCTAATCAAAATGGGACTATAATGTAAATGCTGTTTAGAAAATATTAAAATATGATCTAAAGATGAGGAATACTAGGACTACCACTAAAAATTCAAAAAACAAAACGATGGAAGTACCCGAGTAATTAATAATGAAAACAATGGGCCTTACTCTCAAGAATTGAGCATCTCTTCTCACCGCCACAGCCACCCCCACGCCCGCTACCACCTCTCTCAATTCATCATACTCCGCTAAAAATCCGGCACATACGTAATATAAACTACCCTAAATTTAATGTTGTTGGGTTAGAGAAGAAAAAAGTGTTACCTTTTTTTATAGTTTTTGTCATTTTAGAGAGTCATATGGACGAAATATACGGCCTTCATTCGACGTGTGACTACGCAGACAAGGCGTTGATGTCACCGGATAATCTGATAATACCGGCGGAGTACTATCAGCACTACTATGGCCTTATTTCTTCTTCAGTTGATCATCAATATCATCATACAGAAGTGTTTGGATCCGAGGATTTTGGTGGAAGTGGGTTCCATGGTTCTTTGGTGTCAGATGTGGCATCCGTTAATATTCAAAGGGAAACATGCCCTGGAGATGTTGAAGATGAACAGGGTTTGAGCTTAATCAAGGCTAAAATTGCTTCTCATCCTTCGTACACCAAGTTACTTGATGCTTATATTGATTGCCAAAAGGTTTAAGCATTCAGAACTGTCACTCTTATGTCTTTCCTTTTTGTTTGATTCTGTGTTTTCTTTTCTAGTACGAGCTATTGCTTATGATCATATATTAACCTAAAACTTCCTCCTCAAATGGGAGTTTTAAGTTATTCTTGATCATTAACACGAATTCAGCTGTATAATTTTTTCAATTTCAGGTTGGAGCACCCGTAGAAATAGCATGTCTGCTGGATGAAATCAAGCAAGAAAACGACTTATGTAATAGAAACGAATCTTCTACATGCCTTGGAGTCGATCCTGAGCTCGACGAATTTATGGTCAATCGCTCTAGCCAGCAGTTTTATATATTTTTCTTTTTTATTTTCTGGCCTTAATTTCTCTCTTGAACTTTTGGTTTCTCATTCAAGAATTTGTATGAAGTATTGTATTCCTCTTTCTCTAGGAAACGTACTGTGAAATATTGGTTAAGTACAAGTCGGATCTATCAAGGCCTTTTGATGAAGCAACTTCATTCCTTAACGAGATTGAAACGCAACTTGGCAATCTTTGCAAAGGTTTGTCCCTTACTTCAGTTTATAGTGTCTTCTTCTTTTTCTTCGTGTTCTTGAGCAATTGGTAGAGAACTTCGGTGCAAGTTTTACAATCAAAATCCTTGCACTGTGAAATAATAAATCACCAAAACCCTAAGATTGAAAGAGATCCTACTTCTTGAGTTACGGACTGCTTATTTCTTACAATTTTTACTCTGATTAAAATTGTGAATCTGAAGTTTATTGCTTGGCTATTATTCCGAGGGTTCTTCCTATTACTATTGGAAAGAGTTCCTTAGAACCAAAAGTCAAGGTAGTCTTCCTTGCAACAGTGGTGAAACCTCTCCCTTTTTTCAGTTTAGCTTCATGTTGATGTAGGGGTTGGTTCACTGCTGTTAAAAATATAGAAATAATTCCATGATATTCTTAGGATCATAAGTTTTATCTTTGGTAATAATTTTATTACATTTTCTGTGATATTTCCAAAATAGTTTCGTTGTGTGCTTAACTAATGGTCTCTTGTCCTTTAGGTGTGTGTTCCTATTATAATCCTATCTCCGGTGCTCACTCTTTTATCGTACCAAATTTTACGCGAATACATGCCAAAGAAGACGTTTTAATTATCCAAAATTTGATATATACCATCCAAGCGTGGGAGAAATATGCAAGTCTCTTAAAACAATTTCGGTTTCATTTTGAACTATTTCGACCAAAGCTTTGGCCAAAATGATTTATGATAGTCAAAAATCATAATGCATTTGAATGATCATAGATGGATGTTCTTTTTTAATTTTAATGATCACACTATAGTCAATTTTAACACTTCTCCTTTAAATTTTTTCATCATTTTTCATATTAAGGACTCGTTGATGAAGATCTCTATGTTGTGCTTAATGGTATGTTCATATTCGACCACTTGTCCACTAATTATAATAATAAATATAATCTTCCAGTTTTGAAACATTTTCTGTGATATTTCCAAAATAGTTTCGTTGTGTGCTTAGCTAATGGTCTCTTGTCCTTTAGGTGTGTGTTCCTATTATAATCCTAGCTCCCGTGCTCACTCTTTTATCGTACCAAATTTTACGCGAATACATGCCAAAGAAGACGATTTAATTATCCAAAATTTGATATATACCATCCAAGCGTGGGAGAAATATGCAAGTCTCTTAAAACAATTTCGGTTTCATTTTGAACTATTTCGACCAAAGCTTTGGCCAAAATGATTTATGATAGTCAAAAATCATAATGCATTTGAATGATCATAGATGGATGTTCTTTTTTAATTTTAATGATCACACTATAGTCAATTTTAACACTTCTCCTATAAATTTTTTCATCATTTTTCATATTAAGGACTCGTTGATGAATATCTCTATGTTGTGCTTAATGGTATGTTCATATTCGACCACTTGTCCACTAATTATAATAATAAATATAATCTTCCAGTTTTGAAGTAATGGAGCTTATCTATTTCTTGGAATGTGATGTAAAAATGATGTCTGATTACTCTTAAAGGAGTTCCAATTTCCAATGAAGCATGTATTGGGTAAGTGTGGTTGCAAGATATATATGAAATAAACATTGGAATATGTCTAGTTTCCAATCTTTTGGCAGTTACAGCTATGTCTTCTTGTAAGAAAAGTTACTTGGGCAGTTATAATTTATAATAAAATAAAAAGAGAAGATTGCATCTGACTGGTCTCACGTGACATTCTTGATCTTGTGCATGCGCTAGGCTTTGCATGTTTTACATCTAATTTGCTGTTTTCTTTTATCTTTATGATCTCCTTAATTTTCTAGTCTGGCATCGTTTTTATAGTTAAATAGTGTCGACAATCTGTACTTTTAAGACTGCTATTCTGCTAAGTACATTTAGTAGATATATTTAATTTGGGTGCTTATGCAAATCTTCATTTGGTTTGATCTTTTGATCTTAATGAACCGTGTAAAAGTTGCACTGTTTTATGCTTCTTCCTCTGAAAGAAAGCTGCCATTTTTGTCTATCACGAGGGTCATGCATTTGGCATTAAGAATATGTGGCAACAGCCTTATAAGTACACTGCTAATCTGTTGAGGATTATAGTAGAATTATCAAGGAAAAGGGTTGTCGATTAAGTTATAATTAAGGCTCGTAATGTTTGACAACTATAATCAATTCCTTGTGTTTTAAAGTACAATTTTACTTCTCAGCCAGCCTCATGTGCCCAGTTTTTGTCCCTCGTAATCTTTATGCTTTAACTTGTCACCTTTAGCATTTTAAATTTTATGTGCAAATGTAGATATTCACTGAATGTTGATGTACATGTTCGTGTGAAGGTTGCCTAATTTGGGTCTAGGCTGTGGTTCTACTTTGGTGGTCTTCTAACAGTCGATTTATTTTAGAAGCTTTACGATATTGTGGTTACAACATGTATCAGATATGTCGTCTTAATATTCATTAATTTCCAATATTTTTGCTCTTCAATCGAATTTTGAGGAGAAAGCTTCGGAGGGATTCTTATTGTAAGACTATAGTTCTAAGGATTTGGTGAGAGTTGTGAGATGTTGAATTCAACATGAAATGACCTTAATATTGCTTTATTTATTGCATGATACCTTTTATGTACTCTGAAGAAGCTAAAATCTTTGAGGAAACTAGGATTTACTAGCAAGCTCTTGAAGCAATGCCAAGTCCATTAGCCAAATTTTTCCTTGTGTTATTGAATCATGTTTATACAAACCTCTAGGATAATTGTGTTACAGAGTTTCGAATTTCGCAAGGATATGATCACCGTTTTCTGCACAGGTTTCGCTCAGGCACGTATTGTTTTCAAGAATCAAACAATGCATGTGAATGAGAACTGCAACTAGAAATATTTTTTGATACGATATTAGTCAAATGCTCGAAACCCATTAGAGTAGTCGAATTTTCTGCTGTTAATGAAGCTGAAATAAACATGAAATACCTGTGCCTATGGACTAGAGTGGCTGATTATCATCTCGGAATCAATGTTTTTGTTTGCAAATGGGTTATTGGAAGTTTGTTAATGCAACTAGAGTTGTGTTTGTTTCTCATTTTTTGTAAAAATGAGAATGAAAAATACAGTGATTATGGATCCTACACAAGAGATAAAAATTCAAATTTGGTGGTTTGATGTGATGCATAATGATCATATTTTTTATTTTAATGAAAAAAGAATGGAAACAAACTGGGGCTAGGTATTTTTGCAGTTACAAGCTCAAGAACATGACGCTTAACCCTATTATTTTATTTTATTCATTCAATTTTTTTTTTTTTTATTTTTGCTGAGTTTCTCGACTCTTCGGTGTGTCATAGCTCGATAGAAAAAGTTAATTATGTTGTTGAAATGCTTTTAACTTACAAATATGATCAAGTATCTCTGATTTGACGAGGGTTTTCATAATTCTTGATATTGATTGTAGTTTTGTGCACAAGTTCAGGATTCAAGCATCTTATTCTGATTGTGCTATTTAAATGTAACTGGGAACTCTAAGTTGATCTAGTTGTATTGCATACAATTTCAAGTGCTTCTTTTCATTTTCTTTTTTCACCTTTTTATGGGATGGGACGTGTCCTAGAGTAGGGCCCTTAGGCAAAATCTCCAAAGTGACATTTTCAATAATAATGACCTTGCTGAAGTACCCACTTTAGTTGTCTAGAGTTTGAGTAGTCGCTGATGAAGGGTCACCACTTGTCAAAATTCGTGGACCATTCAATCTGAAAAACTTAACTGATGACAAACTTCTAACTCCAAAGATTTAATTTTCACTTCAGTTGAGTCGTGTCGCGACACGACGCATGTAGAACATTCTATGAGTGAATGGAAAGGGATTTGTAGAATTAGTGAAATGAAGAGTTGAGAGAAGCGTACAAAGAAGTGACCAGGAGTACATAGTGGGGGCATATGGCAGGGCAGAAAAAGTAGGGTACCCTAGACATTATTGGGTACCCCGGATAGGATGGGTGGTTCATATGGACGCCCGGGCTTCACGCTGGAGGTTGGCCCACTTTGGTTATCAAAACACACATTTTCTCCCTGCAAACGCGCTGAGTTTATTGATAAACCCTTTTTTTCCTCTGTGAGGGGTCTTTGTGCCGGATGATGTGGATAAAGCGTGTTACTAAATACATTTTCAAGTCTTTGTAATTATTATATTTTTGTTTTCTTAACTTCATTGTATTTTAGCGTCGGTTTCTCAAACTTTTGTTGGTTTGAATAATCTATACATTGATTTAGTTAACGAAGACGTGTTTGGTGTGCCGTTGTGATCTGAATTGCACGATATAGTGTTTTTGAGCCGCATTATTTTGAAAGAATGTATTTTGAAATGGTAGATTGATGGAGAACGTGTGGTTAAAAAATAAAGAAAAGTTTTGAATTTGTGTGTAATATTATTTTATTAAAAAATGTGCTATTCAAATAATATCAAATTAGTGTTTAAGAATTTTATTTTTATTTTTTTATTATTATCAATTTTTTTTTTCAAAGAATGCGGCTCAAACAAGACTATAATAAATAAGATTTACGCTTAATTTTTCTCTCTTCATATAGTGGGAGTGGAAGATTGGAAGCTTTTAGTATTATTTAATCATTTATTTTCTCAAAAAATGTTTTTCAATTATAAATCGATTATGTAGCTTCATCCATATGATTATACTTGTATCTTTCTGTTTATCTTCCATTTGTTTTTATAGATCAATTTGGACTTATTTTCAATCAAAATGTAAGTATAAACTAGCATGTAAGCCATACTTCAATGTCAAAATAATTGACTTCTTTTCAGTTCCTTTCATAGTATGAGAAGTATAAACTTTTTAAGTAAAAAGCCAAATGTGTGAAAGTAAATAACCTATTTGATACCCCACGTATCCCATATTATTCTTTTTTGGTAGGAACGATGAATTGACCAAAATCATCAAGCGCTTCACTGGGCCTTGGATAAAGAAACTCAGTGGGTCCATACAGGTTATGGAGTTCCAAACAATTAAATTTCTTTTGCTGTCACTTTGATAAGATTTATCTTAAAGTCTGCCCCGGGCAAGGCATAGTTTTCTAAGAACTGACAACATATGACTGACCCATAAAATTGATAATTAAAATTACAAAAAAAAAAAAATAATAATAATAGTAAAATAAAATAAATTTGCTAAATAAAAAAATATTATAATATAATTGCTGATACAGTGACTCAACGTGGCTGCTAGTAGGCAAGTAGTTATGGTACGAGTAAGGGTCCTAAGTTTAAATTTTATCTTCTCTTATTTACAAAATTCGTGTTAAGTGTTAATAGATTCGATGGATTATGATTTGTGCATGGCAGTTCAACAATAATACAACTTTCATAATTTAAAATGCATGTAATGATGATTAAAACCTCGTTCAAATAAACTAGAAGAGGCTCCTGGAATCAAATACATTTTATGAATAAAGTTTGTAGGCGCAGTGTACAGGCAACTCTTATTCCCTAACCTGTTAGGGTACATTTCGCGATTTACCTCCCTCACAAAACTTTAGGGGCGGGGTATTGGGGGCCCTCAAGGTTGGGATTCAACCTTTTTTTTTTTTTTTTTCATTTTATGAATAAAGCGAATGAAGTGTAATATTTTTAGCTCTTTTGTTATTATTATTATTTTTTTTTTCATATTTAGCTGGAGGTTAAGCCGGTCCTCCCATGTATGTCTAATAAAATATGTCATGCATATTGGTTAAGAATTTATCTTTTTCAATTATATGGCCAGATGATGGTGGTTTATCCTCGGACGAAGAGCATAATGGGGGAGAAATAGAAATACAAGATACACAGGCGAAAACTGAAGACCGGGAGCTCAAGGATAAGCTCTTACAAAGGTATGGTAATCAAATAAGTAGCCTAAGGCTAGAATTTTCGAAGAAGAAGAAGAAGAAAGGAAAGCTACCTAAAGGGGCAAGGCAAACATTACTTGAATGGTGGAATTTTCACTATAAATGGCCCTATCCAACCGTGAGTATTTTTTCAATCTTGCATTTCCATCCACCAATCTGATTCTTACTCTTTGGCGAAATGCAAATAATACTTTCAGGGCATGTTTGGATAGGACTGAACAGGATTAAGGCATTCAACAAAACTTTGCAAATGAGTTGTCTCGTCCTATCTAGTTTAATGTATTAAACATAGAACTACTCATGTTGTTATGTGGTTTTCTAATGACAAAAAATAACTCGTAAAGCGAGAATCCTACACCATATGTAATATTGGTCGCCATGCTCATTGAATAATGTTCGTGCAGATGTTAAAAGTGTCACTATCAATGGATAAAATGTTTAACTGCTCGATTAATTCATGAAAATGGGGGCAAATTATCAATATTATTAAATTATACATAAGGTATAAAGTAAACAAGAAAATAATTATTCAGTCTAATTCTTACAAGCGAGGATCACACGGTTGTGGGCAGGTAAATTCATTTTTCCTTTGTATTGTGATATTGTTGATTTCTCTTTTTTCTATGTATTTAGACTTGAGTTCCATCTCGAAGAGTAATAGTGTATTGTTTATTGTTTTCATATTTTAAACGATATGAGAATTATACCCAATCTTGAACTTGAATTGTTTGTTTGAGATTTTGGGTTCTAATACTATATTGAAAATTAGGGGTTAAGAGGACTAACCTAAATTGTTGATTATTATTTTCATTTTTAAGTTTGCAATGTTAACTATTTTACCCTTAATATTTTATTACGCGTTCAAAATCATATCCAGGTGGCAGATAAAATTTCATTGGCAGAATCAACGGGTTTAGACCAGAAGCAAATCAACAACTGGTTTATAAATCAAAGGAAGAGGCACTGGAAACCATCAGAAAAGATGCATTTGGCCGTGATGAACAGTCTTTCTGGGCATTTCTTCACTGAAGATTGAGCAAACATGTTCTCATTTAACTGAAAATATATATGGATTCTGATGTTTGGCTCATGTATATTCCTGAATAAATTTATCACCAAATAACTGATAGAAATGTTATGCATTTGCATCATTAATACTTGGGAAAAAGGCTTTTCAGTATCTTCTTGATGAATTTCAATTGAAGCTCGACTCTTTTGACGAGTGGTGCTTTGATCTGCTTCGAAAGCTTTTTCGACCCTATTTGCATATTTCAGTGTCCTATGTTAAGAGAATTTGTAAGAGATAATTTGTAAATAAGTAATTCACTTAATTTACCATGATCATGAAATTCTTTGAATTCAACAAGCGCGCACAACTACTCCCAGAAAAAAAAAAAAAAAAAAAAAAAGTTGAATATTTTACAACCAAGATGAAAAGCGTGTATAAAATGCGTCCCTTGACATTTGTTAGGGTTCACCGTTCAGAACCCGAACTCTACTCTTCACTGCTACTCAAGATCTCTCTCTTCACTTGTTTTAATTCATCTCTGTAAATTATTAAAGTGCAGTGCTTGAGAGAGTTGATTTGTACGTAGAAAATTGTTTAAATGATTGAATCCCTTTTATTGGAATTGACAATATAATTTTTATGTGTGAATTGGAAAAGTTTTTAATTGATGCATTGAGTCGGGACTCTTCAAATGTGAAGGGTGTATATCAAAGAGTCATATTGTTTCGTATCGAGTATAACTACTCGAAAAGGTATATTATGAAAAGTCATGATCTTTTGATAGAGTACAGTTTATATCATTAAATATATTGTTCATATTTATTTATGTTAAAAGATGTAATTATTTTGAAAAGATACTTAAAATTTTATAAATTGGAATCTTTTAATTTTAAGATATAAAATTCAAAGGAGAAAAAAAAATTAAATAAATAAATAAAGTGTAAGACAAAACTGTCCCTTTAGAATGGACTAAACTCATCCTTACACTAATATAATTAGATTAATTTTGAATTTGTTGTACCTCTAGAAATCTAATTTACAATTCTCGTGTTGGCGCTTGATAATTGTTCATGACATAAATATTGGTTCATTTACACCACTACTTGCTCTCTCCCTCTTTCTGGATCATTAGTTACCATCTTGGCGCGCCAAAAAATAAAAAATAAAAATAAATAATAATAATAATAATAATAATAATATATATATATATATATATATATATGGTCACCAACGAGAGAATTTTCCATGTCAAAAAATAAGATAAGTTTTTCAATAAGTATGGAGAACTTCCAATCTTTGTGGTCTCAAGACAACAACAATGAACGTTTAAAGCAAGAAAGTAGGGTCCAAAGAAGACACAAATATGATAGGTTCCAAGGGAAAGAGTCATTCCTCTCTAATCCACAAGTGCAAGACGTCCAAAGGAAAGTGAAAAAGACAGGAACCTTTTGAGGGTGAAACTAAAAAAAGGCAAGAAAATAATTCAAAACCATGGCGTCCAAAAAGTTCAACTCTTTCTAATTTCTTCTTCTGACTATAATGGCATCTGTTTTCGTCCAAAGTGTCGTAGCAACTCGAATCCAGGTCAGCCCTTTTTGCAGAACTGCACGGCGAAGCAGAGCCCTTTGCAATACCATGATCAATGGCGCTACCAACTGGCATGATGCCATAGGAAATGCCATTAATGCAACAGTATCTGTGGCTAAGGAACTCCAATCAAGGAATGAGTTGATTGCACCAGCAGTTGCTAATCTGTCACCTGCAGCCAAAAAATCCCTTCAAGGAACATGCAAGGAGTCTTTCCAGACAGTAATTGATATGCTAGAGGAGGGACAAGTGGCTCTTGCAGCCGGTGACATTGTCACATTGCAAATTAAATTAAGCGCCGCCTTGGATACCGAGTGTGATGATGAACTTTCTAACTTTGGTGCTACGTTCCCTCTAGCAAATCTGTCTAAGCAACTTACAAAGAAAGTGTCTGTCTGCTTGGTCGATCACACTTGTCCTATTCCAACTAAATGGCTCCACTAATAATATCCCATTTCCGCGGTGCAGATGGATTTCTATAATCAAACCAGCATGCTCATAATAAACGAACTCACTGTTATATTTCCCAACTTGCCCCGAGTATAATCTGCTATTTCAAGAGTTATTACGTACACCTCAAAACCCCACAACCGCACACCAGAATAGTGAAACCCCTGGACGCTAGCCTCTAGTGTTGTGCTTACTAGCTGCATGTAATTTACCACATAATGGATCTCTTCAGCATACAAGAACAGATATTCTACAGAACACAAGCTTTCTCAAAATGTGGTTGCATGAAAGTTGTAATTGTGAGTCACATGTTATTTTATGTAAGCATGAGAATCTGGATTTGTTAGTGTATATGCATGCACAACAGATTTTGCACTTGAATAAAAAGTGTAGAAATGAATTTTAAAGCTTCATCATTCGTCTAAACATTTGTTTTTTTAATTTCGCGAAGTACTTCTTCTGAGTATTTGTGCACTATTGCGGACCAATATTACTTGCTAATTTCTATAGTTACGTAAAGAATTAATTTCTTTTTTGATAAAACATTCCAATCTTTGAGTTTACATAATCGCTTGCACACTAAAACAAAGATGTCATTTTGCAACGCATAAAATACAACATTTGTTATTTGAATGTTGCTAAAGGTCTCTATTGCAACAAAAATGTAAATGAATGTTGCCACTGGTAAACATAATTGAGACTTGACAACATTTTTTAAAAGCATGTTACTAATATAGCATTTTTGTGACGTTTATTGAGTGTTGTGAAAAGTTTTATTTTTCGCAACGTTTATTAGCCATTGTTAAAAGTTTATTCTACAACGATGTTCAGTAACTATTGCGAATGCTTAAAATATAGTTTTTCAAAACATGTAACTTTTTGCAGCATTTATTAAACGTTGCAAAAAGAAAATCTTTTCGCAACATTTAGTAAATATTGCAGAAAATAGCAAGTAAAGTAATTTAAAAAAAAAAGTTAAAAGACATTGCTAATTAATTAGAAAAACAACAACATTCAAAAAAGTAGCAAATAAGTTAAAAATAACATTCGAAAAATGTTGCAAAAGAGTAGTGATAGCATTTGGAAACATGAAAATAAAAGTAAAGACAACATTCGAAAAAACGTTGCACATAGGATAAAGGCAACATTGAAAAAATGTTACAAAAAGGTTAATAACAATATTTAAGGATAGTTACGAAAACATTAACACAAGTTTCGGCAACATGTTTAAAGTGTTGCTAAAAATATATTTTGCAACATTTTAAAAATGTTGCGAAAAGGTTATTAGCAATAGCTGGAAAATATTGCTAAAGGGTTTTTTTGCATTTTAAACATTGTCGTATCCTTCTACTTTACAACAACATCCAGATTTATAACATATGGCCGAACGTTGCAAAGGTTTCAACAACGTTTTTTGAACGTTACAAAAGGCCAAGTTTGTTGTAGTTACACAAAAGGATTAATTTATAACTAATAGGGATTTTCTATAGTATTTCACTTAGGCTTCACAAAACAATTGAAATTAACGAATTGGATGATTTTATGTTTATCTTTTTGGCTAAAGCCACTCAGCATGGGCATCGATTTTTAAGCATCACCTTCAAAATTTTGTCGAGTTTGGATACCCCCATCTTTCTTTAATATGAAAAGAATTATACAATGAAATGATGGGACTTTAGAGCCTTTACCTGGATTAGGCTATTAGGCCGACCCCATTCCTTCCGAGAGGCTGATTGCCATCACGGAAAAGATGGAAGACAATAATTTGTATCCAACACTTGGCAAAACTAAGTATAAAAGTCAATGGCAAGTGCCCTGGGCCAAGGACTAACCAAGGCCCCAGTCCTATGCCCTTAAGCTCGTGCTTAACAAACCCACTTAGATGATCGCTTGGAGAACCCATAATCAAAATACTCAAAATTGATAGAAACTAGGAGCCACAACACCAAAAATTGCCTTTCGTAACAGTGAAAAAACGTTGCCAAAACCCTTTTGCAACATTCAGGCGAATGTTGTAGGATGTGGTATTGCCGTAGGGTTTTTTGATACTGCAACGTTCATTGTGCATTGCCGTTAATATTTTAGCAACATTCATTGCATGTTGTCGTTGATGTTTTAAAACATACATTAAATGTTGTTGTTGACGTTTTAACGACATTCACTGCATATTTCCATTGATATTTTTAGCAACTTTTAGTGTGTGTTGCCATTGACTTTTTAGCAACGTTCAATGTGTGATGCCATTGACTTTTTAGCAACATTCATTGCACGTTGTAGTTTTCTATCTATTTAAAAAAATATATTGCATGCATTTTTATATTTATATATATTACTTCACATGTATAAAAATCATTTTACATTAGTCGTTAAATCTATTTATGCAATAAAAATGAGTAATAAATTTGTCATCATTTTATGAATGTTAAAAACAGGAATTTGAAGTTGTTGAATAATAGCGAAAATTTTTGGACAAATCTATGTTAAAATAGACATGTTTGTAACTGTCAAATTAGGTAACAAACTAATAGTGAACAAAATATAAAAGACAAAATATTGATTTTTATATGTAGCTCATGCAACTTAAAAGCCTAAACACTTATCCACGCTTTCATTATTAGCTACATCTGTATGATCTTGTGACATTCGTAGCCTTTCACGCTCACCTTGTTCCTCTGCCTCCTTCTTACTGTAAGAGTATGCTTCAAACTCCAAAGGTCGAATGTAGGTAACAAGTCCCAAAAGCATGACAGAGAATATAAATAAAGCAGACATGAAATTGCATAAAAACACACAAGCATCTATAGGGATGCAACATGTAGGCATCAACATATAAACATGCACAGTTACACACATGTATTAGGTATAAAGAGAAGAGGAAGAGTTATCACACCATTTTGGCGGGAAGCTAGTCTCTATTAATTGTAAGATCCTTGCCAATTTTTATCTGCCCAAGCCTTCCAAATTATTTATTTTCTTCAAAGACTCAAGATAAAAGAGTGTTAAATGGGAATATAGACTTAAATTCAACAGTTGATAAGGCCCATTTTACTATATCACATCAAAGTAACATTTTTATTTTTAGGATCCATAATCATCAAAAAAAACAAAAGACGAGGTACGGATACAGGGGAAATAAAGAAAACATAAAGCATTAAACTAAATACTGAATTAGAACATTAATTTGTTAGGAAGAGAGACAATGATCTTAAAAGTTTCATTAAGTCCCAAAACATCAGGAAGGCATAATATTTCAAAAGATGTTCTCTTAATAATGAGCTATGACAACCTAAGACATATCAAGTCAAGTCAAACACTGATTGGAATTCTAGTGAAATAATACTAAAAGTTATGATAGTCATATATAAGATATTACATATATCATTTTCCTTTTATGCCTAGTTACTTTATTTCATAAGTAAAAAATAGATACATATATTAGTTCTCAAAAACAAATGAGCATGTCAAAGATTAAACAAATTGAGATAAACCAAATGAAAAGTTGAGACAATATGATCAACTTTTCCTTGAATACAAAACACAAATTGAGGTAATTCTTTAAAAGATCAAATCATATATCAAGATGTTGTCATCATTCATCTGTCACCTTTCATAGTATCTTTATCCCCAAAAAGAAGTCAATAATAGATTTACATATAAGACCTTTATCCTCACCCTCAAATGTCCTTCACATTATTTGAATGCTCAAATTAAAAGGTAAAGAAGAAAAGTACCTTGCTACTATTCAAATAAACACACTATGTAAAGTGCCACAAATCTTACAAAAGGACTTCTTTCATCCATACAACAGCTCAGCTGTGGCAAAGAGAGTAAATCACTAATATATCGTCACCCTAGCCTGAGCTAAGAGAATTCACAAGATTTCCCAATCTATTTGATAAAAGCGTAAAATATGATATTTTCCCCTCTTAATTGTTGCATTCGTATGATTATTTGATGTCAAAATGAACTCATTATACTTTTGTTATGATTCAGGTTGCATTTTGATAGAAAATGTGAAATTTGGGAGAAAAGAGTTGAAAAGGACCAAAATAGAAGAAAATGAAAGTTCGGGGACTAAAATGCAAATTCTCCAAACTTGTGTTTAACCTTGTGATGAAGATTCAAAAGTGTTAGATGTCAAGAAGATGAGGAAATAGGTCAAAGAGATAAAATATCATCAAAGTATGATCACACATCAATTCCCAATCGAAGAAAATACGCATCGATTTTTAGCCTCATATTGTGACCCTTTTTTGACATGACATACGATCGAATTAGAAGATGACATCTGAAGAAAAGTTGTAGCACTTTGAGTTTTCTTTTCAACGCAACTTAAATCACCTCAATCGGATATTGTAAGTAAAAGTTATGGAAAAATACTAAACTTTATCCAGTGGAGAAATATTTATACTATGCGTATGCATAGGCTTGCAGACCTTGCGTACATGAGGCTACAAAAATCCACTATTGAAGCCTAAACAGGTCTACTGTGCGTATGCACCATTGTAACCATGCTTACGCATGGTTCATTCTAGTACCCGAATCTAAAAATTTCCTAATTTGATGCAACCACTTATGGAAACGCGGTTTTTACATGATTTTAAGCCCTAATTCGAGGGAGAACGCCATTCTTCTTCCTCTCCACATCAATTTTCTCTCATCTTGGGTGACGAAACTCTATGAAAGGCTAGAAATCTTTGGTGAAGCAAGAGATAAACTCATCGAATTTGGTGATTTCATATTTTTCATTCATGTAATTTAGCGCTTATTGTCAAATAATTCTAGTTTAGACTTTCTTTTCATGATTTTATTTATGAAGTTGATTTAACCTTTACAAGATTTCTCATAGATTTAATCATGTTTCTTCTTTTGTGGAATTAAACTAAGTGTTGAATTTCAATTTCATACAATATTGTTGGTGGATTATTTACTGGTTTATGCTTTACGTATGGGGTCGATTCTTAATTTTAGTCCAATAAACAAGTGTGGAAATATGGTATAGAAAGTCTAGAGTATAGAATTACAATTAAAAATTAATTGATCCTTATTGTTAAATCCTCCTACTACAGGGTTGGGATGAGAACCTCTAGTTGAGTAAAATGCATGAATGCTTGATGTGATTGATCCAATCCAAATGAGTGAATTCCAGCGCTTTACTATTTCACACATTGATAGTTAAACCTCATTTCAATTTGGTAAACTACGTTTTCACGACCACAACGAAAACCCTAGCTTTTCATCATTTTAATTATTTTCCCATCTTCTTCTAGATATGACACCCCAAAGCTATACTACAACTACAACATTATTCTTTTGGCGTAATCACTATACATTCTTGCTCAGTAAGTGAATAGAGTCAAATAACTCGTAGGAACATTTATACCACCTGCCTTAGAAATTAACTGATATGAAAATGAGTCATATGCATTGAAGATTTCAAAATTTAAATAAAAATGGCTGGAAGCTCATTTGCATTTTGTGGTAGAAAAGATATTAAAAAGTATGCTTATAAAAAACATTCAACAATCACAATTAGTAGCACAAGCTCCACAGTTTGATGGAAAAATCATGATCTGTCCATAAAAGGATATCATAATTCTAGTGAACAAACATAAGTTTAACTTTTGCATTAGACAAAATATACCTCATCTGGAGCAGTATATCGAAATATAGCTTCTGCAATTTCTACACTATTACCCTGAGCAATAGCCTGTGGCCAGCTCTTGCCCCAACAGAGCCATATGGTTCTCTTTGCATTTGAATTTCTGATGTCTTGTCACTTCTCCAAGAAGATTACCCAATGAAGCAACTTGCTCACGAGTTCGCTCGAAGTCTTGAATAGTTAATAATGGATCTAGAGACGGAGCCAGCCTATTTAAGATCAGACAGGTCTTCTCAACAACATTTATTACAAATATGAGCATATAACATAATTTACTGCATAAAATGAAAAGAATTTCTCCTTGTTTAATAGTTGTTCATATTTTTTAATTTTAGTTTCTAGATAACAGAATTGAGAGATTCTAGTCACTAAGTGAAAAACTTGTAGGATTTCATTATAAAAAATTTATATTTAGATAAAGAAAAAGAAAAATGTCTCTTATGGATTCTCAATGAACCTATCAAAGTTCTCAATGCTACAGTGAGTAGCGAACACAACTCAAAACTAAACTTTAATTATGAAAAAAATTTGCAAAACTAACACATAAATCCCACAGTGGCAACAACACATGCTTACTTGAGTACAATTAGAATTGAAGTTAACATGATAACATCAAATTCTTCCCCTTTTTCTTGCTCACAGCTTTATATGTGAACCTCTCTAATAACATCATTTATGTGAATCTTAAAATCAAAATTCTACAGCTAGCCAAACTTTTGATCAGATATCGCCAAATACTAACTGGAATAGTGGATTAAAGATTCACCAGCATTTGAAGTTGCGCTCCAACTGGGAAAAAGATTTAACTCCAAATTTCTCAGAAAGACCCTTCATATGCATAGAAATGACAACTGAACTAGAAACAATTAGAAATCTAAAAATTACAGCCTTGCTTTAAATTTCAAGAAAGCAATTAATTCAACACCTGACCATACAAAATTTAACCAATTATTAAACTAAAAAAATAACAAATAAAATTCACACACATACCCACAATATATACATATAAAGACACACACACACACACACATATGTATTTATGTATGTATATATGTATGTACACACAAGTGATTTACCTGCCTTGGTTGCAGGTAACGTGAAACCAAGTGCAAGGATTAATAAGATTTTGATCCCAGCCCTAAAGCACGTTATCCAAGTCGGATAGGATCCGACAAAGTACATAAAGCACATCGCCTTAGGAATTTCCACGGGCCATTGGCACCATTAGTGATAAAGAAATTACAGTTACTGTCACAAACAAAAGCAAATCCCTCCCAGCCATGGCTTCATTTGAACTAGAACTTTTACTGTAAATTCCTCTGGGAAAGGAAAAATTGGGGTTAGATCTATGCAGTCAAGTATCGGAGTTCACGGGCGACCTAGAAAACCCAACGTCGCAGATTATAGGCTTGCAAATGCGATGCCTCAACCTTCGACCTTGCCGTGGCTGTCCTTGGCGGGAGGCTTGCAAGCCACCGTTGGTCTACCATTAAGGGGGAAAAGAGTATCTAAAGAGACGAAGTGAGACAAGTGAGAGGCGAAGACGAGAAAAGAAGGAAAAATTAGGGCTGATTTGATTTTGCTGAGTTTTTCTTTTTGTTTGGGTCGGGTAATTTTTAACAATGTTCGACGTTCATTGACCATTGCTAAAAGTTTCACTTTTTGCAACATTTTTGCTGCAAGGGGAACTTTTGCAACTTTTCACAATGTTCACAGAATGTTTCGAAAAGTGGAACTGTTCACAACATTCAATGAACATTGTAAAAATTGACATTGGCAACATTCATTTAAAAATTGTTGTTAAAGCTCAATAAAGTTAACCAATTGCAATATTCAGTTATTAGAATGTTGCCATAGACTCCTTTAACTACATTCAATCAATGAATGTTGCATTTTAATTGTTGCAAAAGAGATTTTTTGCTGTAGTGAGAATAAGCCAAGGGTAGGTGCACAAGCATGAGGAGAGCCTCATTAGACCCAGAAGGAAAGCAAATAAGCATGTTGACTAGAATTGGGTATTAAGCCAAAGATACTTTGTTATACAAAATGTAATTAAAAAAAGCTAAGTATCAAGAAAGTTTCGAAATATGGCGTATGTCAAGCCATCAATCCAAGGGTCCTATCACCTCAATAAGGAAAAAACGAATGATTGGATGGAAAAAGGTACAATGAAGTGGGCTACCGTTTCTTCATAGTTGCTATTAAAGGGCCATTGATGGCTCAAGCGGAAGTGACATCCATGAAACTGCCCACTTTGGATAAATGATGTGACAGTTGGCCTGTCTAGCATTAACTTCTGGACAGTGCAGAAAGAGCCTAACCAGGATATGGAGACTTTTTTATCCTTGAACTCTATAAATACCTCTCATAAGCTCTCAATCGAAGTATGTTGAATCTGTCATGGACAAAACTCTGTCAATTTGTCATCCCATGCCCAATACTCTATTTGACTTGATTGCATTCTAACATGTGTCCCTAGTGTGCACATATTATACATGTGGACAAAGGGATGGCCAGATTCTATTGACTTCGACGTCGTTTAGAATTTGATGTACACAAACATCCACCATGACTTTCAACAGAAAAATAACACTCATATTCTCAAGAAATCTGATCCCCAAAACCCCCTTCCCTCCAAAATCTGTAGGATAGCAATTTTTCCCCCAAGAAGCCCAATGAGTTTGTTTACCTTAAGAAAAATCTCCTAACAAGAAGGCAGGAAAAAGTCTCTCTAGCTCAGAAGCATACATATTGGAGGCTTGAGAATTTAAAGGAGGTGGACAGGCATAGAATAGAGAACTTTCAAGAATGGAGATTCTTCCACTAAAGTTAAAGGCTCTTTTTGGTGACCTCAATAAAGAGGAATGATAAGTGTATTTTTACACACTTATTTAATATCTAAATTTGTTATTTATTGATTAAATGAATGAAATTCTACTCACAATTGTGTAATATTTACTTTTGTAGGTTAAAATCACCCAAATAAAGAGAACAAAGTAAAAGGAAGTGAAAGAATCGATCCAATCGCAACTTCGAATATGGAATTCAAAGGGATCAAATAGGAAAGGATACTCTGAATCATAGAACTACAATGAAATATACGATCAACCAATACATCATGTGCCCATATATATATCATCTGCTAATACACGACCCATTAATGTTTGGATAAAAATCCTTTCCGACATCATCCCATTCTGAGGACTCACAGAAATACCCCGGGTGGTGCCACAATCTGTCCGACGTACAACAATGTGTTGAAAAAGTTCAAGGACTTGGGGTTGCCACTTTTGGAGGGTATAATTGAAAGAAAAGTCAAAATTCAATGACCAAATTGTACAAGATCAAAGTTAAGGGACCCGACATGCAATTATCTCAAGGACTTAGTAGCAAAATGAACAAAATTCCATTTTCTTTTGGCTGTAGAACAAAACTTGGGTGCGCCATCTTTAATTCAAAAAAGGGTTTGAGGACTATTTTGCTCACTTTCCAAAATTTCGAGGACCAAGGCTACAATTTCCCTAGGGTTTAATACTTAAAAAAAAGAAGGGCGTAGGGGGGTTCATTCATTCTTCTAGCCCTTTTTCTGCTTCTTCTTTTTTGTTTTCTTTTTTTGTTTTCTTTTTCTTTCTTTCTTCTTTATTTCCTTTTTCTTCCTTTAATTTTTCTTAGCATTGGGAAAGTGAAATGAAAAGCACAAAGGAGAGTCATTCAAAGAGGTGGAAAAATATTTGGGAAAATCAAAGTTAAGCTTCAAATTGAGTTGTACCTATAATTTTGTATTTTCTTAATTATTTTGTCATGTTTGCAATGTATTGTGTAAAATATTCTCATTTTTATCATTTATACAATATGGGCTAGTTTATTATGTTAGGATTAGTGGTAATAGTTTAACCAAGCTTTAATTAATTTTAATATTTGCTCCTTAATATGTTAAGTTACTTATTTTCTAATGTTTTTATTATTGTTATTTATTGTATTTTCATTTATGTGGCCAATAAATAATTGTGTTTCGTGAATTGTACATCGTTCGAGAGAAGATTGTACACTTTATACCAAATAGTAAAAACCCTGGGTTTGTATAAAGAATAGAGATATATCCCTAACCCTAGATATTTTCACAAATATTTAATGCAGTTGTTTGGTTTTAATCGACATAGAGATATAGTAGGTCAAACCAATTAATTAGGGTTAGTTTTGCTTGAGAGAGGTAATGGACTAAATTTGGAAAATTGGGTCTAAAATCATAATGGGTAATTTGTTAATTGACTTGTAGAAAAATTGATTAGGCGACGGTTAAGCGAAACCATAAATCTCAACTATGTTTGCTTTCGAAAATTTCCAAGATTTTCATATTTTGTAGATTTTTAGTTATTTTTCAAAATCATAATCTTTATTGTGTGTGTTTCTTTTTATTGTTAGAATTAAATTAATTAGAGTTGTGTAATCGAAAGTATACATTTCTCGAGAGATCGACAATCCGAACTTAAAAGGTCTACTTTATTACTGGAATGCAACCCATGCAATTGTGGTGTAGTATTTTAGCAAACAAATTTTTGACGCCGTTGTCGGGAATGTTTTTACTTTGATTACCACTTTATTTAATTTTAGTTTTAACAATTTTTTTATTTATTTTTAATTGCTTTTATTTTTGTATCTTTTGGCTAACCCCTGTATTGTTAATCTACCTTGTATTTGTATTCTCTCCCTGTACTTTTCAGTTATTTACAAGATTCTGACTTTGGTAAAGTAACAAAATTCTTGTAATAACAAATCTCTATATGGACAATCAAGATATGTTTGGAGGATGTCTAAGTTGTGAAAATTGTTATGCGGTGCATTGTAATGGAAAATGTTTGTTCTCGTACAATAACTTACACACGTTGAAACTTTTGAGATTTCGAAAATATTTGATGTGTCGAAGACAAGCAATTGACAATTCTGATAAGGAGTGCATGCCCGTAGGAGATTATGTACTTGACAAGTGGGATGAGGACATCAAGCTTGTGGGAGATGGTCCACTTCTATTGAATGAGAAGGTCCTTGCAAAGTACTTTAAAGAACTTGCCACGTTGGATGAAACAATATGCTTATGGGAGATGCCATGTTGGATGAAAGTAGGTATAGATGTGTTTTTTTCTTTTTTTCAATCCAAGTAATGGATTTATGAAAGTAGGTATAGATGTGTTTTACAATAAAAACATCTAGAAAGTTTGTAAGAAATTTGGAATAGATTGCCAAAAGCTTCCTTCTTCGCTCTACTCTATACAAGTTATATAGAATTTCTATCCTGAGAGCCTCTTTTTTTGGCATGAATGATTTTGTATATTGAATATCCCAATCCTCTTTTCATTGGGATGAAGGTATGTAGTTATAGGCCCCAACATTAGGCCAAAATCATGCACTAATTGCTTTCAAAGAAGAGGTTGATTTAAAATAGGAAACAAATCGAATAGGACATTTTATTCATGCTATCGCACATTGATAGGTTGCCATCGTACAATAAACTCATTTTGCTTTTTGATTCAATCTGCTAAACATGCGATCGTAGGGCTTTTGTCTTGCAATCACAAGGCATAAGCTTGCAATCCTTTTCATTTTTATCTCTGATTTTCTCCTTTTGTTAGCTCGAATCCTCTCAATGTACTATTTTTAACCTTCATCTTGTTATATTCACAATTTAATCTGCTTCATTCCAAAATCATAAATAATAAATTCAATGTAAGTTTCGAAAGTTCACAATTTAGTCCCTCAACTTTTTAATTGTTGAATTCAACTTTCGAAATTTATGACTTTCTTCAAAATGCTCTATTAATTCTTTTAACTGATCACATACAATCCAATGAATGACCTTCAATTTGTTTCAAATCACCTTCAATTAATCTCCAAAATGTATTATTTCACATCAGTTACATCCAAATTGGGTTTTAAGTACAATTAATCATGTATACACAAATTATGTAGATATTCACTCAATTTAGCAATAAATAAATAAGAATGAAGCCAAAATCAGTACATTATCACACCTTAAAGTTAAATATTTGTTTGTATCGAGCAAGACTATCCACTAAACATAGAAACAAGCAAGCAAAAATATAAATACATTAGATAATTTCTATTGAACTTCTATCTAGTATTTAAATTGTTTGATAATTCAGAAAGGTTCATAGGTAATGCTATCAACATAACCAATCCAAAAAATATATGACAATCAGACTATTGTGCTTAAAATATATCAAATCGCATATGGACAAGTATCAAATTTGCAAAACGTTGCATCACGTGTTCATAATTCATGAGATAAATAATTTTTAATAATCATATTCATTAGTGGCGAGGCTATCCAACTCAAACAACATAAAAAAATAACATATTTTTTTAATTTGTTCATATTTTTCTTTTTTCTTTTTATTTTTATTTTTTGTGCATCTCACATAAACAAACAAACAACTAAGTTACACCCTCAAACTTAAAACACACATTGTCCTTAAAGTGCGCCCAATTTATACTTAAAAAGGATTAGCAATACTTCTGGTATAAATGATGATATCTCAACATTATCACTTGATCTTCCTTCTTGTCTCATTTTCTAATGTGGAAATATATAATCTTTATACCTTAAAGGAAAAATGAGGAAAAATTACAAATACAGTCACATCAGAGTTGAAGATAATTTGAGTGTATATATGTGGAATAAGGGAAAAATTTGCATAATTGTGATGCTGGGAATACTACCCTAAAAAAATTTTAAATAAAAAATTCGACAAATTAAATGTGCTTAAAATAATACACAATCCTAACTCAATACATGCAATATAATCACTAAAAGAAAAAATAAATAAAAGGTTAGAACCTGGATACCTTCTAATAAGCGCTTGCTTATAGTCCTAGCATGGCCTTTGTACACGTGCTTCGTGGTACTTTGAATATAACTTTGGAAGTCTTTCTAAGTTTGTGTAAGTTGACCTTGACCCAAACTTCAACCATCATCCAAACACTTTTCCACTTTTCACATCATGTGACTTGCCTAAATCATCCGATTCAAACATAACTAGAATATTTCAATCTGTTCATTGATTTAATCATATATTATCATTGAATGCCATAGATTCATTTGGCTCCATCATGAATAATTCCTTATTTTCTTCATGCTCTTCTACATTAGTTGTTATTTCCTTGGATTGAATGATGAGAAGATCTCCTAAAGGCATGTTATTTGGATCATCCGAACTTTTTTTTGGCCCTCATATTATTTTTATCATTCTCATCAATTTTGGAAACTGTACTAAATCTCTTCATTTGAAAGTGGTGAAGAGCGAAGAGATCTCCATAAGCATGTTGTTTGGATTATTCGAACTTATTTGTGCTTCTATCGTTGCCCATAGCAAAGAAATCTCTCATAGTCATGTTGTATTCATCAATTTCTACATGTGGATCATCTTGAATAGATTTTTTTTGTTTATCCTGTATTGTGAAGCACTATAATCTCCACAATGCTCCCAATGATGGTAATCCTTATCAATTTTGGTAAATGCATTATACTTCTTTGTTTTACGCTAATTAAGGGCAATGAGATCCTTATCCTCCTGTTATCTTCATCAAGTTTGGGATCCTTACATGTCAATTTTTTGTTGGTCTTTTGCTTCTTCCAATCTTGTAAGAGTTTCACTGTTATCCATGCCTTCTATGAAGTTCCATGCTCACCTACAATGCAAAAAAATACATAAGCCAATGCCCAATAAGTAAAAATCATGCTAAAATGCATTATATTCAAATATTCATCAAAGTTAACTCGAAATAATTTTATTTGAAATCTTTTCATTTCATTAGGTCCTTGACCCACTTATTAAGCACCAGAGAAAGCTTTGCGCAATTTAAATATCAATAATCATAATCCTATATATATATATATATATATATATATATATATTCCACCCTCCCATGATCATCAAAGGCATATTCCCTATCTGTCCATGTGATCACCTGGGAAGTCTCACCTGCAATGCCAAAACATGTCACATAAGCGTACCTCAGATGCTTCGGTGCCCTAGGTAGTGATCAATAAAACATTTTATAATGTAAATTCATTTTTCCAATCATGTCGTGCATGTTAACTTTCTAATGATAGGCGTATATTATGCATGCACGTGCAAATGCTCATGAATGGCATGCTCAAACAATATATTTTGGAAGCCACATGCTCAATCATCATAACCCTAACATGGTATGCACGATCTCCTTATTAAGGTCATATAAATGTTACAACAATATTTTATAGATAATAATTCGTGAATACTACGTTTTTGCATTATAGTTGTAAATGAATTTTTACTAACCTCTTTGCCTTTATGTGTGATCTTTCCATGAAATGTAGGTTAAGTCGCCATTTCACCTAACATCAGAAAATAATTTTTATCACCATCTAATATTAAACACGATCCTCGATTCGATAACCCTAACACACAAGAATCCTTACTATGAACATCAATGCTAAAATAGTTCTGATAATGTTATTACTTCAAGTTACAGATTTTACCCCACAACAATCCCATAAATTCCATTATTTTCCTAGTCTAATCACAAATGTCACCTTCATCTAATTGTCCCCAACGACGTAACACTTACCAAAATTAATTTTACAAGCCTTAGAGATAATTAGTACACATGTAAAGGTTGAAGTTATGTAAACTACCAAATTGGACAGAATCTGTTTTTTGAGTTTTAGTTGCTGCCATGTCCCATTTCATCTATCTTTTCACATCCTTAAATACATCCATTCATTCCCAATCTTCTACCACACTTATATAACATATATATGAATATAACCATGTCATGAATTCACAATAAGTACAGGATTTTCAGCCTCAAGTTATGTCCTTTTTGTAGCACATTCAATTAGGTAGCTTACTGTGACTGCCTTTGGTTTCCTTTACTTATCATATCACAAATCAATTTCTAACCTATTAAAACTTATTTCCATAGCTATATACCTTATATGTAGCTATATACCTTATATGAGAAAATTCAAAGCGATACATATATGTTCCCTTCAAAGTGTAATATAAGATTCAAAGTTGTGTTACTAAATTCCAGCAACTATTAATTCTGTCCATATTGAGTTATTTCAAGTTCTTGCAAACAGTTACCCCAGTTTTGTCATCATTAAATCATCAAAATGCCCCCAAAAAAATCTCAATTAAGTACAGAGGTTCAAGAGGTTATAAAACCCTCAAAAACAATAAAGACTAACCTCAAAACAGTGAACTAACTCAGCTGCCCAAACTTCTAATTCCAGTTGTCTGTTTTCTATTTCTTTTTGGCACTTCTCCTTTCTTTTTCACTTGGAATCAATTAAGGATGAGTTGAAGGAGTTAATATCTTATATAGGAGATAGATGTAAAGTATTTGAGGAGCTTCAGTCGTGCATAAGGCTTAGGAATGAAGAATTTGGCTATAAAATGACAAGTAGCATCAAGCATGAGGTGGTTTTGTAATAGAAATCTGAATTTGCACCCATCATTGCAGTAGAAAATCAAGCATATCTGACCTATCTTAGTGTTTATACAACCTAGTTTAGATTTTGTAGGATCCTAAAATAATTTATTTAGTTAATTCCTTAACTGCTTATTCGATTCCTTAACCTATTGTTGCTCGATTCTCGACTGACTTCAACAATTTTAACCTCAATATTTATAACGTCACATGAATCTTATATTATTGTATAGTGACCATGTCACTTCATGCCTTATGTTCCAAATATGTTAAATACTAATTTATGGTTTAGGGTAACCATGATTAACCAAATTGAAAGCGAGAAACTTTACCGATAATGATACTGAAACTTTCAAGATCACAATCGTTTAACACATTAGTATCCAACATCTAGATTAACTTAAATTTCTACGAAAGCTCAATGTAAGATTAACCGCCTAGGTCTGGGAGTCGAAGACTAATACCATATAAAGATCTTAAAACCTTAATAATCGAACCCACATTTTTAAGAGAAAGCAATTAGGAAAATTGCTGCAAATGATATTGTAAATAGCATGAAATGGATAAATCATAGTAGCCAAATGTGTAATGTGATGCTCGGGGTATTACATTGTGATATTCTAATATCACATCTAAGGTTTCCTCTCTCGAGGGCCAAAACTTAAACAATCAAATCAATCAATTAATGGCTAGTTAATTGAAAGCATTAACTCCAAATAACACAAATAAACTTGATGAAAAACGTCAAAGAATTAATTATAAAGAACCAAAAGATAATGTCAAGTTTAGATTACATCAAACAATTTAGTTCGTGATTGTAGAATAAGAAAATCTAGAATGCATAATCAAGTACATAAAGAAGGAAAGAGAGAAAAACTATTTTGGAGCTTTGATAAAAAACAAGAGATTTGATCAATCTTCTTCTTGATGTTTCTCTCGCTCTCTTGCTTGATCTTTTACTTTTATATTGTCAAAGTGTAGCTGAAAAAGTCTCCTCAAAGGTTGTATTTATGCCTTCTTGAAATTATAGATTAGTTGAGGTTGAATTGGGCTTTCAAAAGTTCAATTAAACCTAACTTTCTCTGGCACACCTTGTTGCAAAACGCCCAAGCGCAAAAAGTTAAAATTTGGTTAATACCTAGACGCCAGATCTCTGTCATTTTTCTACTCTTTATGGTTTAAATGGCACCTGGTCACTACCTATGCTATTACTTTTTTTACTATTTTCTACTTTAATTCTTTTTTCATGCCTTCTTTGCTTATTTTAAATTCTATGCACTCTTCAAATCATATCAGCATCACACTTTAATTCTTTAAAGCTCCACAAACTGTCTTTTATCACTATGTCACCTAACCTACAATAAAACATGAAAATGCACATCAAAATGTTCTAAAACTCTTAAGATCAATCTAAATATCAAGTTTAAGCCCCTGTCTGGCCCCCATTACGTGGAAAAATTAATGGGTGGAAATTTTTTTTTTTTGAAAAATGAGTGGTTGAAAAGGAAAGAAAAGTTTTTGATTTACGTATAATATTATTTTATGGAAGATTGTGTGATTAAAAATAGGAGAGAAAAAAATGAAATGTAATGGAATGAAAATTAATGGAGACCAAACGGGGGCTAAATAGTATTATTATCGTAAGTGAAACACACTCATCAAATATCCCTAAAGTATTTTGTTAATCCTCAAGCAAACACAAAAGTAACAAAAACAAAGGAAACACACGAGCAAAACTAAAACACATCGACTGACATACAACAAATTTTAGTTAAATAGTTTACTCTTTTGACTCAGGATTGAAAACGTTGTATCAAATCTATGAATTGTTTCAAAATGACAATGTAAAAGTCAAATTCTCACTTATCAATTGCAAAATGAATGTGTGTGAAAAATCAAGTCAAACGTTGAACATTCACAAATTGGTTCAATTTTTTACCCTTAATTATCAAATATATCATTTCTTCACTCACGAGATTCAAACAAACTCCCAACTTATTTTCTTGTATTTTCTTCCCAGTGTATAATCTAAGGTTGACGTTCAATTTACTATTCTCTTTCAAAGCTCAAATTTGGTTGAATCCAATCGATAACGTTAATGATCTATCCATGTGATGATTCTTTCAAACTTTGAGTGCTTCAGCAATCAAACTCATACTAAGCAATTCAAACCCACTAGTTACTAAGCCACATAATTCATTCCCAATTGCACATTTACTTTACCACAATTCATCCACAATTGCACATTTACTTGCTTATTTTGATATTCATAGTTCAAGATCAAGCTCACCCATTTAAGCTTTGTTTTTTACCCCTGTAACAAGCTTTAAGTCAGTAACTCTCAATCTATAAAGGTCAAAGGGTATCGGGTTTTAAGATACCTTAATGGACTTACTAACTTGAATCAAGAAGACTATAAAGTGAGGCTTAGAATTTTAACAAGTGCAATGCCCTTTTTTTTTCAAAGCAATTTTAAACTGGGCTGAGATCCTTAGCATTTAGTCATTACCTAGTTCATACTTGATAGCTAAAGACATCCCACACAAGTCTAGATCGTCTCTGTTAGCGACTAGACCTCGCCCAAATTATATTATGAATGATTCAAGGATGTAATAAATAAGAGTTTGAAAGATTGAGCATCTAAGTCCTCTATTTCAACCTATAACATATATGAGTTAGCTTATTCCTGTACAACACTAAACTTAATTCGCGTGCATAAGTTGTGTCACATTTTACAAAAAAATTTACTCAAACACATAAATTCGTTGCAATTCATAAGCTGATACATATTTTCAAGTATATCCAACTCACACAAATACGCAACACAAAAATAATATTTTTTTAAGACGTACAAATCACAAGAAAGAAATCAAACAATTAAACAATTAGAGAATTTATGTTTCACCCCCAAACTTAATCTAAACATTGTCCTCAATGTGGAATTAAAGACAAAGGAGGAGGAGAATTTTCCTACCTGAATACATTAATTGTCTTAATTGCTATTGACGTCATGGTGAAAAGGTGGTTGATTGATGGATGTTGATTCTAGTTTCGCCCCCAAGTTTGAACATCAACCTACGAGTAGAGCTAAAACATTAAGAAACTATAAACTAATGTCTAAATAATTGAAATAGAAAGAAAGAGCTTAAGTTGCCTCTCAAGGAACGCTTCTCGAATGTCATTAGCTTGACGTTATTGGAATGCCTTAGGTTGGGTCTTCAAAAGGCACTTCTTCCATATTTTGAAATTTGAATTCATTCTTGCCCTTCAACTTCAAGCGCCAAAAGGAAGTATGTTGTTCATGGTTAATGGTTCCTGGCCATCACAAATTGAGCCTATTCAGGAGCAACTTCCAACGGGAATTATAGAGAAGTTTTTGTTGTCCTAGAAACAACTTTTTCCTTGGCTTTTCATGCAAATGACTATTTAGTTCTTTGTAGACTTTTGCCTTTTTCCAAATATCACTTTAAAACTTCATTTTATCATGTTGCAAAAGTGATTTTGCACTTGCTACTTTCAAATCACAACTCGACTTCCTTCTCTTAAATTTTTTCTCCAAAAGAGCATAGCAATGAGGATCATGAGGCGGCTTCAACTCTAGTATAGTACTCAAAACTTCCTTTGATTCGACAACGTTGGTAGGTTTTAAAGGATCTTCTTTATAGTTCTTATCACTTTTGAGTGCCAAAGCTTCACAAGCCAATATAACATTACCCATTTCCCTGCTCTCTATGTAACTTCCAGAAATAGTTATATCAATACTTGAAGACCTATTTGCAATATACTGCTCTAGAAGGTCATCGGACAATTCTTTCTTACATTTTTCCCCTACAACTGCATCAATTGATTGGAGACAAGTATCGACGTTCTCAAGGAATTTTTAGTTTGATTTGTGTTGAATATGACTTGCTCTTATTAACTTGAAGCATGAGTTATCTTCCCTGTACATCAATCAGAACTCTCACAGTTGCCAAAAATGGTCTGCCAAGGATCAATAATATCTCTTAATCTTATTCCATGTCTAACACTACAAAGTCGGCCTGAAAGATGAATTTATCAACTTAGTCAACACATCTTAAACGATGCCTATAGGTATGCATGAGATCTATCAACAAGTTGTGAAGTGATGGCAACCAGTTTCACTTCTCCAAGACCTAACTTCTTAAATACAAAAGGAGACATCAAATTGGTGCTAGCCTTAAGATCACATAGTGTTTTTTCAATAGTAGAACTACTAATTGTGCATGGAATTGTAAAGCTGCCTGGACCCTTTAGTGTCCAAGGGAGCTTCTTCTGGAGAATGGAACTACATTCTTTTATTAGCTTCACTTTCTATGCTCCTCCAACTTTTTCTTCTTTGAGATTACTTTTTTTCAAGAATTTGGCTTAGTTTGACATTTGTGCCAAAGCTTCTGCAAAATGAATGTTTATATGGATTTTTTGAAAACTTCTAGATATTTTGCAAATTGTGCATCAAAATTTTTCCTTAAAATCTCTATGGATGTGGTAGTGGTGGCTTCAAGATTGGTAGAATATCTGGGCATGAGATTGAGTTACGCTTAGGAGCTTGGATTCCTTGCTCTGCAACCTACTTCTCTGTCTCTTGTTTGGATTCCAATGTAGAAACTACATCTTCTTTCATTTTACTCTCTCCAATCTCCTTACCACTTCTCAATGTGATGGCATTGCAATGTTCGCTTGGGTTTACTTTGGTATCACTAGGAGATTTTTTTCCGGTTTGAGAGTTTATTGTAGTAGCTAGTTGACCACTCTGTACCTTAAGAGATTTCACTATGGCCCCATGTTGGTCATATGACTTTCAATGTTGTTTAGCCTTAACTTATTTTTATTGACCTCGCGCTATTCTTTGAAATAAAGTTCCCAAGATATCCTCCAATGATAGCTTTTCTTTAGAAACCTGATTATTGAACCTAAAAAGAGGTTGCAGCACATTCCTGGTATTGCCATAAGATGGATTCTTATAGTTTTGCAACCTTGGATGATAGTAGTTTGATGAGTTACTCCATCTTTGGTTAAAATTTTAGTTGTTTACACATAGAACCTATTTCCTCTACATGTCAATCTTTTGGTTTAGTGTAGAAGCAACCACAGCCTCATCTGGTCTCTGCTAAGTTTTTGTATTGTTAGTGCAGCTATTTGGCTAGTAAGCAATGACGTTTGAGCTACAAGAGTTGTAATAGTATCCACTTCATAGAGATCAACAATTTTCTTTCCACTTGAATGCTCACTTGGCCATTGATAATTGTTGGTGGCTATTTTGTCCAATAAGGAATTAACATCATTTGCAGTTTTTGACATCAAGGTACCACTTGTTGCAACATCAACTATAGTTCGTGTCTAACCATTGAATGCATTGTAAAATATCTCATCTACATCCAATTTTGATAAACATACGGAGGACATCTTCTAAGTAACTCTTCGAATCTCTAAAAGGCCTCATTAAATGGTTCAAATTTAGTTTGTATGAATTGTCCAATCTCACTCCACAATTGAGCTAAGTTGAAAAAGATTCTCCAAATCGATTCCAAATCACCTGTTCTAATCAATTTAGGCTTCATTTCAAAGTTGTTTGCCACAATAGTTTGTCGTGCAATACTCGAGTAATTTTTGGTGACAACTGGACGGACATACTCTCGAATAGCCAGCTGTTGATTAATGTATGAATGTATGTGCATATGTGCTTTACAATAAAAACCCCACAATTGAGCTAAGTTGAAAAAGATTCTCCAAATCGATTCCAAATCACCTGTTCTAATCAATTTAGGCTTCATTTCAAAGTTGTTTGCCACAATAGTTTGTCGTGCAATACTCGAGTAATTTTTGATGACAACTGGACGGACATACTCTCGAATAGCCAGCTGTTGATTAATGTATGAATGTATGTGCATATGTGCTTTACAATAAAAACTTCTCCAAAGTTTATAAAAAACTGGGAATAGATGTTCAAAAGCTTCCTTCTTCATTCTCCTTTTTGCAAGATACATGGAATTTTTATCCAAAGAGCTCATTTTTTGCTTGAATGATTTCGCATATTGAATACCCACAAACCTCTTTTAATTATTGGATGAGGGTATGTATTGATGGTCCCCAACATCAGTTTAAAAATCATGCCCTAATTGCTTTCCAAGAAAATGTTGATTTAAAATAGGAAACAATAGCGAATATGACATTTTATTCCATAAAATCGCACCTTGATAAAGGTTGCAACCACAAAATACACTCATTTTCTTTCTACTTCAAAGCACAAGTTTTCTTTGCAATCCTAAAGCACAAGTTTGCTATTCCCTCCATTTTGGTCCGTATTACATGTTTGCTATACCACAATTATATTGCAACACACGGTATCAAGTTGTATAATATAACCGTTAAGTTAGCATATCGAACCCATATGGATTGAATATCAATTTCATACTAAGTACTATAATTGAATTGCCCTTATTTTATCTAGACGATCGAATTTGTATTACCAATGTTTATTTGATTCTAAGGTGAATATTGTGATGAACCCAATGATTTTATACTCAAAAGAATTAATCTATATGAGAAAGTTTGGGATTATGGTTTCGTCTAACTATCGACTATATTTCTCAATTATATAGTTATCTCTAATGAATTTTCTCAAGTTTATAAGCACTTACCATAATGTGATTCTACTCCCTCTCTCGATTGCCAAGTAAAAATATTCCTAGAAATTAAATCCAATATCTCTATTTCGAATTAAAATCCAAGAATAATCAAGTTTTAAGGTTCTTATGTGGAATGGCTTCAAAGGAATTATATTATCCCTCGAAAACTATAATTTCGCAGGCTGTATTATTCTAAGATTTAATTATAAGGTTCCCTCTTTCAAGTTCTAAAACATAAACAATCAAATCATTCAATTAACGGTCAATTAATTGAAAGCATTGAATACAAATAACACAAATAAATTTAATGGAAAACCTCAAAGAATTAATTTTAAAAAATCAAAAGATAATATCAAGTTTAGATTACATCTAACCCAATATATAAGATTTAGTTCATGATTGTAGAATAAGAAAATCTAGAATTCATAAACAAGATCATAAAGAAGAAAAGAGAGAAACTGTTTTGGAGCTTTGATCAATCTTCTTCTTGATGTTTCTCTCGCTCTCTTACTTGATCTCTTGCTTTTGTCTCGTCAAAGTGTAGTTGAAAAGTCCCCTCAAAGGTTGTTTTTATGCCCCTTGTAGTCATAGACGAGTTGTGGTTAAATCGGACTTTTAAAAGTTGAATTAGACCTGAATTTTCACGGTGCAGTATGCAACTAGTTAAAACTTGGGAACGCATAGGCACTATGGATGTAGCTCCTAGGCCCAGATCTTTGTCATTTTTCTACTCTTCTGGGCTCAAGTGGTGCCTAGGCGCAAGTCTCTACCTATTTTGTTACTTTTTTTCTATTTTCTGCTTTGATTCATTTTTTCTTACCTTCTTGGCACTCCTCGATTCATATCATCATCACTCTTTGATTCCTTTAAGTTACACAAATTGTTTTTTATTACCATGTCACCTAACCTACAATAGATCATGAAAGCACACATCAAAATGTTCCAAAACTCTTAAGATCAATCGATTTTGTTTCAATCGACTCCTTCCTATGCACAATTTTGATCCTTTATCTTCTAATATTCACAATTTAATCTACTTCATTCCAAAATCATTGATAATTAATTCAACGCAGGTTTCAAAAGTTGACAATTTAGTTTCCAAACTTTTTAAATTATTGAATTTAACTCTCGATACTTATTAATTTCTTCAAAATGTTCCATTAATTTTTCTAATTGATCATGTGCAATCTAGATGATTTTCATTTGTTCTGAATAAACCTCAATTAAGCTCCAAAATGCTTTCTCACTCCAATTGAATCAAAATTTGGATTTTACCTATAATTAATCATATTTACTTAAATTAAATAGCTATCCGCGTGGTTTAGCAATAAATAAATAAGAATAAAAGCCCAAATTAGTACATAATATGCACTTATCACATTCCAAACTTAAACTATTGTTAGTCCCAAGCAAAATTATCTACTAATTACATAAGCAAACAAATAAAATATAAACGCATTAGATGACATCACCGAACTTCCACAAGTATTGAAGTTGTTTTATAATTTTCATAGGTAATGCTGTCAATATAAACAATTCAAACACATATAACAATCATAATATCGTGCATAAAACATATCAAATCGCACATGAATAATTATCAAATTAACAAAAATGTTACATCACATATTCAAAGTTCATAGCCATAAACAATACTAAATAATCATATTTATTAGCGGTTATTTTTGAATTTTTTCATTCTTTCCAATTTTTGAATTTTTTTATGCATATCACACAAACAAACAAATAACTAAGTTACACCCCAAACTTAAAATGTACATCATTTTTGCACAAAATATGCTCATAAAGATTAGAAAATGTGTCATTTATATGATGATGCCTCAATATTAGCACTTGGTCTTCAATCTTTCTTCTTTACTCATTTGTTCATTTTGCAAAATATAATCTTCATACCTTAAAAGAAAAAAGAGAAAGAAATTACAAATACAATGACACAAGTTAAAGATAATTTTAGTGTAGATATATGGGATGAGGGAAAATTTTACATGATTGTGAACCTATGAATACGACCCTTAAATATTCAAAATCGTAAATTTGACAATAACTAAGAGTTCCTAAATAGTAAATACAATCTTAAGTCATTATATGCAATGTAATTACTAAAATAAAAATGGAAAGAATAAGGATTTTTTTTCCATTAAGTGCTTATTTATAGTCCTAGACTAACTTTTACACAACTGTTTTATGGCACTTTGAATATTACATTTGAGATCCTGCTTAGTAGGTTGACCCAACACCAAACTTTAATTATTCTCCAAACTCTTACTTTGTCATTTCCCACATCATATGAATAACCTAAATTACCAAATTCAAACACAACTATAAATACTTCAATCACTTTGTCAGCTTCAATAAAAAAATCCATAAAGTAGGAAGATTGCATGTTAATTCCATCTTAATGCTGATGATTTATTTGGCTCCTTCTTAATTATTTCCTCGGTCTTTCCATTCTCTTCTTCTTTAGTTGTTTCAACGGGTTGAATGATGAGAAGATCCTCTTAAGTCAAGTTATTTGGATTATCCAGACTTAGTTAGGCTACCATCCTATGCATGGCCTATTGACATGTGGCTAACTTCTTGTTTTGATTATCAAAAATAAATTACGTTTATTTCTAACAAATTAAATTTGAGTGTTTATAGCGATTATTGCAAAATAGATAAAAATGAAGACATGAAGATCAAGATCTAAAGACTTCAAATTGACGATCGATATAGAAACAAAATTGGAATTGATGGATTTAAAGACAAAAATCGAGAACTCAAGTCAAATTGGCTTGAAGAAAAGGTCAAACGTCGAATACCGAGACATAAAACTTAGATGCTTTGAACTCGTTTGTAAAGGTGAAATACTTTAATTCTTAGCATAGCATAAAAAGAATTATTATGCATAAGAAAAATTCAATTTACAAAAACAATCGCATAAAAGTTATTTTTCAAAAGGCAAGTATTTCAACTCAACGATCCAATTGTTACAAAATCACTTATTTTGAGAAATTAAATAAGAAAGTCCTTTAAGATCCTACATTGATCAAAATTATCATGAAGGAAAGTGTCTGGAGACACTCTGTCCATCTGGACTTATGGATTGTCAATCGAACGTCCGAATTCCTCAACGGTAAAAAAATTGGCCGTTTGGAATATGACATATAATGGTTACTTTTGCACTGCCCAATTCAGATTCTGACATCCAAATCAACTCTTCATTCATCAATAACTTTTCAAGAGCATTGAACTCCCAACTACGTTATTTTTCTTTATTCAAAAGATCAAATTGTTTACTTCTTGAAAAACTTTTTGAGTGAATCAAATTATTGAAATTTATTTTTCTCATAAAAAGTTTTCTATTCTAACACGTGAACTATATTCATTGCTATATATTAGAGTGTTAGCCTACCTCTTTATTGGTACTTAATTTTGACTATACAATTTATTAAGAGAGAAGATTTCATTTGTAAAATTTATTCTTGTTTTAATTGTAGGTCGTGTTGAGGTCTCGTAAAGCTCAAAGGATCGATTCTCTTTGTCGTATGTCACCAAATGCATTGTAAAGGATTGGATTGTATCATAAGTCAATCCATTAAGTGAAAAGGCCTTGCCCGTGCCGAAGAGCTTGATAACGGAGGACGTAGATCATTGTTTTGAATCGAACCTCCATAATTATATCATTTGCATCGTTTCCCTCTTTACTTACCACTTTTATATTGTGCTCATTGCTTGTTTTTATTTGGCCTTGTATTTGTGCATATTTGTCTTATTGTTTAATTAGTAATTAAATTGATTTAGAAATTGAATTAATTTTCAAAAAAAGATTTGAAAACCAATTCACCCCCTTGGGTTAGTCTTTCTTGAGCTTTCAATTGGTATCAGTGCAAGGTGCTAATTTTAAAAAAAAATTAAAAAAAAAATTCACAATCTTGAGCAATGGCTAACTACACTCTCTAATTTCTAGAGGGGCACTATACTAATCGGCGTCCTTTCTTTGATGACACACATATAATTATTGGAAAGCTAGGATGATGATTTATATACAATCTATAAATTATATATTTGGGAAGTTGTTGAATATGGTCCTTATAAGCCTACCAAGACCATTAAAATAGATGGCCAACTGGATCAAATTATTCCTAAACCTAGAGAAAAATGTGATGAAGATGACAAGAGAAAATTATTCTAAATGCTAGAGCTAGGAATCTAGTTTATTTTGCATTGGATAAAAATGAATTCAATCGCATTAGTACATGTGATTCCGCATATGATATTTGGCATGCATCAGAAGTTTCTGATGTCGACACTAGTAACGTATCTCTTAGTTAAGGAATTTGAAAATTTCTTCATAAAACAAGATGAACCCATTATTGACATGATTACTTGCTTTGACGATGTTGTTAATGGCATCAAGGCTTTGATCGTAAATTTACTAACGCTGAGCTTTTAAGTAAAATGCTTAGGTCACTATCGGAAGATTGGAGTACATTGAGAATGTTGATAGAGAATAACAATGATATTAACACATATCCTTTGGAATAACTCTATGGAACATTAATAACTTATGAGCTCAACAATGCCAAAGTCAAAGAAAAGACAAGAAAAAGCAAAGAAAAATCGAATGAGCCTCCTAAGCACCAAATTGTTCTAAAATCGACAATTGAAGAAGAACGACAAGTGACAACATGAGTGGTGAAGAGCTCGGCGGTATGGTCCTTCTTGTAAGAAAATGAAGAGATCTTAGAAACAATAATTCTAAAAGAAGGAAGAAAAAGGTGAAGAAAGAAGCAAGAAAATTATTTGCTACGATTGTGACAAACCCAATCACAAAAGAAAAGAGTGCCTGAACCAAAAAGAAAAATATCAAGAAAATGGTACTACAAGATATATGAGATGAAAGTAATGATGATGACCTCAATGAAAACGATAGCTAAGATAAAATCGACAACAAGTGCTTCATGGCGATCGAAGACGAGGTAAATTCTATCAAAAAATCTTCATATGATGAATTATCTACTTCCTACGGTGAAATGCTTGAATAATTTAAAAAGCTTGCCTTAAAAAAAAAAAAAAAAAAAAAAAATCTTTGTTGAAAAATGAAATAAAGAAAATCTTGGAAAATCAAAAAGAAAATGAGAATTATGATTTATTAATTAAAGAAAATGCTTTCCTAAAAGAAAAAAAATCAAGGACTTAATTATTCATAAATTTACTCAAGGGAAGAAAAATTTGACTTAATACTTCATGATAAAAAATGTGTCTTTGACAAATGAGGGATTGGACGCAAACCATTCTTGAAACAAATATAAACATATTTGTTAAAAGTTCAACTTCTTCTACTTCTAACATTACATGTAGCTTTTGTAATAAGGGTGGACATGTTGCATTCAATTGTTTAACTAAAAAGAGGCTATACTTTGAAAGCTAACATAAGTGGATTCAGGAATCCACTAAAACTAACTACCAAGGACCCAAATTTGTATGGGTACCAAAAATCAAAAATTAAATCGGTCTTGTAGGTTCCAAAGAAAATAAAGAGCAAATGGTTCTTAAATAGCGGATGCTCGAAACACATGATAGAAAATTGATCTCTATTGTCGAACTTCAAGAAAGGTGATAGAAATCATGTCACTTTTGGAGATAATGCTAAAAGAAAATTTATTGGCATTGAAAACCTTGGTAACCATTCACCCCCTTCTATTGGAAATGATTTATTAGTCGATAACCTCAAACATAATTTGCTAAGTCAATTATGTGATAAATGTTAAAACATTCAATTCAATTCTTCCAGGTGCTTTATTAATGATGCTACATCAAAAGAGGTGGTATTTATGGGAAGTCATAGTAAATATTTTTATATCATAAATATTGAATTTGAAAATCATGAAAAATATTTATGGAGTTTGAAAGAGGATACTTGGTTGTGGCATAGGAGATTAGGTCATGTTAGCATGAATCTTCTCTAAAAAAATTTCAAGTAATAAATGATTGCCAAATTTAAAATTTGAGAAAGATGGGATTTGTGATGCTTGTCAATTTGGAAAACAAGTAAAGAATTCTTTCAAACCTAAACTACACTCTTCAACTACAAAACTATTACAACTTCTCTGCATAGATCATTTTGGACCATCAAGAACCGCTAGCTTAGCAGTAAACTTTTGCCAAATTTACTTGGGTCTTATTTTTAAGCCTTATGATAAGTGCGTCTTTATACACTTATTTAATTAACAAACGTGACTAAATTACGAGCGAATTGTTTAAATTGTGGCTTATTTCGTTTGATTTGTATATCGTAGGTTTTATTGATGGACATGCTGGAATTCACGTGAAAAAATTCAAAAAAGGGTCGAAACGAAGCAAAGTGAAAGTTCAAGGACCAAAGTGCAAATACCCAAAAGTTGAACTAAAAGGCAAATCGAGAATGCAAATGAGCTAAGTATCAACTCGGGGATAATACGAGATGATCAGAGGAAGAAAGACAAGAAAAAAGACCAAAATGAAGAAAAACGAAAGGCTAGTGACTAAAATGCAATTATCCAAAAGATGAACAGAGGGAGTGATCGAGGATCTGATCGAGGATTTGATCAAGTCATGTACCAATTGGAGGTTAATATAGAAGAAAAGAAAGTTTAAGGACCAAAATGGACATCTTTGAAAGAAGTACTACTATGCGACCGCATAGTAATCCTTCCATGCTGTCGCATGCATGGTGATCGAAACTTTTTGGTCACATAAAAAGCTAGACTCGTCAGATTTCGGGGTAGAACGCATTGGGAGGCAAGAAAACATATCTCGGAGAAGATTTTGAGCGAGAGTAACGAAGGATTTCACGAAGATCATCGAGATTTTATGGGAATTCATAACCTGGTCATGTTTTATCTTCAAGAAAATATGTATTCTATTATTTTCTTCATGTTAGGCTAAATATTTGTGTACCCTAGATCGATGAACAATGTGATGTGATCTTTGGATTTCTAGTTTTGCAATTCGATATTAAAACATGTATTTGATTTTTTGAATGATTTATATACATTAATTGACTTTCCTAATTAAGTGCATGTAATTATATGATGTGTGGTGATTTATTTCTTGCATTGGAGAGAAGGGAAATAAATTCGAAATCATCGTAGGGTCCGATGAAGGATAGAGATATACCCCTATACTTTGTGTGAATCTTTAAGTGCTCACAAAACCACATGTTTTCTTATATATATGCATCCATCATAGAGATATAGGCTGGTGGTATATGAGAATAGATTCAATACTGCTCAAGAGAGAGTGTTGGATAGATTTAAGAGCATTTATTCTTCAATAATTCAATCGTATTGTCATATTGTAAAACTAGGGTTTAAGGTGATTATTGCATGGGAATTCGTGATCCTGGTGCGTTTAATTTTCATTGAATAAAATCAATTTGCGTTCCAACATTTACTTTGCATTTTAGTTTGCTGAAACATCGTTTGCATAATTTGTTTATTCCAATCATCACAATTGCACAATTAGTGTTTTCTCTAAATTAGGATTTTCGTAGGGAGAAAATTTCATTTTGGATAAATTGGTTTCAGTAAAGGCTACATTAGATAAAATTCAACTACTCAATCTCTGTGGGATGATATTCGGAGCTCTAAATTCCACTTTATTACTTGTTACGAACCGTACACTTGTAGTGTGTTAAATTGAAAGAATATTTTCGTAAACACCTTAAAAGCTTTTAAGCAATTTTGTGAGAAAGTTCAAAACGAAAAAGGTTATACTATTACACTTATTAGAAGTGATAATGGTGAAGACTTTGATGATGCTGCTTTTGATAATTTTTGTAATTGAAATGGATATGAACATAATTTCTCGACTCATAGAACTCCTAAACAAAATTGTGTAGTAAAAAGGAAGAATCATTCATTGCAAGACATGGCTAGAACCATGCTTAATGAAAATGACCTACCAAAATATTTTTTGGCCAAAGCTATTAACACCGCTTGTTATATTATCAATAGAGTTTTGATTAGTCAAAAGAAAAATAAAACTCCTTACGAACTTTGGAAAAATATAATTCCCAATATTAGTTACTTTAAGGTTTTCGGTCGCAAATGTTTTATTTTGAACACAAAAGAAAATTTTAGAAAGTTTGATTCAAAATCTGATGTTGGAGTTTTCTTGGATATTCATCGACGAGCAAAGCTCATAGCGTGTTCAACAAAAGAAATCTATTAGTTGAAGGTATTGATGATGATGTAGGTCTAGAAGTTCCATTTGAACAAATGGATATTCAAGACCAAGACAAGAAAGCTTCTAACAAAGAATAAATGGAGGAGCCCAACTTTCAAGAAAGTGGAGAAAAATTAATTGAAGTTCAAAGTGATCCCTTACTACCAAAAGAATGGAAGTTTGTTTCATCTCATCCAAAGGAAGTAATAATAGGCAATCCATCCAAAAGTATAACCAATAGAACCCATTATAAAAATCATCTAAGTAGTTGTGCGTTCATTCTGTAAATCGAAACTAAAAATTTCAAAGAGGCCGAGTTTGATGAATTTTGGATACTAACAATGCAAGAATAACTAAATCAAATTGAAAGAAATCATGTTTGAAATTTAGTTGCTAACCCAAATGATCAAACTGTAATTGGTACAAAATGAGTTTTTAGAAATAAAGAGATGAAAATGGGATTATTATACGTAATAAGGCTAAATTAGTGGCCCAAGGTTACAATCAATAAGAAGGCATTGATTATTAGGAAACTTCTAGTTGCTAGGTTAGAACCCATTCACATGATTCTTCCCTTTGCTTTTCATAAAAATTTCACTCTTTATCAAATGGACGTTAAAAGCGCCTTTTTAAATAGATTTATTGAAGAAGATGTTTTTGTTAAGCAACCCCCAGTTTTAAAGATCACAAGTATCCAAATCATATTTTTAAACTTAGAAAAACTCTTTACGATTTAAAACAAGCTCCTAGAGCTTGATATGGACGTTTGAGCCCATTTCTACTCACAAATGGCTTCTTGATTGGAAAAGCAGATACTACATGTTTTAAAACTCATAGGGGAGACATGTTTATCATTCAAATTTATGTTGATGACATTATTTTTTGTGCAATTAATATTTGTCTTTGTGAATTTTCAAAATGCATGAGTATGAAAATTGAAATGAGTATAATGGGAGAACTTAAGTTCTTTATTGGCCTTCAAATTAAACAAACAAGTGGTGGAATATTCATAAATCAAAATAAGTACATATTAAACATACTCTAGAGGTTCAAAATGGATGACCTAAAGCCAATGAACACTCCGATGAGTACATCCATAAAGCTTGACAAAGATGATCAAGGTACTCCCGTTGACGTAACTAAATATTGAGGTATGATTGGATCCCTTCTTTATTTAACTAGAAGTAGACCCGATATTATGTTTAGTGTATACTTATGTGTTAGATTTCAATCAAATTCGAAGGAATCTCATCTGAAAGCAGTAAAAAGAATATTCAGATATCTCAATGAAACTCGAACTTTAGGACTTTGGTATCCAAAAAAAACTCACATTGACCTACTTAGCTATTCGGATGTCGATCGGGCCGGTTGCCAATTTGATTGAAAAAGCACTAGCAGTGCATATCATTTTCTAGGTTTTATACTAGTATCATGGTTTTGTAAGAAACAAAATTTCGTAGCATTATCTACCGTTGAAGCCGAATATATCTCAACCATAAGTTGCTATGCACAAGTGCTATGGATGAAACAAACCTTTAGTGATTATCACTTATCTTACGATCATAATCCCATTATTGTAATAACACTAGTGCCATTAACTTGTCCAAAACTCTCGTCTTGCACTCTCGAACAAAGCATAATGAAATTGGACATTATTTTCTTCGAGATCATGCACAAAAGGGAGATATTACATTAGAATTTATTGACATGAAAAATCAATTCGCCGATATCTCCACCAAACCGCTAGCCCTTGATTGATTCTTATACATTAGAAGAGGTTTCCACATTATTGACGAATTCAATGTGCATAATTAAAATGGATTTATGCTATTGCCTTTGCATAATTTAAAAAAAGGTGAACATACAGAAGAGTCAAGACTAGTCCAGACAGCATCGTTCGGTTTAACAGAAAGATTAGATCATTTTGAGTTCTGTCAATCCGGACGTCTGGATCAACACGAAACCAATTCTCTTAAAATGCATACTAGTTCTTTCTTTTTCAATTTCTTCCACTTCTCTCCTTAGATCCTCTCTATATTCTTTATTTCTACCATTAAACTCGTCAATTGTGTATCTAATCCAAAAACCCACTACTTCTATATCCTCTCTTCAACAACAATTTAAAATTCTGTCTATAACACTTCAAAACCACAAAAATTTGAACCCTATCATCTTTTTCTCCATTTGATTAATCTTACATCATGACGAGATCCAAAAGGGTTGGAAAACAAATGAAACAAACCATTAGACGCTTCCTCCACCTTCCTCTGGCAAAGAAATGGATTTGGAGCTCGAATATCAATGAACCCGTTGGAGAAATCACCCATTTTGATAGGTAAAAATGTTGCTTTTGTTGATTTTTTAATGAAGCACCTGCATTTCATCTAGAAGATTTTTGAAAATATGGGGTGGGTATCGGTCGCCACTATGGAAGAACCCGTATACCCATGCCTAATGAAAAAAAATTATCAAAAAATACACGTTGCGCCTCATTTCAACGAGATTACATGTCAAGTTAAAAATGTACACATCACGATCACGAAAGCATTAACTTGTGATATTCTCGAGCTCGAACCGTGTGACTTACAAATCTTCTTTATAAAGCTCAACCTACTTTAGACGGCTATAATCCTTCCAAGGTATGTCGTCAAGTCATCGGGAAGAACATTGAAAATATCACCAAATTAAGTGCTAATCAATTGAGTCTTCCATGCTAAATTTTACAAAATATTATCCCACATATCAATTTTCCATGAAAACGTCATTGAGACGAAGTGAATAATTTCAATCTCTTCATTCTTGATTCATTTTTCGTTGGGCAAAAACTTGATTTTCCAACTAGGACTTATGACACTTGTTCATTCATTACGTCACGCTAAAACTTTATCCTACGAAATGCTTCTCAAAAATTGTTAAACATTTCAACGTCACACTAATTGACGAAACTAGGAGCTAATTACCTAGATAGTCACTAAACTTTGCCAAAAGTTCCTAAGAGGTCACTGAACTTCAAAACTTTCCTAAATAGTCACTGAACTTTGCCAAAAGTTCTCAAGAGGTCATTGAATTTTAAAACTTGCCTAAACAATCATTGAACTTCGCAAAAATTTCCTAAGCGCTCACTCAACTTTAAAAATTGTGACCTCATACATCACTGATTTGGTGATCTTCTTGAAATTTTTTGCAAAGTTCAATGATTATTTAGGAAAAGTTCGAAGTTCGGTTATCTTTTGAAAACTTTTGGCAAAGTTCAGTGACAATTTGGGGAATTAACTCGATGAAACTAGTGTTAAACTTTGCCCTATCGATACTATCAACATCCAAACTCTTAAATGGATGAAGATTTTGAGGAACATGGGCAACGGGTGACGCACCAGAAGGGTTCGACCTCTCCTTGGGTCCCTTGACTCTACCTTTTGAGGATGATGAAGAAGAGGAAGGAGATGATGTACCACCTATTCCGAGTCCTCCTCAGCACATATCAGGCTCTAGTGCTCCTAGTCCCTCGGGTAGCGGCTTCACGTTTATTGAGGATCAATATAATATCCTAAATGGGCACATCAATTGCTACAACTTTAAGGTTGCAAACCCAAGTGCAGGTTGTCACAAGTAGTAAATCTCGGAAGTCCGAGGTCGAACCACAGGGAATTGGAAGGAAATAAACTATTCTGTGAGTAATGAACGGTTGGTGAAAATACGATTGAGACGAACACTAGAGCATCGGGGATTCACTTCGGATAAATGAGTAGAAATTGCACTTGATCTTTAATTTAACTCATATGAAAATCAACTAAGGAGTGATCTCATATGGAAGATAAAACATTAACCACAAATATACTAAAAGATAGATCTTGATAATTGTTTGAGAGAATATGTCAAAATAAGTTGTTGGTATGTAGAGATTATCTAAGCATTTATTGTGCCAAAATTGTCAACAATAAATCAAAGTCTTTAACAAACCAAAACCATTTGTAGAACATATACTTCAACCAAGTAAGAAGATGAACATTGAAGAACAAAATGAAAGATCAAAGACAATACTAAACATTCATCAAAGTTTCACCCTTAGCTCTAGCTAAATGTTTAGAAATACATAGTGAAATGTTACAAAGAAAATGAAGAAAACTAGAATATGATGGAGAGGAATTGATGCTTCAAAATCGTGGCCAAGGTCCCCTTTTATAGGCAAAGGAACATCCAAAATTCAAGTAGGCAATGCAACTTGTTTCTGTCCAGCTTCAAGACAGCTGGAACATACAACTTGATGCCAATTTTCAGATACATTTTGCAGCTAATTTGGACTTATGATCAACAGAAAAATTATTACCACTTGAGTTAGCTTTCCATTGGTTCAAATATCAGGTTCATTGGATCTATATAACTCCAGATATGACAAAAACAATAAGTGCTGCTTCACAGGTAAAGCTGTATCCGGCAGGTAACAAGCTGGACATTGCACGATAATTTTGGCTGCCTTGTGTTACGAATTTGACTTCTTTCAAAACATGAAAGTTGTAGAAACGTTCCTTATCTTTCCAACGCAACTTGAATCACCTCGATCCAATGTCTGTAGCTCAAGTTATAATTATTTTACCAACAGCTGCTTCTTGCTTGAGGCAGTCACTATTTTTGACTTTTCAACATTATTTTCCTCCACTTGCTCCACTTGTAATAAATTAGAAATACATGTGAAATACATCAAATAGATACTCTTTCAAATGTATAATACTCATGCCACCATGTATGTAAATACGTATTTCAATTAATTGCATTTTTAACCATGTATTTATGGAAATTGAATTTACGGCATGAGAATTGGAATTAGAGACTAACATTAGTGTTTTTAAACAAAGTGAATGTAAAATGCCTTGTAAATGATATATCTTTGAAGCACTTTTAGACACTAATCATCAATTCTCTCACATCTTCGTGGACAGTCTCCACAGTTTATTTCATTAGATTCAGGCACGACAGAATGATATCTAGGCCCGACAAGTGGAGTGCAGGCACAACAGAAATCTTTTTTCGTCGATTTCTACGCTCGTTTCTCACCACCGCCACCTTCAACACCTTAGTTTTCTTTTGTTATTAAACATATTTTAGTCGTACTTCAAATATATTTAATTTCAATAATATTATTCTAATGCTTAATGATCCGTGTCTTAATTTCATTGCTATGGTCGACTTCCTTCAATCTCTATTCTCGCATACATTTTTTTCTTATGACAAAAGGAAGAAGATAGATAGATGATTATGCATGGTAGGAAGAACATATGACTTATCACATGTATGTAAATTGGGGGAATATATGTGAAAACAATAGGGGGAATATATGCATCAAATGCTAAATATTAAATTTTAAATTCCTTGTCAATTTGTTCAATTCCTTATCAAGTTGTTATATTGAGGATTATCTTTTTTGTCATAATCAGAAAGGAGAAAATTGTTGACCTATGGTTAACTTCTCGTTTTGATTATCACAAACAAATTACGTTTATTTCTAATAAATTGAATTCGAGTGTTTATAGCAATTATTGCAAAATCAATAAAAATGAAGACACGAAGATCGAGATCAGGAGACTTGCAAATTGAAGATCGATATAGAAACAAAATTGGCAACTGATGGACATAAAAGACAAAAACCTTGCTTTGAAGAAAAAGTCAAATGTCAAATACGGAGACATTAGATGTAGATGCTTTGAACTCGTTTGTAAAAGTGAAATGCTTTAATTCTTAGCATCGAATCAACAATAACTCAAAAAGAATTTTTATACACGAGAAAAGTTCAAGTTACAAAAACGGTCACATAAAAGTTATTTTTCAAAAGGCAGGTATTTCAACTCGACGATCCAATTGTTACAAAATCACTTACTTAGAGAAATTAAATAAGAAAATCCTTCAAAGGCCTACATTGACCAAAATTAACACAAAGGAAAGCGTCTCGGGATACTCTGTCTATCCGGAAGTCCGAATCATCAACCGAACATTCAGATTCTTCAACGGTCAAAAAATTGTCCGCTTTGAATCTGACGCATAACGACTACTTTTGTATTGTCCAGTTTAGATCCGGACGACCGGATCACTCGTCCAGATCAACAAAATTACTCGATTTGAATGGCATTAATGTTATGATGGGTGATTTAATTTGTATATTATAAAAATTGAATATATGATTATTGTATAGGGTAATATGAATTTTGGTAAAAAGGAAAAAGTATTTGAAAAGTTAACATAAAAACATATCTTCTTACCATTAACAAACTCTAACTTATTATGCATCTTCTTCATTCTTTCATCAAGAAGATATTATTATTGGATTCATCATCCATTTTAAGAGGTTAACTATTAGAAATTGTTTATATTTTTATGTATAGCTTACTATTTTGTAAATGTTAAATACAATATGACCATATTTATTTGAAATTTTAGAAACTCTTATTCACTAATTTGTTTGGTTTTTGAAATAGTGCCATACACATCCAAGAATTTCATGATATCAGTATTCGGACTATCGTTTGGTCTTCCAAAAAATTGCAAGACATTTTGGAATATATGGATTACTTCTATCATCAAGTGGAAATTCGCATGCCTGAAAGCCGGATAAGCAATACTTGACTGATTCTCGACCACTGGTGGAATCATATATTCATCCATGTCTCTCATTCTCATTAACAATCACATTAGTCAAATTTTTTGCATTTTCATTGATTACCTAGGCACCTGGATGTGTTATATCCTCTGCCATTATTGTTTCTTGCTATTTTTGATGCGCTTCTATCTGTTCTTTTATTTCAAATGAGTGTTTGTTCGACTTTTGGAGCAAATAGAGCAAAATCACCTTATTCGAAATTAGCATAAACTATCTTGAAAAGAAAGAAAAGGGACACTAAATTATTTGTATATGATAAAATTAGAATAAAGCAATAAAGATTCAAATTAAAGATATAATTAACTAAAACTAAGTAAGTACTATAGTCCCATGCATGGCACAAAAAACTTGATCTTCAAAATCTCACAAGTTAGAGTATCATAGATAAATAATAGAGGTGTGAATAAAATATCGTCTCACGGATACTTTGTACTTACTCTAGTTCTAATCAATAACAGTTCTAATTGAATTGCCATGTTTTGATGATGGATTTCCGAAACTAATTATCTAACTAAAATAATGAGTAATCAATAAAGCTTTGCATAGTTGGTAGGGAATGCCATGTGATATTTCAGTGGAGGTGTGTGTCTCGAATGCATGTCTACCACCCTTACAGGAGAAGGCGCAATGTATATGCCTTCATCCTCGTCCTCATTATTATTCCTACGATCTTTGCATGGCACTGCCATGCATCCGTGATAGCACTTGTGTGTTTGAATGAGAAAATTGGTGTAAAATTTTTGGAGATCAAGGAGAATTTTCTATGATATATCTCTACAAAGAAACCTAGCTATATAAGGACAGCTACCATAACTAAACAATGACTCGTGCAACCAACGATAGTGTGATACGTGGATTAGGACTACATGCCTAATATCTAGTCCACAAGTATCCTTCACGTATAAATACAACACATGGGTAAAGGTATAAGTTACGCTTTAGATTTTACTCTCTGAACTCTGGCCAAAACTCTGCTTGCTTGTCGCTCCCACACCTGATCCTCCATAACTTTGTATCAACAGTTGATTAGACCATAGAAGTGTCAACGGTCACCTGTTCCTTTTCTCCTTAGCTTGGTGATCTTCGACCCTAATAGTTTATGCACGTGTGTTCACATAACATAGTTTGGAAGAGGCGTTGTTGGAGATCCACTGGTAATCGGATTCTAATGAATTTTTAGGTCAACAAAAATTGAAAAAAATTAAATATTAACTATGAAAAAGTTTGCACATAACCTAATAGCTTTAAAATAATAATATAACTTTAACAATATTGTAGGCGGTTTTTTTTTTTTTCAAATCGTCTCAATATATTGACTTAGCAAATTGAATTGTAATGCAAAACGAAAAAATTTAAAAATTATATCACTAGTTAAATAAAAATTAAAAAGATAATTACGATTTCAAAGGAGAAGTATTTCAATAAAATTTAATTTTTCGGTGAAATAACCTCAATTAATTAGGTAATTTGAAATATAAACTTAAATATTAATGAAGAATAATATTGTTGGGAACACTATAAAAATTGTAATAATATAAATAAATTAATAAATAAATAAAAAGAAATCTTAAGTTAGTGATAATATTAAAAAGAATAAGAAAATGGGAATAAAGAATAAATTATTCTTCTTCGGGGAAGAGGAACCAAAAAGGACCGTCTGTGACATCGATGGTATTTTTGTGTTTAATTCATTTGAATCGTCGAAAATTACAGGTTTTTGCTAAGTTCCATAGATAACTCTGGCTGTCCTTATTTTTTTTTCATTCAAATTATTTTTTATTATTAATTTTAATAATACCACCTTAAGTTGTTTTATCTAAAGCCATCAATTATTTGACTCGCTTCCAGCGGTTAGGCCATTGCTTATAGAGATTTACAAATACTTGAAAGAGATCACCGTGGCGTTGCTACTTATTGTAGAACATCATGAGAATGCATATACACAATCAACAAAAGTTTGGAAATCAATTGTTAAAGAACACAAAATACTTTTTTAGCCTGATCCCCAGACGATCAGTGACTACTTTCAACATCTAACACCTATTCAACATCTACAAAAGTGAATAATGCTCATAGCACAGTAACCAAGCCACAACGGCAATGAAGGTACAAAAATGTCCAAGATTATAGATCTTTAGTCACTCAAATTATTCTCTAAACAACCAAACAAACCCTAAAGCTACTATTCACAAAGAACATTGAAAACCTAATATGTGCGCTTTTTGTATCACAAAGATCATAGAAAAATGAATTCTCAATCTATCAAAACCAAGTAAAACCAGAAAATTAGAAAAATACGAAGTAAAACACATAAAAATTAGGGTTTCTCAAATAAGGTGTTCGAGAGATAAGAGAGAATAGAGAATAAAAGTCTCTAAAAAACATGTTGATCCCAAAGGCGATGCAAGATTGAGATTTAATGATAATAATAAAATATTTAAGATCGCATCATGAAAACAATATTAAAGTAACGTAGAAAAAGAGAAACTAAGCAAAGGAACGATGAATTTTATTATACTCGGAAATATGGAGAGAATAATATAGGACAGCAATAATACTTCATCTAAAACTGATAAATGAGTCTCTAATTTATAGGTCACGTCCATAAATTTAATGGAGTCCTAAAAGGCAAGAAAATATACTAGAATTAAGTTAAACCACGTAAAAGGAAAAAATCTTAGATGTAATTTGATTTCTTTTCAAATTCAAGCCAAACGTAATCTTCCAAGATTTCAATCCAATTTTGAGGTATTAAACCTAACAATCTCCACCTTGACTCAAAATTCCGGTGCAAGAAGAAATTCCAAAATTTCAAATCCGTATGCTTTGAAATAAATTGACCAATCTCCTCAACACAGTAACCAAAATCTCCATTACCAAACCATCGTCCTCTACACGGCGTCCCAAGCGACACCCGAACCCAAATCCTGGGTTCCCAAAATTTCACCAAGGAATTACTGTTGACCAAACAGGGTTGACGCACACCCTATAGCGGAAACCATACCACATACTGAATCAGAAGGCCCCTTAATAGAACTGTCGCCTTTAATATCTCCTAAAGCATTCGAAACATTATTGACACCACCGTACCTACGCTCTACGAGTCCAACCCTAGCAACTGAACAGAGTGTATCTGCTGAAATTGGTGACAAAGTAGAATCACTAACGCTCTCTCTAGCAGTGTTATTAACAAACTCAGAGCTCGCCACAAGAGGTATTGCACAAACTGAATTTCCACCATGGTATTGAACGTGTCCAAATGTCTCTTAATTGTTTCTGCGTTCCCCTGCAAGATGTACAACTGAGACTTCTTCCATCCCTCTAGTATAACCCGAACACCCCTTCGGACCTTCAAGACTCCACCTCCACCAGAGAATTTTTACCCTTTTGCATCCAGGGTACTCAGCGATATAAGATTCTTTGTCAAGTCTAGAACATGGCGAATTTGATCAAGTGTCCTCACTGTCTCAACTTGTAGCCTCAATCTGACCCAAACGATTCCTGCAACCCAATAAGATTAGTTGTTTCCCATGACAACTCCACCTTACTTCACCGTCTCATATGTCTGAAACAAAACCCTATTGGGACACATATGATACGAACATGCAGAATTCAGAATCCATTCCTCAGGTTTGGATTCCCCATCAGATACAGCCAACATTACGTCTCCATCATTCGAAAAATTCTGAGTAATGTTAGTTTCGTTACCTGATTGCCACGCATGATTTGCATGTAAATCACATTTACTCTGCAACTTGTCTCAATCTTTCTTAATATGTCATTTTCTCTTGTAGTAATAACAATACACATTGCTATACCTCAACTTCAATCTACCCCTTCTTCGATCACCATGAATAACTACAGCATCTCCACCCTTAGATGTAGGATCTCCAACCAACAGCTCTATCTTCTCCTTTGAGAGCAAGGCGTCATATACCTCCTCATTAGTCAGCGTGTCACGACTATACAATATAGTATCACAAAACGACCAAAAAGAATTGGGCAGCGAATACAACAGGATCAAGGCCAGATTCTCTTCATCATATTTTACCACCAACATCTCCAAATCTGCAACAATCTCCTTGAACACAACAAGATGGTCCTGCAGTGACCCTTCTTCCACCATGCGATGGAAATACAACTTCTGCTTTAAAGTCAATTTGCTCGTCAGAATCTTTGTCATGCACAACTGCTCCAGCTTGAGCACAAAGCAGCCGTCGTTTTCTCCTTCAAGACAACCTACAGAATATTGTTGGATAAGTGATGATGAATCTGTGCTAGAGCCTTTCGATCCCTCCATTGTTTCTCCTCCATAGACAAATTTGCTGACATTCTCTCAAGACCCAGCAAAGCATCGTTAAGATCCATCTGCGTCAACATAACCCTCACCTTTACTTGGCACAACGAAAATCTTGTATTGCGATCCAGCAGCGGAATTTCATACTTCAACGAATTCATCCTTGAAAAATCTCAACCAAATCACGAAGAACCTGCAATCCGTGCTCTGATATCACTTGTTGATCCCAAAGGCGATGCAAGATTGAGATTTAATGACAATAATGAAATATTTAAGATCGCACGAAGAAAACAAGATTAACGTAAAGTAGAAAAAAGAAATTAAGCAGAGGAACGATAAATTTTATTAAACCCAACAATATGGAGAGAATAATACAGGACAACAATAATGCTTCATCTAAAACTGATAAATGAGTCTCTAATTTATAGGTCACGTCCATAAATTTAATGGAGTAAAAAAAAAATACTAGAATTAGGTTAAACCGCATTAAAGGAAAAAATCTTTGATGTAATTTGATTTCTTTTCAAATTCAAGCCAAACGTGATCTTCGAAGATTTCGTCCCAATTTTGAGACATTAAACCTAACAAAACAAAACCAACATACCATTCAGATGATCAGATCAAAAAGGTTAAGCCAACAGAAGAATCCAGAAGCCTAATCTAGTGGCCAAAAATCTACCACGTGTCACAATCTCAACCATTAAAAAAAGTGTCGCTTATAAATATGACTTCTCCAATTTTTGTAGCACCTCTTGACTACTCATCATCTTCAAAATTTGATACCGAATAAGTTAAAAAATCATATGTAACTTGTAAGGAATTAGGCCTTGTTTTAAATTGGAGGCTATTGTTTGTTTTATTCAATTCATAAAAGGATATAGGCATCGTTTCTCTTCTGTGATCAACATTCGCTCGGTTTTTTGTTAGTCTTGCAAGATTTGATCATGATAAACCTGTATTCTTCTCCCTTTTTGTGTTAGGCCTCATGAGATTAAATTCGTGGCTCCTCCTCTAGTCTATATGTAATTGAATTACGTTAATGGATTAAATAAAGAATGTAATGTAGCAAACGGCAGAAAACGGACAATATTATAGGCTCTAAGCAAGAAGGATTATCCATTGTCAACAACGATGACAAGTCTAACAAAATGAGAAAGTGGCAAACAATCAAAAACCAATCATTAGTCAAGAGGGACAAAAACAAGAATCATCCATTTTTTTCATCTCAACTCTTCAGGTGGTTAGCCTTTGTCACATAATTTTTTCCAATTATATATTTAGTCCAACGTATTAAAAGTAGTGTTCTAAATAGAGCGCCAATAACACTAAGCAAAGTGGTTGACACCTTATTTGACGGTCAACTGATGCGAGGCGTAGCTAATGTGCCAATGTGCGCCTAGGCGCGCATAAGGCGCACATTATTAGGTTTTTTTTCATTTTTTTTATTTTTTATTTTTTTACAATTCTTTTAAGTTAAAACATATAATTATTAAAAAAAAATTTATTGATTAAAATTTTAAAATAATATTAAAATAAAAAAATGTTTTTTAACGCTTTGTTACACATTTGTCTCGTCTAATCTCGCATTGCCTTTAACTTGGTATCAAAGCATCGCCACGCATTACGCCTTTTAGAACACTGATTAAAAGCATATTAACTTAACTTATGTTCTTTAATTTATCAAGGCACTCCATTTGAGTGCACTTCTCTTTCTGTCCCTTGGAATGGCATGGATAAAGATACTGTCTCCAAAAAAGGTCGGTGCATAGAAGAATCTTTGTATCTTTTGACCAAAAACAGTCCTTTCCTATGGTTAATGGGACCTTAAGGTGCTAGTAAATAAATATGATTATTGTTAATTAGACTCACGTGAATTATGATGAATAATCTCTTCAATAATATATCTTCATAGGCACGCTTTACACCTTGTTAGCAATATCAATTGAAGCTAGCATAGATAAACTGTGACAAGTGAGAAAATCTTATACATGGTATAACTGACTAAGCTTAAAAAATAGAGTGCTATATGTATAAAAAATAATAATAATAAAAAAATAAAATAAAAATCTAAAATTTATATTAAAAAGTAAGTTTTTATATTACAAATCACAAGAAATTATTTTTTAAGTACAAAAGGACAAAATAATCACTTAAAATTAAGTCCGAACATATATTCTCAAGCTCGAAATATCATGAGTGAATTGAAAATTTGATCTATATTAAAGTTCATTGAAACCCCTTATTTATCTTCCTAAAAAAAGGTTAGGTACTTCAAATTTATCTAATATTATTATCTTTCTCTCTCCATTGTACATCATTCTTTAAGTACTCTAATAATAACACCTGGTTCTTAGAAAATATTCAAACAAAAGAAAGAAATTAGTGTTCCAAACAATTTCTTTTAATTCAGATTATTTATTTATTTATTTATTTATTTTAATTGAAAATTTGATCTATATTAAAGTTCATTGAAACCCCTTATTTATCTTCCTAAAAAAAGGTTAGGTACTTCAAATTTATCTAATATTATTATCTTTCTCTCTCCATTGTACATCATTCTTTAAGTACTCTAATAATAACACCTGGTTCTTAGAAAATATTCAAACAAAAGAAAGAAATTAGTGTTCCAAACAATTTCTTTTAATTCAGATTATTTATTTATTTATTTATTTATTTATTTTTATTTTGTTGGGGGTGGAGGGTGCAGGGAGGATATATGGTCAGAAATCATCTAAACTCTTTATTGCATCAAAATATGAAGCATCTCGAAATAAGGAATTCAAGCGAAAATCTTAAAAACCCGAAATTTGGAATCCACCAAATTATGAATGAATATAATCTTACGAAATTTTATTAATAAAAAAATGAACAAAACAACGAAATAACCCCATATTTATATGGTTTACATGAAAACCTAGTTTAAGATGACTAATATAAATGAAAACAAAGTTTAAACAAACTAAAATTGAAAAGAATTCAAAATAAATTAAATGGCAGAAACAATGTTAAATTTTAAAATTAGTTTTTGAGTCCTAAATGAACTCGAATGACTAAAATTCATCATACATCATGGCAGAGCAATGAGTATTACTCATCTCGTCGTCCTCTTTTAGAAATGGTATTATGAACTCAAACTGCAATTTGAATGTTCTTTCTCCACCATTACTTTTTTCCCAAATTTTGATCTAGTTCTTCTTTCATCTATTCAATAATACGTTATACGTTAGTTCCTTCAACCTCCGAAAAACTCGACTCTTAGTTATAATTTGAATACAAAGGCTCATCATCTTTATGGAACTCTGTGACCTCAACTTGCAAATAAATAATATTGATGATAGGTAATTAATTAGCGTCGCATGAATTTTAATGAAGAATCTCTTTAATAATAGATCTTTATAGCACGCTTTACACCTTGTATATTAAAGGTTGAACCCCAACCATAAGGGTCCCCCACCGCCCCTGTCCTGGAGTATCGTGAGGGAGGTAAATCGCAGGTTATGCCTCCAAGGGTATAGGGTGGAAGGCTGCTTGTACACTTGCACTTACCAAAGAACCAAATTCATATTTCAGGATTCGAACCCTTGACACGACAGCCTCAAGTAAAGTTGGATTTCTCCACCCTCCCCTTTTACCACTTGGAGATGTGCCCTGGGGGCACTTTACACCTTGAATATTAGTACTATCTCAACGTATTGGTGAGATTTTTAATTTTTCCAATTGAAGCTAACTTAGATAAAATGTGATGATACAGAGAAAAAAATTACACGTGACATGATTAATTAAGCTTAAAAAAGTGAAAGTACTTTATTTAAAAAGCAAGTAAAGATTTAATTAAGTTTTTCTATAAAAAATCTCAAAAAATTAATTTTAAAATACAAATTAACAAAAGAATTACTTAAAAGTAAGTCGAAACATATTCTCTCAAACTATTAATATTACGGGTGAATCAAAAGTTTAATTTATATTAAAGTTCAAGGGAATCCCATATTTATCTTACCAAAAAGAGGTTAGGGACTTCATATTTATTTAATATTATTTTCGCGCTCTCTCTCTCTCTCTCTCTCTTTCTTCTTCTTCCTTTTTATTTTTTTTAATATCATTCTTTTAAGTACTCTAATAAAAAATATGTATTTTAGTTGTATTAACTCGTAAGATCACTTGCTAGTTATGCCGTCTCCCCCTTCCCTTTTAGAAAATTAGTATTTCCTATCTCTTAGCCAATATCGCATCCTACAATTTTTTAAGAGCATATTTGATGTACAATATCAAATGTTAACCTCAAAAAATATACGTCCAACATGGTCAACAAACCCCAAAATCACTCACATCCACGGAAGCCGTACTCATGAACACTAGAACAAAATGTTAGTCACAACTCACACAAGTCCTTCTCTAGTGGGGATGGAGTTGGTCGCGCGTACTCCGACAGTCAAATGAATTGGCGGAGAAGATATATAAATATGGGAGGGTTTTCAACGTAAGGCTTTAATAAGAAGATGGTTGCTTTTGGAGAGTAAAGTAGTGCTATGTCTAAACTATAGTATAAGAGACTAAACTTGCATTACCCTGAAATGAGACAAATTGTGAGCTTTTATAGTAGATGAAAGTGAGTAAGAATTGTTTGATGGACATTTGGCCTTATCTTAGTGGCTATGACTTCTTGTCATAGACATCAATTCATTTAATGCTATGACCACTTACATCCGTAGGTTTGATATGTAATACTAGGATTGACTCATTGATTGATTAGAGCAGCCTATGCAGTGTGTTGTCACATCATTCACTTGGTAAGAAAACTTGTATGAAGATATTCCCTGAAATGCCTCTACCAACCTTACCTCATCTCTGGGGGCTCAATCCTTTATGGGGTTTGGTCAATAGGGGCTCGATCAATTTGTCACTGCAGAATGATGTGGAGTGTGAGCCGAGGGCGCTGTGCGGCTGCCACTTGATAAGATCCTGAGCCTTATTAAAATAGACGTAAAACCAAACATTAACAAAATTTCAATCACTTTTTTAATTTAATATGTTCTGTACTATTCATCTAATCTATCAAACGTGTCCTTCAAGTATTATGTTAAAATGACTGCCTTCAACAATCATTATTAATTAATATGTTCTGTACTATTCATCTAATCTATCAAACGTGACCTTCAAGTATTATGTTAAAATGACTGCCTTCAACTATCATTATTTTCTCCTAAATAAAGCAAATAAAATCATTAGTTAAAAGTTGCATAAATCTACCAAAAAGTTTGTCTACGGGTTGGTCAAATCTTCACAAGATATGTACATGTTTTAAGCCTATGTAAATATAACACATAATCATTATTATTTAAGACCTTAATTAGAACATTATTTTGGTCGGGCTCTTTTAATAATGATTATACTCATATTTTAGAGGTTTGTCTGTCAACGTGGCGCAATGATAATTGTGTTTTGTGCATTAGAAAGTCAATGAGTAAAAAAACTGCCCAGAATATCTTGATAAGGAGGAGGCAATTTTTTGAAAGTCAATTATTAATGAAATCTTACGAAACATTACTCGACAGGCACTATTTGTTGTCCAAGGGTATCCATTGATCATGACCAATTAGTATCAACTTAATAAGGCATGTTTGTCTAAGTTTAAAAGTTTTACTCATAAGTGGAGAAACATGTTGTAGAATAACTAATATTTTTTTGTGGATGGTCAAAATTGAAAGGGGGTCAAACTTCTTGCAAACTTCTTGAATTAAAAAAAAATACAATTTCAATTAATTATATTAATAATATAAATCGCCCCGAAGAGAGTCTCTCGCCACACCAGAATAAATAGAGTTTTCCGAAAAAACCTGCTAGTGGAGGAAGACCTCCTAGGGATAAGAGACATAGGGCTAAAGAGAGAGCCAAAAAAGGATCTTTCGTAAAAATAGCAAACTTTTGTATGAGTTAAAAAGTAACACACACACGGAAATAGAGATTTACTTCTTAATTTACTTATAAGCCCTCATTGATTCCCTCTTTGAAAAAATAATACATTTTAAATAGTAGATTGATGGAGAATGTGTGGTTAAAAATTAGAAAAGTTTAGAATTTGCGTACAATATTATTTTATTGAAAATAAATTTTTAAAAGAATGAGATTCAAACAATGGTTAAATTTAGCCGAACATATTATTTTAAAATTTTGGTCAAAAGTGTCTTTTTATTGGCTATTGAAGTTTAAAATTTCAATTTTCAAATATATCTTTAACAAAAGAGACTTGCTCGACCAACTTGACCAGTTAGCCATCTGAGTATTTGATTTAAATTGCCGTTATATATAGTCTATTATTTTTATTTTTATATTCTTTCTAATGCAATTTGAAATCTACACCAAATTTTGATCTCTTTTTTTAACTTTTTCTATCCTTTCCAAGTTTTAAATGGAAAAAAAAATTATATAGTGTTTCAAAATTAATTTTTGTCAAAGGCGCCTAATCGAAAATATACCAAGATAGCCTTAATAAAAAAGAATTTTTACAATCAACTTGACAAACTGCGTATTAATATATTTTTAAGGATTCATTTTGTTCATTTGCATCTTGCTTGGGCCAAATGAAAGTAGCTCATCACTTTTGTAACATTGAAACTCAAATATTTGTATCCCTAAATTATGAAGAGTGAGTGCACTATTCAGCGATACATAATGCTCTAGCATTACTTTCGGATGTATTTCTTGTGCAAATCGATTTTTTTTTTCAATTTTAATCAACTTTTATGTTCAGAATAAGATTTTATTTAAATAGACAATGAATAATAAACCTGCGAAAAAGCTTTATGCACAAACTGTCAAATTTATTTGTGACTTATAACAAGATAATAACTTTTTTTCCTCCTTTATAGGGCTGTCTGTTTGACTAACCCCAATTTTAGCCACATTTCCACAATAATTGATACGTGTTTCCGGCAAGTTTTTCACCTCTTGATTTCCTTTTTCTGGGTGGGAAACATGCCTTTAATTAAATTTTATTATCTCCTCAATTGTGATTATTATCATCTATCTTCAACGATTCTCCTCAAGAACCCAATAAGCCAAAGCGAATGATAGATGTCGCAACAAAAATGATGACTAATAAGACAATGAGATAGTTAAAAGTCTAATTACATTCAACACCCAAAAAATAATAATAAATAAATAAATAAAGAGGAAAAATTGTTTAAGTTAGAAGCCAAACTCTAGCTTCGAGATGTCATTGAGATACAAATTTGCAACTTATAATTAACTTAACACTTGTGGATGGCCATAATGGTTGACTAGAAATCATCTTTACAAGATCAACAGAACATCAAGATAATGCCTGAAATAAAAACAACATATCATCTCAAAACTGTTCAGTTTATCCCCTATTTGGTATTTTAATCTAATTTAAAGTCAACAATTAATTTTAACAACATATTTTATAAGTCCTAGAACTTTTCGACCGCACATTTCACCAACTTATATTAAAATTTATTAAAAATTTGATTTTAATCCCCTCCAAAAGAGGGCTTCAAAAGTATAAGGTCTTTTAGCAGAATTACATTTACACAAGACACATGTCCTCTATATACATTTTAAGTCGTCATTTAATTAATGTTTTACCCTCATTTTTTTAAAAACTTATTATTATTATTTTTTTCAAACTCATTTTTAATTTTACGTTTAATATGATCCACAATTTTTATCAATTTTTTAACATATATTTCAATAACTTCTATTAAAATTTACTAAAAATTTAATTTTTATCCCCACCAAAAAAAGACTTAAGAAGACAAACATACAACACAAAATTGAGATTAAAAAAAAAGAAATACTGAACGAGAGGTCTAAAACACAAAAATAGCATCATTCATTACTCCTAAATCAAGTATCAAGATTCTTTGATTTTGTTAAAAATCAAATTTAGTAAATTTTGATAAGTTGATAAAAATTATGTCTCAAAAAATATGTGACTAAAATTGATTTTTGACTTTAACTTGATTTTTTATTAACTTTTTTAGTTAAAGTAATCAAAAACTTTAAAGTTAACTTAAAGTCATAAAATAAATCAAGGATTGAGGATATAAATTTTTTCGTTAATATGTGGATTGAGGGTAAATTTTTCGTTATCCCCTGAAATGAAAATTAAAATTAAAATAAAGAAATCTATTACGTTTTACTAGCTTATATTTATAGAATAAATAGCATTAACATCGTTGCGAGTTCAAATTTGTCGCTTATAGTTTATGTTTTAACCATTCAAAATTAATTTAACACGTTGCAAAGGATTGTTTGCACTTTTCTGTGGAATAAAACAAATTTAATGCTTAGAAAGTTTTAGAATCTAATCTCCACACCAACTAAAGTCGACACAGGATTTTGACTTTCCTATAAGAACATCTATAAATGCATCCATGGAAACCACTGCAAATCAACCCCAAGTATTATTCTACTTCCAAATGAATGACAATTAATCCCTCTGCAAGTTATAGAAAACCAAAAATGGCAGAAGGTGCCCAACTCCAAGAACAGAGCCTCTCCATACAGGAGGATAAAGTTGAAAGCTCCAAACCAGAGATCAGGTACATGAGTATTTTAAGTTGAGATTTATTTTATACAGTTCCAACTTCGTGAGTTTAAAGGATATCCATTCTAAAGATAGTAAGGAACCTACCAACTGCGAGATAAACAAATAATTGCCCTGTTTGATTTAAATAAAAATTAAATTTTTAATATATTTTGATAAAAGTTGACGAAACGTATGGTTGAAAGATTTTGAGTCCTATGAGATGTATGAGTTTAATCATTTTATTTTAATTAAACCAAACAGGAACAATATATACCGTATGGACATTATATCTAACGATCAAAGTTTCATCGATAAAAGTACTACGGATGTTGGTTAAAAGTAAAATTATGTACGTATTGAGATTTGAGGTGCATGAAAATTGCATACTAGAGGAAAAAGCGGTCTTAGTTCAGTTTGGTAGAACGTGGGTCTCCAAAACCCGATGTTGTAGGACCAATCTCCCTCACAGTGGGAATTTTGGCATCAATCCGATTTCCCTTAATAGACGTCCTAATTCTCCTTCTGATGATCGATTCAACCTCTGATCAAATAGATATACCTTGGTTATATTTCACCTCTTCAACAAGTTGTATGCATAAACTAATAGTAAGCTTTTGATTTTGATTGATTTTAAAGGTCAAACTTATTGAAATGAGCTCAGAATATTCCTAATTAGGGATGACAAAAAAATCCGTTCACCCTGATACCCGTTGGGGCCCATCTCGAATGGGACGAATAATACCCACCTAACCGAGTACATGAGATGGGAATGGGACGAGAATCATTGCCCCGGAGCGGGTATAGGATAGGTACGGGAAATATAGTCCCTGCCTCGTATAATATTAATTTCAAATTTAAATTTTTATCAAACAAAAATAATAGATTTATCATCCTTTTTAAAGAGAACATAAGTTATTTTTAACAAATTAGTAAAAAATTAATACTATTTATTAATTAAGGGCATAAAAAAATGAAAGCAAAAAAAAAAAAAAAAAATGGGGCAGGAGATTTGCCCCGCCCCGCCCCGCCCCGCCCCGCCCCGCTCTGCTTTAACCGGATATGAATATAGGGCAAGATAACAAAAATGCCGGACCAGACAGGGGTGGAAATGGTCGACCCATCTCATACCCTCCTCATTGCCTTTCCTATTCCTAATTATTGTTTTTAATTTTAATCTATTTTATTATATCACTATAAGTATCTTGTTTTATTAATATTGAAATTAAACATAGGGGGTCATCGATGATGATTAAAATTAGATTTTTTTAGTAGGTTGTGATAGAAGTTTTTGAAATATGTGGTCGAAAAGTTATGGGATCCATGAAAAATGTGGTCAATATTGATTTTTGACTTTGACTTTAACTTTAACTTAGATTAAAATCAGATTTTTATCCGTACCAAATGGACTCATAATATAGATCTAGGAGGTAGCTCGATCTAACCTTCAACTATAAGTGCAAAAGAAAAAACATAAGATAAAGATCTACACTAAAGAGACATATACGGGTGTTTAGGAGAGTTTTAAGTTATATTTAATTTATAGATCTCTCGGATTGTGTGGATGAAACAAGATGTAGTTTTCGGTCTTGTAAAATATGTGAATAAAAAGTATTTTGATCAAAAGTGATTATAATTTAAATTCACTCAAACAAGCACGTAATCATACTCTTCGTGATAATTCATTGAGTGTATCATTTCTTTACCTCCTAGTCATTTTCATGGCTTCCTCGTAGTCAAAAGTGTCATCAACATATTCTCTAACCATCAATTACAAAGATGGTAATTGTGCCTCTATTCTGAAAGATTTCATATCTAATCTCATATTGCTCAAATTATTAATCAGTTCAATATACAATTTCATAAGAAATACGTGAAACTTTAATATAAAAGAATTACATATTTAGTCATAGTTGTTTTCTTATCGTTAAGATATACACATTTTAACAATGAGATAAGAGTTTAAATGTCTACATGTAAAACCAAAAAATAAAAATAATAATAATAACCCGTTAGTTTTTCTTAAGCTACATGTAAATAATTATAGATAAACATGCAATTAATAAAACATTTGATATGTTGTATAGAAATAATTCTTTATGCAATTTCAATTAGGAAAGTATAAATTCAACGAGTGCTATTTGAAAAAAAAAAAAAACATGTAAGATTCTCTATTTAATTTAAGGTTTTCCGTTTAAAATTTGAAAATTCAACAATATATGTAAACATGCATTAAAATTTAATAAATTTTTTGTTAGTCAAAATTAAAATAAATGACTTATATTAAAAGTAACGTCCATTTAAAATTACCAAATAATGTTTATTTGTAAGTAAGAGTAAAATTAACATATAAAAGTATATTTAAATAAGCTACTTTAAATTAAAGTTAGAAAAATAGTAGTTGGGATCCTATATTATTGTTCGTGTTACATTTTTGAAAAAGCAATAGTTCGACCCAACCAACATCTAGAGGGGGGTGAATAGGTGTTTATGCGGAATTAAAATAATTAATTAACTGATGCAACAAGTCACATCAATTATGCATTACCTAGATTCGTTCACATACTTTATCTACCTAAGTTGAATTACCGGTTGAAAAAATAAATAACAGAAAGCAGTAAAAACACAACAAAATGTTGACGGAGAAAACCCAACTGGGTAAAAACTCCGGACACAAGCCAGTAGAGATCCACTATAGAAGATATTGACTTACAGTACGTCAGACATTATTGATTCTAACAATATTCTGACCTCCTTACTGTATCGACCACAGCTATCCTGGATTTTGCAAATCTGTGCCAAAATCCCAACTTTGAATATCTTCTACCTCCTGTGAATCACCAAGCACTCCAGCTCTTCAAGAAATTTCCTTCCCGGATCTTCAAACAGATGATCTTCTGGAAATTTATATGGAGTTATGAAAGGGTGTTTTGGTTTTGTGAGGGTTGATGTTTTTATTCAAAGAACCATGAGAATCAAAGATGAAAGGAGTGAATTTATTTTGGCTCTTGATCCTTTGTAAGTTGAGAGGAATTGTTGTTTTAATGTTTGCCAAAGGTCACGTAATGAAAATCGACGTTTTGTTTATATAGTAGGTCGAATTTGGTAATATAGAGCGTTAAAACTTTGAATATCTTCTACCTCCTGTGAATCACCAAGCACTCCAGCTCTTCAAGAAATTTCCTTCCCGGATCTTCAAACAGATGATCTTCTGGAAATTTATATGGAGATATGAAAGGGTGTTTTGGTTTTGTGAGGGTTGATGTTTTTATGCAAAGAACCATGAGAATCAAAGATGAAAGGAATGAATTTATTTTGGCTCTTGATCCTTTGTAAGTTGAGAGGAATTGTTGTTTTAATGTTTGCCAAAGGTCACGTAATGAAAATCGGACGTTTTGTTTATAGTAGGTCGAATTTGGTAATATGGAGCGTTAAAAATTCGCGAGGCATTAAAATTACCAAAGGCCAGATAACACAGTCGCTCAAGCGAGGTCCTGGCGAAACTCGAGCGACGTACCTTCGCTCAGGCGATATATCAGCAAAACTCCAGCGAGGTCAGTTCTGAAATTTTGGCTCTAGCAAGGTCAGGGCGAAACTCCAGCGACATCAACGCGCCGTTTGCATCTTCAAAGCATCCCACTTTACCCTAGACCTATGCTATGACCTTTACTAAATTGCAACTTTAGTCCCTGAACTATTTGACCTATACAATTTAGTCATTGACTTTACAATTTTGACAAATAGGTCCTTTGATCACAGATTGCCAATTACACATTTTCCTAACAATTTTTATTCTCAATCTTTAAAAAGGAATTTGTTCCACCCTTTAACTTCTCTGGCTTGTATAATACCAGTATTGAGACTTGGAGTTCAATTTTAAAAGAATAATCTTGTTAACAAAAGTTGGAAGAGTAACTCTAATCCTGTATATTGACTAGAAATTTGCTATATGTACACGGACAATTGACACTCTCATCACATGAAGAGGGGCTATGCCCAATAAATAAATAAATAAATAAAAGATCGACCCCCCTCTTGTGAGGAGAGTACGCCAATTTACACATATCACGGCTCATATTAACTAATATAAAGTTAGATTGTCCTAGAAATAGACTACGAGAATCCTTTTGATCTACCTCAAAATTCTGAACATGTGATAGCGAAGTAAAATAAATAGCACAAAAGATAGAGCGTCAAAGTAGAAGCCTAGGTTTCTTCTATGATTTCGTATTCAAACCAAGTGAAAGTCAACCTTAATGTGCTAGTTTGTCTAAAAATGGTAATCTCATTTAAATCCAACTGATCTTCCCAGATTTTAGACAAATGCTTCTTCAGCTTATAAACCCTAATGAGTTTTGATATTCCATATTACAAAGTCAACTTTATTAAGAAAAAGTCAAAATCTTTATGTTTTGATTATTATTTCTTTTTAAACTATGTAAAATTTAACAATAAATAAAAAGGTCGAAATCGTTCAAAAAATTTCATCAAAATAGCATGTGAGACACGTGTACATGCTCCATAATACGAAAGCTAATTTGAAAATGCTAATCCTGAAATTTGATTCACATTTTAAATTTAGATGGATTGAATTCACTCAAGATTTTACTACTTCAAAAATAAATGAAAAAGGTCAATATAATTTTTTGATAAATATCGAGAAAAAGTACTAGACATAATAATATTTTTCCTTTTGAAATCTCGTTGCAAATAATATTCAATGGTATATTGTCTCTTGGATTCCATGTCTGGTGATGGTTCACGATAGAATTTTATATGAATAAACCGATCAGAGGTTGGATATGGAGTAGAGAATGATCCAACATTGTAGACTAAAAATAGACAGCCTTAGATGCCAAGAACATCAAATGAAATCAATCAATCATGTTCGCTTGTACAGTCCAGCAAACTTTTCAGAATAGCCAATTTTATGTTGGCCAGTGCTACAGTACGCAGCGTCATGTACAGCCCTTTCACAATTCGAGGGATTCACGCACAATAAAAAATTTGTTAGCCCCTCCCGCCTCCCCTCACTCCCACTTATGAGGAGGTCGTAGCCCGAGTTGTACAACTCGGACTGTACAAATAGCATTTCGATTTTATGTTTCTAAGCCTAGGTTTTTAGCCCTTCAGTTAACCCCAAAGGACTGTTGGAAAACCCAAATTATTTTTGCCCCATTTGGTTTAGATGAAAATAAAATTATATTTATAAATTAAAATCAATCATTAATTTTAATCATAAATTTTATGAAATTCAAAATTTTTAATCATATATTTTATCAATTTTTATCATAACATAATAATAATATAATTTCAATATCCACCAAATTACACACCAAATTAAATTATATAAAAAAAAAGTTATATATAGACCATATGTACATCAAGAGAGTGAATTTTTATATAAACAATGCCACCGTTTGATCTCCATTTGTTCCAAATTTTAATGGTTTGAATAATGTTTTTTTTTTTAAAAGATGTGTTTAAAAAAGAATGAAATTTTTTTTATTTGCGTATAATATTATTTTACAAAAAATTGTGTGGTTGAAAATAAAAGAGAAAGAAAAAATAAGAAGGAGAATGGGGGTCAAACGGGGGCAATATTTATTAGCTTTGATTTTTTGTTATACTACAAACAACAAATTATAAATTCTCAATTAATATAGTAATATTTAAAAAAATAAAATGATTTCCTAGTATTTGGGTCATTAAAACAAGGAAAAATTGTAGTAATGATCTCAAACTTTTGAATTTTTATCAAACTTTACCCTAACATTCAATTTATACCGTTGGAGATCCCAAACCTTTGAAAAATATCAACTAAAGTCCATTTAACCATGAGATAATGATGATGATGATAATACCAATAAATCAAAGAAAATTAAAAAATAAGGTTGCCTCCTTCATAAACCCCACTCCACTTTCCCACCAGCATCAACACCTAACATAACCACCCGACGTCGGCACCACTCCTGACAAACAGATACAATGCACTTAGAGATGGTAATTCGAACTATCAAAATCAAAAATCGCGGTTGACCAAAGTAAATGGGGCCAAAAAAAAAAGTTGAACCGATGGCACAATAAGATGGATATGGTATTTGATTTTAATGTTTCGGTTCGGAGCGGGATGGGTATGGTATTTACGCCGTTGTCCCGTCCTGAACCAATTACACGTTAAAATAAATTAATTGGACAATTGGGTTTTCCATTATTCTTTCTATGATTTTGTCCAACCCAAAAATCTGGCCTATTATCAACCTGCTAGATGCAACTAACCTAACCCAGTAAACCTACACCTTACTACACAAATATTAAACATATATGAAAATTGTTTGTTAAATTCGAATTTTACATTTAGGAATTGAAATATTGTTTATGTTTTTATTTCAAATATTATTTGCTAAATTAGCTTAGTGTCGTGTTTTTATTTTCATCGACTTCTTTTTCCATAATTTTTTTTTTCAATTTCATGGCTGGACCTATAAAAAAATATTTTATTTTCATAGCTATTAACCGTCCGAATTGAACCAACTTACGTGGTTATGGTGCGGTTATGATATAAGAAAAAAATTGATGGTTCAGTGATGATTTTGATCGAACGGATCCTAAACAGAACCGTTTGCCAACCCTACATGCACTTCCTTCAAGCACACTTACTCCAAGTACCTCCGCCAATGAATATTCGCTTTTCTTTGACAAGTGTGCTCTCAAATTCACTGTTTCAATGGATGTCCATGCTAAGCTATACAATTTTGACAATCGTGATCGTGTCAAGGAACTTTTGTTTGCAGAACAAGCAATCAGTTCATCGAAATCCATTACTATTTATTCTTTAAAAGCCTGAACAGCGAAAGGCACTCTATTCACACCCAATTCCAATAACAACTTTTTCGCTCAATCAAAAGTGCAAGGGTCCATTTCACTGATATTTTTGCATTAGCATACAACCCCAAATTCCAAACTCAAAGTGTCGAGAACCAAAGAAACAAGCTTTGGTGAATAAAATTTAATTACAGTAGTGTCCTTCCCACTTGCTAGTTAGTAGCCAATGTTCTTTGCTTTACTTCTCCATTTCTTCAGGGTTCAAAATCTTCCTCTTATGGTCGATTCTACCACTTAATTGGAAATGGGTTTTGTTGGGATATTTTGTTTGTTGACGAAATTTCAAACTTAAAGCGCCAAGATTCTTGATTGAATTGAACAGCTATAAAGGCTCTAAACTACAGGTGCTAGGGCTTTTTAATTTATGTGTTTACCTTAGGCAATAGTGATGACCTCATGAATTGGACCCCATACGTGGCCAACCGAGAGCTATTACACGTGTTCCTTCCTGCGATCAATAACTAACGGTCAAGAGTATATGGTCCGTACTAGCGGTGGTGGTGACGACCACATACACTCCGACAATCAAGTCAGCCGGAGGTGCCGGAATGCACAATCTCAAGGGGGAGGAGAAAATGTGAAAGCCTGATTATGGAATGCTTACCTTTGTTTATGGCCAAGTCCTTAGTACTTATAAGCAAATGGTACCGCTAGACGTGAGAAACGTGTGCTCATCCGATGGTGTGAGACGTCTGCTCGTAGGCATCCATCAGCCGCTTCCTAGGTAGGCGGGTAATCGATTCTTTTGATTATGAATTAACATATGGTAGGGATGTCACATAAATCAATCCTTAAAGATACAGAGCGAATTCTGACCAAAAGATCCATTTATAAAACTAGAGACGAAGAGATGTTTCTCCTCTTCTTCTTCGCATAACGCCTCGGCCACCCCCACGCTTCGAAAGTGATGCCTCGGGATAAACGAACTTCGAACTACATTGCTTAGGTGATATCGCACCTCGGCCAACCTGACGGTTCGGACTAAGTGATATAATTCTGATTCATCCCCTCTCTGACACACTTCGACTGGCGTTTGAGCCATGTGCCGAGGTGATGGATGTAACAGTGGTTCCCCCAAATTCAGGGAGAAATATTTATATCATTCGTTGACTTTAAGATCGGTTATGGGTACATGGTTGCCGTTGCTCTCAACCGAGGCGTTGACCTACAGGGAATAAAGCATGGAAGTTAGCAAAAACTTTGATAAACTGATCGGCTGCTCTCAACCAAGGCGCTAACCCACAGGGGACGACTAATGGGAGTTAGCAGAAGCTTTTAAGTAGATAAGCTCATCTTAACTAATGCATTGACCTACAGTAGACGACGCATGGAAGATGGCCAAAGTTTTTAAGTAGTTGAGCTTATCTCAACTGAGATGTTGACGCACAGGAGGCAACGCCTGGGAGATGGCCGAAACTTTTAAGCAGTTAAGCTCATCCCAACCAAGGCACTGACCCATAGGGAGTGATGTGTGGGAGATGGCCGGATCTTTTAAGTAATTGAGCTCATCTCAACCGAGGCGCTAACCTACAAAGGATGACGCATGGGGGATAGTCGAAGCTTTTAAGTAGTTGAGCTCATCTTAACCGAGGCACTAACCCATATGGGACGACCCGTGGGAGATGACCGGAGCTTTTAAGCAGTTGAGCTCATCTCAACTGGGTCATTGACCTACAGTGGACGACGCATGAGAGATGGTCGAAATTTTAAGTAGCAAATTGGAATGCGTGTTGCAATACGAAATAGACAGTGATTTGAAAGCTCTCGCATGTTTCCAAGAGAAACAGTTGGATGTGACGCCTATTCCTTAGAAAAGGTTGCTCCTGCTAATTATAGCAAACAACTGTTGAGGCTTGAAGCGACGCATCTTGGAGGTTTGTGAAAGTCACTGCTAGATCGTAGACGTTAATTAAATCTGACATTTGGTTTCAACGGTTTAGATTTGGAATGTGATTAATGGTCCAGATCAATTGTTTTTGAACTCAATGGTGGATATCGTCCAAGTTTCCTATAAAAGGTTTGTTTTCTCATTTAAATGCTTTTACTTTGTGGCAAATCTTCACTTTGTCTTGCTCTCAAACCTTTTACAAATTTTTGGCAACCTTTTTGTGCATTGCAACTTTCTTTGGTGACTATCATCAACATCTCTTAAGTTTTCGGCGGTCTCAAGCGCTTCCCATCCATTTTTGTAAGTAATTTCAAAGTGTTTTCGCCTTCATTTTTCTTTAGAAATGGCTTCGGAAAGAATTGGGGTTACTGGTAGTGAGGTTGAGACAATTAGGGTAGACAAACCAATTCTGCTTTGTTCAGTCGAAGTGTCAGGGACAATAATAAGGGGAGAAAATATCTGGAAAAAGGCTAGATAGCCATGCAGACACTTCGATGCATTACGGGCTGTAGATTACCCGTCAAAAGTAACATTTGCTGACCTGATAAGGCTCCAAACGGAGTATAGGATTCCGAGTAGTGTGGGTTTGATAGTGCCTAACCTAGATGAGAGCAGCATGCTACCAACAGCCGAGGTGAGTGGCTGTGAACAAAGCCATCCTTAGGGCAGGGCTAAGATTACCCATTCACCCCTTCTTCCATTATGTCCTTAGGTCTTACGATTTAGCCATGACCCAACTTAACCCAAACTCCTGGAGTCAGATCGTGGGGTCCTAAATGTTGTGGAGGGAGGCGGTATATGGGGTTGAGATGCCTTTCTCCATTTTTCAGACCCTCTACATCTCCAAGGTAACTGCAACGGGTGATAAGACAAAAGGGGTGGTATTATCTGACGTTATGGAGGGATCTTTTGCTTTTCTCGTATAGTTCATTCCGCCTTTCAAGTATTGCCCCCCACACGAGGGCCTTCGATGATTGTGTCAATTTCACAAATCGGCTTGCCCTTGATGACTACAGCCTGATCTCTCCTTTGTCTGGGCTCTTCTTAAGCCCTATTCTCTTTTTTCCCTTCTTCTTCGAGATGTGTGGTCCCTCTGACATCTCGCATCTCTGTTGGGTGAGGTAGACCGTGAGGGGTTCTCAAGATTCTAGTCTACTCTCAAGGACCGTGGGACGTCCCAGCATTCACTAGTGTCATGATTGTAGAAGCGATGGAAAGTGCAATAATTTGCCCCTCTTCTCCGGACTGATTTCTAAATCTTCTCTTGCCNACTAGTGTCATGATTGTAGAAGCGATGGAAAGTGCAATAATTTGCCCCTCTTCTCCGGACTGATTTCTAAATCTTCTCTTGCCCCGACCTCTGGACATCGTTTTCCTTGACGGTCTCCTTCGAAATTTGCATTTAGATCGGCATTCTCATATGCCAACATTGGTACTGCGTCCAATGTAGCAAAAGCTAGAGCTTGCCCAGATGTGGGTGCCACAACGTGTTTAGCCTAGGTCCACTACTGGGTGACAAAGTGTGCTGCGGGTTCTCGCCTTACTTGCCTCTAAGGCGGTGGGAATCTCTGTGCTGCACGGTTCCTGTGGTCAGTCATCTTTAATTGATGATCTATACCCTCATTATCTCCACCAGTTCATCATAAGTGGTTGGGCTCTTACTCTGCACATCTCGCCAAAATAAGGTGTTCATATTCAGACCTCCTTTCAAGGCTAAAAGGGCCTCTTTATATATGACTTGTTCGCAGTAGGTTATCTCATCGGTGAATCTAGTGAGGTAACTTTTGAGTGTCTCTCCAGGGACTTGCCTCATGTCTTGTAAGCGTTAATAAGATAAATAAGTTCATTCATTTACATTTATAATTTAACGCACCACTTTTTTAAGGAGCAGGCATCATCATCAAAAAAGACCCAAGAGAAATAACACTGAATTCATTTTCAGAAATTAATAAGAAACAACACTTGATTTTCTACAAGTAGGCCGTTTGATATACCTATTAGAGCTATAGTTTTATGAGGAAGGGCATTTTTCCCACTAATTTAAGGAGAGTATTTTTCTTATTCTAATTTTATGCGAAAGAGAATTTTTCCTTGACAGCATATTATGCCATATTCATGCAGATCACTTAATATATTTAAATAATCTCAAGTAGAATAACTTTATGTTACAACTTCTCCTAACTCGTTTGAAATAACTGTATTTAATTCTTTAATTCAATTTTTTTTTTAAAAATTAAAAATTGGCATATGCTAAACCCCCTTCTCTTTCGCTCTTTCAGATTTAATTACGTAGTAATCCCATATTTATTTTCTAGTTAGAAGTAATAGAGAGAGAATAATAGAGCAAAATTGCTTATCCAGTAGGAAATATATTACTAATTAGATATTCTTGTTAGGACTTTTATTATACTTCTAAATCTTTGAATAATTTTTACTTATTTGATAATTAACATGATTATTTTGTACAATTTTAATATTCATCATGCTACTTTTTTCTTCCGACAACTCTATCCCCACCTCAACCTTTCTTGTTTCGCTATGCAATGCAAGTGAACCTACGAACACTGTAGATGTACCTATATTGCTAGGCCTCTGTGGATGCATATATTGGAGATGTATCAAAAGTGTCATTCTGTGTAAGGTGAGAGAAGGAATGATCTTTATTGGGGAGATGGAAAAGATGGTAGAACTATAATTTGCAAGTGAAGAGAAAATATTTTGCCGTAAGTTTAGATAATAATTATAAAATTTTATTTCGAGAATTGGATAAAAATGAATAGGCATGAATTCAAACTCAGTTTTTATCACACAAGGAAGTTGCTTCCATTTCTGACCATTTAAGGGGGCAATTTTCAAACTTGAAATTTTGTGCCTTAGAAAGCTTCTGTGCATGTCAATATAATCTGTTTCCCATAGTATTCATTTGAAAATAAATTGTCATTTGTGGAATTGTCAAATTTTATCGTTAATGCAAGTATTGTGAGTAGAGGGGTAAAAAAAAAATAGGAAAAGTTTGGAGGTGTAGAGCGAGATTTTTTAATCTTTGAATTGGGTTCAAATTAAATACTGTTTCTCAATAATTTGGTTCCCAATAATCATTGTGTAGTACTTCATAAGTCGACTTTCCATAGAATTAGGATGACTTTGGTCCGAGTAAAGAGTATTGTGGAATATCGACATCTTGAACCAAGTTTAAAGGTCAGTATGCTTTACCTTTTTATTTTTGGGTTGGTCCAGTTTGTCTAGCCTAGTCAAAATTAATCGCGTACTGCACATTATCCTAAAATACATAATACATAATAAGTGTTGTAAAAATAATATTTTATAAAAATTTTGTTGGGAGAATTTGAGGAGTTTCAAATGAACGAAAGAAAATAAAATTTAGCTTCTATTTGAGCCCCATTTTTTTCAACAACGTATCTTTTCAAATCTCATTATATATGCATTTCAAAAAAAAAAAATCTTACTTTTTAGCCAGACATTCTCAAAAAATCAGTATTACATAACACATTTTACCTCAAAAATTGGGATCAAACAGGGGCTTAAGATAGAATTTTAAGAGAAAAAATTGTACTCTCAAAACTCAACTTTTGTTATTCAATTTTTTTCTGAAAATGAAATATTACAAATGAACAATATTTTTATACTACATTTGGTATATAAAAATTAGCTAATACATAAATATAAACACCCATTAAAATTATTAGAATATGAATAGAAATAAATTCATCTATAATAACTCTACATTCATGTGATCAAGATTCATTAAGTCAAAATTCATTAAGTCTAGAAGATTAATTGTGAATTAATAATACGGAATTCATACATGATAAGAATTTTATAATTTTGAGCTGTCTATTAACTTGCACGTGGGCGTAATTCGATTAAGTTAAGATCAATTGTAGGAGCAGTGGACTCTTAATGAGCTCATTTGTGTGTAAGATGAAAAAAGTCTAAAGTAAGAGAAAACTGAAAGTACTCACTTGACAGGTACTTTTAAGAACAAGTTAAAGAATAAGAAAGTTGCATTTGATTTAGTCAAAAAGAAACAACAAAACCCTGAAAATGATTAATCATCTGGCTAATATTTTTGTGAAAATTTGGAATACATAAAAAGAAATTGTACTAATTACTACGCTTAACGTGTAAAGTTAAATGCATTTATCATTTCGGTCCGTTTGGAGGTTAATTTAGTTTCAGTAACTAAATACATTTTGTGGATAAATTTTGATGTCAATATTCAAATAAGCGTATCTATGCGAAGTTGTCTAAACAACCTCAAATCAATTGATGCTGAAATATTCATCTATTTGGGGTGATGGTAAATCAGTTGAAATTGAGACTATAAGGACTTTTAGGTTATTACTAAAGTCTAATTATTATTTGAATTTAAAAGAGACATTTGCAATACTGTCTTTTTTGGACGAAATTTGGTTTCTATTTCTAAATTAGACAAATGCTGTTACTTTTGTTTAATTGAAAATAGTAAGTGTATTCCTTTTCTTAATTCAAATATTACGGGTTCCAATTTTTTATCCGGTTATGATACACTATATCTACTTAATACAATTGCCTCTTATAAAGAAACATTGCATGTGAATTCACATGATATTAAATATAAATTAATCAATGAAAATTCCACTTTGTTATGACATAAGTGTTTTCCTTTGGCTTCTGACAATGGTCTGCAATAATTCATTATGCTCATAAACGAATTTTTCTCACTTTGGTTACCTATATCTCATCGATAAGAAATCTCAAATACTAAACATGTTCAAGGCATACGAGACTCAGGTTGAAAATCAACCCAGTAAAAGTATTAAATAAGTCAGATCTTGCCATAGTGTTGAATACTATGACAGATATGATAGATCAGAAGAATAACTTTTATGGGGCTTTTGTTAAATTCATAAAGGAATGTGGAATCATCCCACACTACACCGAATCTATCTATAAAGTTATAAGTAAAACAATTGTTAAGGAGTTACAAGTTTTAAAAAGATCCCACCATTAGGCAAATTCTTGAAATGAAAAATGTTCGATTTTTTGAGAATGTAGAGTTTGTGGGGAGAAGATAAAGTTTTAAGGTTAAGAATTTTGTCTGTTGCAATTGACAATGATCAGGACCAGAAACAAATTCTCGCTCCAAATCTTGTTCAAGAAACAATTTCGAATCAAGACAATGTTACAAAACCTCCCATACATAATCAAAAGATTGCTTCAGAAAAATAAACTCAACAATCTCAAGAACAAATGCTATGAAGAAAATTCAATAAAGAAAAGAGAGACAATTCGGATAATTTTATTGTCTCTTTTCAAGAAAATAAGTATGACATTGGATTGTAAAAGAAGATATGATCAATCAATTTTCATCAAGCTACCCAAAGAAATAATTCTCAAGAGTGGATTGATAACATAAATAAAGAGATAAAGTCCATGAAAGATAATAATGTTTGTGAACTCATCTGATTGTCTAAAGGTGTGAGAGCGGAGAAGCCCATTGGTTGCAAATGAATATTTAAAATTAACATGGATTCGAAAGGGTGATGTGGAGAGATATAAAACTTGTCTTGTTATGAATGACTTTACTCAAAATGAAGGCGTTGATTTTAAAGATATCTTCTCTTCGGTTTCTATGAAAGAATATTTTGGAATTATTATGACATTTGTCACATTTTGATCTCAAGCTACATCTGATAGTTTACAAATTAAATAAATCTATCTACGAGATTAAGTATATTTCCCGTCAATGGTAGCATAAATAATATTACACGTAACTCCAAAATTTTTCTTTAATTTTTAACCACACATTATTCATCAATCTACTATTCAAAATACATTATTCCCTCCAAAATGTGAATCAAACAAGGGCTAAATGGGGATCAAACATGCCCATAGTTGATAATTGTGTATTCCTCAAGTTCAGTGTGAGTAAGCATATTTTTCAGGTATTGTATGTCAATGATAAACTATTTGCCTATAATAATATAAGCATATTGCACGAAACTAAGAGATTTCTGTCATAAAAATTTGAAATGAAAGATCTTGGTGTCGCCTCTTTTGTGTCAGATATACAAATACATTGGGATCGTTCTCGAGGTATATTTGGATTATCAATATCGGTAAAACTTTTAAAAGATTTGGATGTATGAATATAAACTAGGTGATACCCTATTTTAAGGGAGATAAATTTAGTTTCAATTAATGCCCCAATGGCAAACTTAAAGAAAAGAAATATAGAAAATTTTACGTGCTTCAACAGTTAGGAATTTAATGTATGCTAAGATTTGCATATGTCTGGATATGAAATTTATTGTTTGAATGCTAGACGGATATTTTTGTAACTCTAAGATGGTTATTTAGAGAGCAGGCAATTAAGTTAGTATTTATAGAGAATTAAGGATTATATGATCACATCCAATAAATCAGAACAATTGGAGATAATTGAATATTTTAATTTTGATCACGGAATACTGTAAATTTTTGTTAATGGGTTGCATATTTTGGATGGATTTGAAAGACCATTTTAGTTATTTTGTGACAATAGTAATATTGTATTGCAACAGAAGTTTGATGATGTTAGAGTTCGTAGATATTAAGTTTTTATTCGTCAATGAAAGAATTCAGAGTATTTCAATGAAAGAATTCAGAGTATTCAAGTGTCTATGGAATATATTAGGACAAATTCTATAACTGCGAATCCACTGACCAGGAGGCTATCACCCAAGATCTTTCATGAGCATACTGCTTACATAGGTGTTGAATATTTTGACGATATACCAATTTAGTGGGAGTTTTTATTCTGATATCGTCAATTTTAGACATATATTTTTATCCATGGATATTTGATTTATTTCAGAAATAAAGTATTTAGTTTAATTTCACTTTGATTAAAATTTATAGTTGATCTCATTAAAAAAACTAAGGTAGGACTAGTTGAAAATATGCATTTTTTGATCAGATTGCATGAAATTATCATGCTACATATTCACACTTGATCTATTTATTTGATCGTGTTGATATATGTGACTAATGGGGGTTTAGAAATGATATTTATAACGAAGACTGCTTAATCATATATTCACATAATTGATTGATGAGATTGTTCGGAGATGTTTTTGGGTATGATAGCAAAAGTTATGACTTCATAAAATTATACACATTTATTCGGTAACATATGTTGTCCAAGTGGGAGATTGCATGAGGAAATTTCAATTTGTAATATGGGCCTACATATGTAATTAATTATGCACAAGACTATCTTAAAGTTAAGCCCAAAATTAAAGTGATCTAATAAAAGAATTAAATTATTGGGTTTAGGACATGTAAATAAAGTGCGGGCTGAATTATATGTGTAGAAACCAGATTCTTTTAGAATTGAATATCATAATAGACGAAAAACTTATGAATACATATACGGGGTTATGGTCTCTAATAATATGCAACTTTTCATTCTTTGTGTCATTCCATCAATACAAGAATATAAGAGAAAGCATATTAAAGAATGAATATCCAATATCCACAGTCAAAAATCTAGAAGGAATTGAAAAATGAAGTCTATGGACCAAGAAACAAAATTAAGAATAAGAATTAAAGAATCAAATGAGGCAAAATTCAAAATTAAAAGTGAAAAAGTCAAAGATGAAAAGATTTCAGTTCAAGTTAAGATTCAAAATCTGGAAAATAAAAATTTATTTTCAAAGAATTAAAGATATGTTCCGTATTATTAATTTTCTTGGTGATTTGATATAGAAATTTTGGAAATGAAGGAATTTAGATCTTCAATTTCTAAAATTTCTAATTTTTATAGAGTTAAGAGTTTCTACATTGAGTTCATTAAATACATGATTAAAATTAATTGGTGATATTAATTTAAGATTTAATCCTAATCAAAATGGGACTATAATGTAAATGCTGTTTAGAAAATATTAAAATATGATCTAAAGATGAGGAATACTAGGACTACTACTAAAAATTCAAAAAACAAAACGATGGAAGTACCCGAGTAATTAATAATGGAAACAATGGGCCTTACTCTCAAGAATTGAGCATCTCTTCTCACCGCCACCCCCACCCCCACCCCCGCTACCATCTCTCTCAATTCATCAGACTCTGCTAAAAATCCAGCACATACGTAATATAAACTACCTTATAAATTTAATGTTGTCGGGTTAGAGAAGAAAAGTGTTACCTTTTTGATAGTTCTTGTGATTTTAGAGGGTCATATGGACGAAATATACGGCCTTCATTCGACGTGTGACTACGCAGACAAGGCGTTGATGTCACCGGATAATCTGATAATACCGGCGGAGTACCATCAGCACTACTATGGCCTTATTTCTTCTTCAGTTGATCATCAATATCATCATACAGAAGTGTTTGGATCCGAGGATTTTGGTGGAAGTGGGTTCCATGGTTCTTTGGTGTCAGATGTGGCGTCCGTTAATATTCAAAGGGAAACATGTCCTGGAGATGTTGAAGATGAACAGGGTTTGAGCTTAATCAAGGCTAAAATTGCTTCTCATCCTTCGTACCCCAAGTTACTTGATGCTTATATTGATTGCCAAAAGGTTTAAGCCTTCAGAACTGTCACTCTTAAGTCTTTTCTTTTTGTTTGATTCTTTGTTTTCTTTTCTAGTACGAGCTATTGCTTATGATCATATATTAACCTAAAACTTCCTCCTCAAATGGGAGTTTTAAGTTATTCTTGATCATTAACACGAATTCAGCTGCATAATTTTTTCAATTTCAGGTTGGAGCACCCGTAGAAATAGCATGTCTGCTGGATGAAATCAAGCGAGAAAACGACTTATGTGATAGAAACGAATCTTCTACGTGCCTTGGAGTTGATCCTGAGCTCGACGAATTTATGGTCAATCGCTCTAGCCAGCAGTTTTATATATTTTTCATTTTTATTTTCTGGCCTTAATTTCTCTCTTGAACTTTTGGTTTCTCATTCAAGAATTTGTATGAAGTATTGTATTCCTCTTTCTCTAGGAAACGTACTGTGAAATATTGGTTAAGTACAAGTCGGATCTATCAAGACCTTTTGATGAAGCAACTTCATTCCTTAAAGAGATTGAAACGCAACTTGGCAATCTTTGCAAAGGTTTGTCCCTTACTTCAGTTTACTTCACACAAACACAGTGCTTCAGTTTAGTGTCTTCTTCTTCTTCTTCTTGAGCAATTGGCAGAGAACTTCGGTGCAAGTTTTACAATCAAAATCCTTGCACTGTGAAATAATAAATCACCAAAACCCTAAGATTGAATGAGATCCTACTTCTTGAGTTACGGACTGCTTATTTCTTACAATTTTTACTCTGATTAAAATTGTGAATCTGAAGTTTATTGTTTGGCTATTATTCCGAGGGTCCTTCCTATTAGTATTGGAAAGAGTTCCTTAGAACCAAAAAGTCAAGGTAGTCTTCCTTGCAACAGTGGTGAAACCTTTCCCTTTTTTCAGTTTAGCTTCATGTTGATGTAGGGGTTGGTTCACTGCTGTTAAAAATATAGAAATAATTCCATGATATTCTTAGGATCATAAGTTCTATCTTTGGTAATAATTTTATTACATTTTCTGTGATATTTCCAAAATAGTTTCGTTGTGTGCTTAGCTAATGGTCTCTTGTCCTTTAGGTGTGTGTTCCTATTATAATCCTATCTCCGGTGCTCACTCTTTTATCGTACCAAATTTTACGCGAATACATGCCAAAGAAGACATTTTAATTATCCAAAATTGGATATATTCCATCCAAGGGTGGATGAAATATGCAAGTCTCTTAAAAAAATTTCGGTTTCATTTTGAACTATCTCGACCAAAGCTTTTGCCAAAATGATTTATGCTAGTCAAAAATCATGATGCATTTGAATAATCACAGACGGATGTTCATTTTTTTATTTGAATGATCACACTATAGTCAATTTTAACACTTCTCCTTTAAATTTCTTCATCATTTTTCATATTAAGGACTTGTTGATGAAGATCTCTATGTTTTGCTTAATGGTATGTTCATATTGCACCACTTGTCCACTAATTATAATAATAAATATAATCTTCCAGTTTTGAAGTAATGGAGCTTATCTATTTCTTCGAATGTGATGTAAAAATGATGTCTGATTACTCTAAAAGGAGTTCCAATTTCCAATGAAGCATGTATTGGGTAAGTGTGGATGCAATATATATATGAAATAAACATTGGAATATGTCTAATTTCCAATCTGTTGGCAGTTAGAGCTATGTCTTCTTGTAAGAAAAGTTACTTGGGCAGTTATAATTTATAATAAAATAAAAAGAGAAGATTGCATCTGACTGGTCTCACGTGACATTCTTGATCTTGTGCATGCGCTAGGTTTTGCATGTTTTACATCTAATTTGCTATTTTCTTTTATCTTTATGATCTCCTTAATTTTCTAGCCTGGCATCGTTTTTACAGTTAAATAATGTCGACAATCTGTACTTTTAAGACTGCTATTCTGCTAAGTACATTTAGGAGATATATTTAATTTGGGTGCTTATGCAAATCTTCATTTGGTTTGATCTTTTGATCTTAATGAACCGTGTAAAAGTTGCACTGTTTTATGCTTCTTCCTCTGAAAGAAAACTGCCATTTTTGTCTATTGTCGATTAAGGTATAATTAAGGCTCTTAATGTTTGACAACTATAATCAATTCCTTCTGTTTTAAAGTACAAGTTAACTTCTCAGCCAGCCTCATGTGTCCAGTTTTTGTCCCCCGTAATCTTTATGCTTTAACTTGTCACCTTTACCATTTTAAATTTTATGTGCAAATGTAGATATTCACTGAATGTTGATGTACATGTTCGTGTGAAGGTTGCATAATTTGGGTCTAGGCTGTGGTTCTACTTTGGTGGTCTTCTAACAGTCGATTTATTTTAGAAGCTTTACGATCTTGTGGTTACAACATGTATCAGAAATGTCGTCTTAATATTCATTAATTTGCAATATTTTTGCTCTTCAATCGACTGTTGAGGAGAAAGCTTCGGAGGGATTCTTATTGTAAGACTATAGTTCTAAGGATTTGGTGAAAGTTGTGAGTTGTTGAATTCAACATGACATGACCTTAATATTGCTTTATTTATTGCATGATACCTTTTATGTCCTCTGAAGAAGCTAAAATCTTTGAGGAAACTAGGATTTACTGGCAAGCTCTTGAAGCAATGCCAAGTCCATTAGCCAAAATTTTCCTTGTGTTATTGAATCATGTTTAGACGATCCTCTAGGATAATTGTGTTACTAAGTTTCGAATTTCACAAGGATATGATCATTGTTTTCTGCACAAGTTTCGCTCAGGCAAGTATTGTTTTCAAGCATCAAACAATGCATGTGAGTGAGAACTGCAACAAGAAATATTTATTGATACGATATTAGTCAAGTGCTCGAAACCCATTAGAGTAGTCGAATTTTCTGCTGTTAATCATGCTGTTAATGAAACTGAAATAAACATGAAATACCTGTGCCTATGGACTAGAGTGGCTGATTATCATCTCTGAATCAATGTTTTTGTTTGCAAATGGGTAATTGGAAGTTTGTTAATGCGACTAGAATTGTGTTTGTTTCTCATTTTTGTAAAAAGGAGAATGAAAGATATAGCCGTTATGGGTCCTATACAAGTGATAGAAATTCAAATTTGTTGGCTTGATGTGATGGATAACGATCATATTTTTCATTTTAATGAGAAAAAAATGAAAACAAGCAGGGGCTAGGTATTTGTTGCAGTTACAAGCTCAAGAACATGATACTTAACCCCCCCCCCCCCCCACCCCCCCCCCGCCGCATGTGTGGTTGAAAAGAAGAGAGAGAAAAATGCATTTTGAAAAAAATGGATATTAAACGGGGGGCTAAATGAGTTTTCAAGTTTTTTTGTAGTTATTAATTTTTGTTTTCGTAACTTCATTGTAATTTAGAGTCGGTTTCTCAAACTTTTGTTGGTTTGAATAATCTATACATCGATTTAGTTAACGAAGACATATTTGGTGTGCCGTTGACAATATAGTGTGTTTGAGCCGCATTATTTTGAAAAAATGTATTTTGGAATAGTAGATTGATGGAGAACGTGGTTAAAAAATAAGTAAATTTTTTGGATTTGTGTGTAATACCATTTTATTAAAGAATGCATGGTTAAAATAATGTCAAATTAGTATTTAAGAATGTATTTTATTTTTCAATAAATGCGGCTCAAATAGGGCCATAATAAATAAGATCTACGCTTAATTTTTCTCTTCATATAGTCGGGGTGCAAGACTGGAAGCTTTTAGTATCATTTAATCATTTGTTCTCTCAAGAAAAAAAAAATTCAATTGTAAATCAAATTTGTAACTTCATCCATATGATTTATACTTGTAACTCCCTCTGTGATGGGTCTTCCATTTGTTTTTATCGATCAAATTGGACTTATTTTCAATCAAAATGTAAGTATTAACTAGCATGTAAGCCATACTTCAATGTCAAAATAAGTGACTTCTTTCCACTTCCTTTCATATTATGAGAAGTATAAACTTTTTTAAGTAAAAAGCCAAATATGTGAAAGTAAATAACTTATTTGATACCCCACGTATCCATATTATTCTTTTTTGGTAGGAACGATGAATTCGCCAAAATCATCAAGCACTTCACTGGGCCTTGAGATAAAGAAACTCAGTGGGTCCATAGAGGTTATGGAGTTCCAAACAATTAAATTTCTTTTGCTGTCACTTTGATAAGATTTATCTTACAGTCTGCCCGGGCAAGGCATAGTTTTCTAAGAACTGACGATATATGACTGACTCATAAAATAGATAATTAAAATTACAAAAAATAAAAAAATAAAATAAAATAAAATAAATCTGCCGAATAAAAAAAAATTATAATATAATTGCTGATACAGTGACTCAACGTGGCGGCTAGTAGGCAAGTAGTTATGGTACGAGAAAGGGTCCTAAGCTTAAATTTTATCTTCTCTTGTTTACAAAATTCGTGTTATGTGTAAATAGTTTCGATGGATTATGATTTGTGCATGGCAGTTCAACAATAATACAACTTTCATAATTTAAAATGTATGCAATGATAATTCAAACATCGTTCAAATAAACTTGAAGAGGAGCTCGTGCTCCTCTTGGAATCAAATACATGTTATTCATAAAATGTAATGTTTTTAGCTCTTTCATTATTTTTTCATATTTAGCCCTTGTTTGAGCCTCATTTTTGTGAAGAAAATGAGTTTTTGAATAGTGTATTGATGGGAAATGTGTGGTTAAAAAATAAGGAAATTTTTTTGATTTGCGTATAATATTATTTTATTGAAAAATGTGTGATTGAAATGATATCAAATCATTGTTGAAAAATGTATTTTGGTTTAAAAATGGGGCTCTAAGGGCTTAGCTGGAGGTTAAGCCGGGCCCTCCCAAGTATGTCTAATAAAATGTGCCGTGCATATTGGTTAAGAATTTATCTTTTTCAATTATATGGCCAGATGATGGTGGTTTATCCTCGGACGAAGAGCATAATGGGGGAGAAATAGAAATACAAGATACACAGGCGAAAACTGAAGACCGGGAGCTCAAGGATAAGCTCTTACAAAGGTACGGTAATCACCTAAGTAGCCTAAGGCTAGAATTTTCAAAGAAGAAGAAGAAAGGAAAGCTACCTAAAGGGGCAAGGCAAACATTACTTGAATGGTGGAATTTTCACTATAAATGGCCCTATCCAACCGTGAGTATTTTTTCAATCTTGCATTTCCATCCACCAATCTGATTCTTACTCTTTGGCGAAATGCAAATAATACTTTCAGGGCATGTTTGGATAGGACTGAACAGGATTAAGGCATTCAACAAAACTTTGCAAATGAGTTGTCTCGACCTATCTAGTTTAATTTATTAAACATAGAACTACTCATGTTGTTATGTGGTTTTCTAATGACAAAAAATAACTCGTAAAGTGAGAGTCCTACACCATATGTAATATTGGTCGCCATGCTTGTTGAATAATGTTCATGCAGATGTTAAAAGTGTCACTATCAATGAATAAAAATGTATAACTGCTCGATTAATTCATGAAAATGGGGGCAAATTATCAATTTTATTAAATTATACATAAGGTATAAAGTATTTTATTAAATTATACATAAGGTATAAAGTAAACAAGAAAATAATTATTCAGTCTAATTCTTACAAGCGAGGAACACAAGGTTGTGGGCAGGTAAATTCATTTTTCCTTTGTATTGTGATATTATTGATTTCTATCTTTTCTATGTATTTAGACTTGTGATCCATCTCGAAGAGTAATAGTGTATTGTTTATTGTTTTCATATTTTAAACGATATGAGAATTATACCCCATCTTGAACTTGAAATGTTTGTTTGGGATTTTGGGTTCTAATACTATATTGAAACTTGGGGGTTAAGAGGACTAACCCAAATTGTTGATTATTGTTTTCATTTTTAAGTTTGCAATGTGAACTATTTTACCCTTAATATTTTATTACGCGTTCAAAATCATATCCAGGAGGCAGATAAAATTTCATTGGCAGAATCAACGGGTTTAGACCAGAAGCAAATCAACAACTGGTTTATAAATCAAAGGAAGAGGCACTGGAAACCTTCAGAAAAGATGCATTTGGCCGTGATGAACAGTCTTTCTGGGCATTTCTACACTGAAGATTGAGCAAACATGTTCTCATTTAACTGAAAATATATATGGATTCTGATGTTTGGCTCATGTATATTCCTGAATAAATTTATCACCAAATAACTGATAGAAATGTTATGCATCTGCGTCATTAATACTTGGGAAAAAGGCTTTTCAGTATCTTCTTGATGAATTTCAATTGAAGCTTGACTCTTTTGACGAGTGGTGCTTTGATCTGCTTCGAAAGCTTTTTCGACCCTATTTGCATATTTCAGTGTCCTATGTTAAGAGAATTTGTAAGAGATAATTTGTAAATAAGTAATTCACTTAATTTACTATGATCATGAAATTCTTTGAATTCAACAAGCGTGCACAACTATTCCAGAAAAAGAAAATTGTTGAAAATAATTTTACAACCAAGATGAAAAACGTGTATAAAATGCGTCCCTTGACATTTGTTAGGGTCCACCTTTCAGAACCCGAACTCTACTCTTTACTGCTACTCAAGGTCTCTCTTGTCGCTTGTTTTTGATTAATCTCTGTAAATTATTAAGTTGCACTGCTTGAGAGTGTTAATTCGTGGAAATTGTTTAAATGATTGAATCCTTTGTATTGGAATTTACAATATAATTTTTATGTGTGAATTGGAAATTTTTTTAATTAATGCATTGAGTTGGGACTCTTCAAATGTGAAGGGTGTATGTCAAAGAGTCATATTGTTTCGTACAACTTCTCGAAAATGTATATTATGAAAAGTCATGATCTTTTGATAGAGTACAGTTTATATCATTAAATATGGATTTTATTTTTTATTTTTTATTTAATGGTTCATATTGATTTCTGTTAAAAGATGTAATTATTTTGAAAAAGACGCTCAAAAATTTATAAATTGGAATCTCTTAATTTTAAGATATAAAATGCAAAGGCAAAAAATAAAAAATAAAAATGAAGAAGAGTAAGATAAAACTATCCCTCTAGGATGGACTAAACTCATCCTTGCACTAATATAATTAGATTAATTTTGAATTTGTTGTATCTCTAGAAATCTAATTTACAATTCTCATGTTGGAGCTTGATAATTGTTCACGACATAAATATTGGTTCATTTACACCACTACTTGCTCTCTCCCTCTTTCTGGATCATTATTTACCAACTTGGGGCAATAATAAAATGTGTGTGTGTATATATATATTATGGTCACCAACGAGAGAATTTTCTATGTCAAAAAATAATAGAAGTTTTCCTATAAGTATGGAGAACTTCAAATCTTTGTGGTCTCAAGATAACAACAATGAACGTTTAAAGCAAGAAAATAGGGTCTAAGGATGATACAAATTCCAAGGGAAAGAGTCATTCCTCTCTAATCCACAAGCGCAAGACTCCAAAGGAAGGAAAATGAAAAAGACAGGAACCTTTTGAGGGTGAAACTAAAAAAAGGCAAGAAAATATTTCAAAACCATGGCCTCCAAAAAGTTCAACTCTTTCTCATTTCTTCTTCTGACTATAATGGCATCTGTTTTCGTCCAACGTGCCGTAGCAACTCGAATCCAGGTCAGCCCTTTTTGCAGAACTGCACGGCGAAGCAGAGCCCTTTGCAATACCGTGATCAATGGCGCTACCAACTGGCATGACGCCATAGGAAATGCAATTAATGCAACACTATCTGTGGCTAAGGAACTCCAATCAAGGAATGAGTTGATTGCACCAGCAGTTGCTAATCTGTCACCTGCAGCCAAAAAATCCCTTCAAGGAACATGCAAGGAGTCTTTCCAGACCGTCATTGATATGCTAGAGGAGGGACAAGTTGCTCTTGCAGCTGGTGACATTGCCACCTTGCAAACTGCCGTAGCAACTCGAATCCAGGTCAGCCCTTTTTGCAGAACTGCACGGCGAAGCAGAGCCCTTTGCAATACCGTGATCAATGGCGCTACCAACTGGCATGACGCCATAGGAAATGCAATTAATGCAACACTATCTGTGGCTAAGGAACTCCAATCAAGGAATGAGTTGATTGCACCAGCAGTTGCTAATCTGTCACCTGCAGCCAAAAAATCCCTTCAAGGAACATGCAAGGAGTCTTTCCAGACCGTCATTGATATGCTAGAGGAGGGACAAGTTGCTCTTGCAGCTGGTGACATTGCCACCTTGCAAACTAAATTAAGCGCTGCCTTGGATACCGAGTGTGATGATGAACTTTCTAACTTTGGTGCTACGTTCCCTCTAGCAAATCTGTCTAAGCAACTTACAAAGAAAGTGTCCGTCTGCTTGGCTATAACGGCTCAAAATGTGGTTGCATAAAAGTTGTAATTGTGGATCATATGTTATTTTATGTAAGCGTGAGAATCTGGATTTGTTAGTGTATATGCATGCACAACAGATTTTGCACTTGAATAAAAAGTGTAGAAATGAGTTTTAAAGCTTCATCATTTGTCTAAACATTTGTTTTTTTTTTAATTTCGCGAAGTACTTTTTCTGAGTATTCATGCACTATGGCGGACCAATATTACTTGCTAATTTCTATAGTTACATAAAGAATTAATTTCTTTTTTGATAAAACATTCCAATCTTTGAGTTTACATAATCGCTTGCACACTATAACAAAAATGTCATTTTGCAACATATAAAATGCAACATTTGTTAGTTGAATGTTGCTAAAGGTCTCTATCGTAACAAAAATGTAGATAAATGTTGCCATTGGTAAACATAATTGAGATTTGACAACATTTTTTAAAACCATGTTACTAATATAGCCTTTTTGCAATGTTTATTGAGTGTTGCGAAAAGTTTTATTTTTCGCAACGTTTATTAGCCATTTTTAAAAGTTCATTCTATAGCGATGTTCAGTGACTATTGCAAATACTTAGATATATAGTTTTTCACAACATGTAACTTTTTGCAGCATTTCTTTTTGCAACGTTTAGTAAGCGTTGCATAAAATAGCAGGTAAAGTAATTTAAAAAAAAAGTTAAAAGACGTTGCAAATTAATTAGAAAAACAACAACATTCAATAAAACATAGCAAATAAGTTAAAAATAACGTTCAAAAAATGTTGCAAAAGAGTAGTGATAGCATTTGGAAACATGAAAATAAAAGTAAAGACAACATTCGAAAAAATGTTGCAAATAGGATAAAGGCAACGTTGAAAAAATGTTACAAAAAGATTAATAACAACATTTACAGACAGTTTGAAAACATTAACACAAGTTTCGGCAACATGTTTAAAGTGTTGCTAAAAATATATTTTGCGAAAAGGTTATTAGTAATAGTTGAAAAACGTTGCTAAAAGGTTATTAGCAACAGCCGGAAAATATTGCGAAAGTGTTTTTTTGCATTTTAAACATTGTTGTATACTTCTACTCTACAACAACATCCATATTTATAACATATGGCCGAACGTTGCAAAAGGTTTCGACACGTTTTTTGAACGTTACAAAAGGCCATTTTTGTTGTAGTGACACATAAGAATTAATTTATAACTAATAGGGATTTTCTATAGTATTTCAATTAGGCTTGAAATTAACCAATTAGATGATTTTATGTTTATCTTTTTGGCTAAAGCCACTCCAGCATGGGCATCAATTTTTAAGCATCACCTTCAAAATTTTGTCGACTTAGGATACCCTCATCATTCTTTAATATGAAAAAAATTACACAATGAAATGAGAAGACTTTAGAGCCTTTACCTAGATTAGGCTATTAGGCCGACCCCATTCCTTCTGAGAGGCTGATCGCCAACACGGAAAAAGATGGAAGACTATAATTTATATCCAACACTTGGCAAAAAAAGTGTAAAAGTCAATGGCAAGAAGCCTGGGCCAAGGACTAACCAAGGCCTAGTCCTATGCCCTTAAGTTCATGCTTAACAAACCCACTTAGATGATCGCCTGGAGAACCCTTAATCAAAATCCTCAAAATTGATAGAACTACAAACCCCGCTATACCTAGGAGCCACTATACCAAACTTGCCTTTTGTAGCAGTGAAAAAACGTTGTCAAAACCCTTTTGCAATGTCCAGGCGCATGTTGTAGGATGTGGTGTTTCCGTAGGGTCTTTTGATACTGCAACGTTCATTGTACGTTGCTGTTAATGTTCTAGCAACATTCATTGCACGTTGTCATCGATGTTTTAACAACATTCATTAAATGTTGTCGTTTACGTTTTAAAAACATTCACTGCAAATTGCCATTGATAATTTTAGCAACGTTTAGAGTGCGTTGCCATTGACTTTTTAGCAACGTTCATTATGTGATGCCATTGACTTTTTAGCAATATTTATTGCATGTTGTAGTTTTCTATCTATTTAAAAAAAATTATTGCATGCATTATTATATTTATATATATTACTTTACATATATAAAAATCATTTTACATTAGTCGTTAAATCTATTTATGCAATAAAAATGAGTAATAAATTTGTCATCATTTTATGAATATTAAAAATAGGAATTTGAAGTTTCTGAATAATAGCGAAAAGTTTTGGACAAATCTATGTTAAAATATACATGTTTGTAACTGTCAGATAAGGTAACAAACTAATAGTGAGCAAAATATAAAAGACAAAATCTTGATTTTGTATAAGTTCATGCAACTTAAAAGCCTAAACACTCATCCATGCTTTCATTATCAGCTACATCTGTATGATCTTGTGAGATTCGTAGCCTTTCACGCTCATCTTTTTCATTTGCCTCCTTCTTACTATAAGAGTATGCTACAAACTCCAAAGGTCGAATGTAGGTAAAAAGTCCCAAAGGCATGACAGAGAATATAAATAGAGCAGACATGAAATTGCATAAAAACACACAAGCATCTATAGGAATGCAACATGCAGGCATCAACATATAAACATACACAGTTACACACATGTATCAGGTATAAAGACAAGAGGAAGAGTTATCACACCACTTTGGCAGGAAGCTAGTCTCTATTTATTGTAAGAGCCTTGCCAATTTTTCTCTGTCTAGGCCTTCCAGTTTATTTATTTTCTTCAAAGACTCAAGATAAAAGAGTGTGTTAAATGGGACTGTGGACCTAAATTGAACCGTTGATAAGGGCCATTTTACTATATCACACCAAAGTAACATTTTTTTTAAAATTTTTAAGATCCAGAATCATCAAAAAAAAAAAACAAAAGAAGAGGCACAGATACTGGGGAAACAAAGAAAACATAAAGCATTAAAGTGAATACTAAATTAGAACATTAATTTGTTAGGAAGAGAGACAATGATTTTATAAATTTCATTAAGTCCCAAAACATCAGGAAGGCATAATATTTCAAAAGATGTTCTCTTAATAAGGAAGAGAGAGAATGATTTTATAAGTTTCATGAAGTCCCAAAACATCAAGAAGGCATAATATTTCAAAAGATGTTCTCTTAATAATGAACTATGACCTAAGACATCTCAAGTCAAGTTAAACATTGATTGGAATTCTAGTGAAATAATACTAAAAGTTATGATAGTCATATATAAGATATTACATATATCATTTTCCTTTTATACCTAGTTACTTTATTTGATAAGTAAAAACATATACATATATTAGTTCTCAAAACCAAATGAGCATGTCAAAGATTAAACAAATTGAGATAAACCAAATGAAGTTCTGTTGTTAAGCTCACAAATATCATGGATGAATGTAAAGTTGAGAGATCATAATCAACTTTTCCTTGAATACAAAACACAAATTGAGGTAATTCTTTAAAAGATTAAATCATTTATAAAGATGTTGTCATCATTCATCTGTCACTTTTCATAGTATCTTTTGTAAATGTTATGCCCTAAGTCCAATCAACCTTGGACAGAAATACTTTTAATATATAATTAATGCAATTTAATGGCAGATCTATTATTTAAATAAATTAAATAATAGAGTCTGTAGATTCAAATTTTTGTTATTTGTTAATCACAAGGCATTGTGATTGTGAGATACAAATTACATATGATTGCATCTTAAATTATCTGTGGTCGTAAGTAATAACGAGATACGAATATCGTTATTATGGATAGACCATCACGTGTGACATTTCTTACTTGAAAAGTAAGTCGCTGATCTCACAAGCTAATGTGTGGTGACACTTGAATGAATACGTGGATGTTTTGTTATAGAACAAAACATTGGAGACTCGCCTAGAGATTCCACATAGATAACTCTCTGAGTGTCGGTGGTTAATCTCTAACGTTCGATAGTGAGAATGGTCTTTTGATTTGAGGTCGTCATATTACCTTATATGAGAACAATCATACTTTAACAGTGCTGGATGTTGTCCTGCCAAGGGCCGCTGCATGTCAAGAATCGTATGATGGTTGTGAGTGACCAATAGAGAATTTGCCACTCTTAGATAGTAAGAGATTATAATCTGCATTTCATTTAATTAAGTCGATAACGAAATCCTTGGTCAATGTGTACTGATAAGCTGAAAAGGAGTTTTCGATTTATATTGACTTAATAGTGGAGTGAAAGATATTATCGATAATCGGGACTGATACACTTCCATATCTCGTAATTGATTGGATTATATTGATGAAGGGATTATACTTTCACGGTAAACGAAAGAGTTTGATTTTGTCATACTACATGACATTTCCCGTCACATGTATTGCCCTCACACATTGTTAGATGTCAATCTGGGACGGCGAATGTGAATTTGTGATAAATTAAAATGGTGTTTTAATTTATCAATTTTGATTAGATCAAAATAATATTTCACGTCGTTAGGTATCGTGATCCATTGGAAGATTGCAATTTATCAATTAACTAATTTAACAATCATTGGATAAATTAATTAATTGGATTGGTTATTTATAGGCCCGAATTAATTAATTGGATTAATTAATTCACGGATCGAATTTAATTAAATGAATTAATTAAATGTTGGATCAGGTCAGGCCATGCCCATTTTGGCTTATATAAATAACTTATTATGGTTTACAATTTGGTAGAGAATTCATTATTCTTACCAGCACAAGAAAAATTCTAATACTACAATCTTGTTCTCTGTGTGGATCACAATTGGAGGTTAGACAATTAGACAGTTGTGGGAGACAGATCCAAGTTGCTGGAACAAAAATAAGGTAAAGGAGTTTATAGATCGTGAAAATGTATCACTTTTATCACTATTTCTATCTAAACACAAAGACGATTCCTGGTGGAAATTAAAATTTGTTTTAATTTTCTGTTGTGCATGTTAAGTAGATTCCCAAAAGTGGTATCAGAGCCTACTTTGTGTTTGTTAGAAATTGTTTCACGAATTGAATAATCAAAAGTTGATTTTGGTAATTTTCTTGTTTCTAGAAATAGAAAATTTTGATTTTCAAATTTGATTTTTGAAATCTGATTTAACACAAAAAAAAAATGGTTTGGAACATGGCAGGCGGCGAGATACAACTCCGACGATCGTCACGTCGCTGCATATATTACAACGCGCCTACGGGGCACTACCAGCAGCGACAGTGGGGTAGCAGCGCTTTCGCCTTGTTGTGAAACGGGCTAAAGCCCGCCACCTCTAGGCGGTAGGTTTTACTGGGCTATAGGGCGGCGTCGCCAGCCAAAAAGAAAGTAAAAAAATTATAGGGTAACAGTAAACGGTTGAGGGAAAGTTGGAGGCGGGGGGTTGTTGTGCAATTTGTGAAATTGCAAGCCCCCTGCTTGCAATTAAAATCAGGGGTCAATGGGTAAATTTTAAATGTAGGGCTGCCATGTAATTTCATAAATTGGAAGGGCTTGCTTTTAATTTTAAACTTGGGTCAAATTCCAAATTTTGAAAGTATTTAAATTTAAATTTTTAAATGGTTTTAAATTTGAATTTCAAATGGGTTTGACCCATAATTTTAATTTTGACCCAGAATTAAAATTTTATTTAAAATTGACGACTTTTATATTTTCTTTAAAATTATATTTTAACTTAAGTATTAAACTTTGACCCCAAATTGAATTTTATTTTACTTAGCAATGTTATCCTAAATTAAAATCTTAATTAAATTTAAATTAGAGTTTGACTCTAATTTAATACTTAGTTAAAATTTGATTTTAATTAATTATTCACCCGAAATTAAATTGTCTTGCCCTAAAATTTTTCTTGAAATTAGAGTTGGACTCTAATTAAGTATTTAATTAAAATATTATTTTAATTAAATTGTCTTGCCCTAAAATCTTAGAATTAGAGTTGGACTCTAATTTTGATATTTAATTAAAATTTGATTTTGATTAAATTCAACCACCTTGAATTTTGAAATTAGAGTTGGACTCTAATTTGATATTTAAATAAAATTTGATTTTAATTAAATAGTCCTGCCCCATTATTGTGGAATTAGAGTTGGACTCTAGTTCGGTATTTAATTGAAATTTAATTTTAATTAAATGTGCCTGTTAGTTAAATAATTGATTAATATGATTAATTAATTATTTAATTGTTTCGATTCATTTGTCTAAAAGAGTTTAGACGATCTTAATTGCTAGAAACTTAAAACATGTTTGCATATAATATTAGATATTATATAGGCATACGTTTATGTGATGAATGTATTAGTGGACGATTATAGACTCGACCATGTGAATGTGTTGAATGGTTAATTTTACTCTTGTCGTTTTATGAGCCTGCGAACTCTTAATTATTTTGGGCCTGCAAGCCAGTCGTTATTGTTATTTTGGGCCTGCGAGTCCAATTTCATCTAGGCCTGCGTGCCAACTAGTATAGGATAAAGGTTGCAGCTAGACTGATTGAAGAAACAAGAAGTGGAGGAGACCATGGAGATTGTACATCGATACTGATCGATGAGATACCCCCTAGGAATTAACCAACTAGTATTCCTTATGGCTCGAGAAGATTAGATAGTAAAATCCATAATCAGCCACAGTATTACGTTATATTATATATATGTTTATTTGTATGGTAAGTGTAAAATGATATATATATGATTGTTACGATGAGACCTTTGAATGCAAAATCCTTCAATAAAATATTAAGTCATATTTATAATCGCCTTCCATCATTATAGTGAAAAATCAGAGTCTTAAATCGTCTCAACTTGTTAAGTAAACTCAAGGCTGGTCTATTAGAGATATGTTTGACACTATAAAATATTTGATATTTCTGAATGACGGGTTTGACTTAACTAAAATTTATCTTTTGTTGAGTACACTCAAGGAGATAAACTTTAGAGGCATGTTAAGCTAACACATAAGATGTGTGAAGATAAAGAGTTGTCAGCTTAACGATCTGGGAGTTGTATGGAGATACAATTGATAATAGTATCCACCCAAATATTATATTAAGGCTTGTTGAGTACACTCAAGATCTTAGCATAATAGATGGGATCCCAGCCCACTGGAAGTCAAGTATGGATTCCATAAATTTATGTGAAAGGGTCATAAATTTGAATTAAACAGTAGGAGCATAATTAATTTAATAAAAGTCCATGTTAAATTAATTAATACATTTTATATATTATTCTTTTCTTTTTTGTCATTTATATTTATTGAATCATGAATAACCATGTGTATTTAAGAGGCATACTGGATGTCAATAATCAAATTAAATCCTCTTGATTAGCACTGCAATTTGAGAATTATTCTCAAGCATGGGAAATTTGGTTATCCTTAAGTAGCCATTTTCCAAAAACACCTGGTGATGACTCAACTAAGAAAAATGTGGCTATTGTAATAAACATAGTAATGACGATAGTACTGCAACATATGTGATGTTTGTATTATGTCACTTAAGTTACAAAAACAACTTGAGAGTATAGATGTTAACACATAGTTCTTCACTACAAAGAGCTGTGTGATAATAATCATGTGTGGAAGGATATGAGACTTCCAAACAACTATACCGATGTAAAATGATAGATCAATCTTCGATCGGGGCTTATGTACTGAAGATGATTGTCATCGAGAGGTTGTCTCAATGAGATTCAGTCGTGAACTACAAACTAAGTATTGTCTTAGCTCTGCAATCTCTGTCAGAGAGTCATTCATACTAATTATGAATTATGATATGAATAAGTTCGAATGCACACCCATTGAGTTGCTTGACATGCTTAGGATTGTTTTGCCCAATATCAAAGTTACAAGTGGACAAACCATTGATTCCTCTAAGGATATTAAGAGAAAGTCTAAAGGAATTTTGGGAAAGCATCCAATATGGCCGAGACTGTCAAAGAGAAGGATAATACCAAATCTAATGATCTTTGGTTTCATTACAAAATGAAAGATCATTAGAAGAAATATTGCATGGCTTACGTCTACTTCACGAGTTTTTTTTTAAGTATTTGATACCAAGTGTAGATATCATATTTATACAAATATGGAGAAACTAAATGAAAGTAGACCACTGCAAGAGGGAGAAATTAACCTACACGTTGAAGATAAGTAAAGATTGCTGCATTGCCTGTAGAAACACACTTCTTGTCATTACCTTTTCGCTTAGTATTTGAATTAGAAAAAATATTGCTTTGTACCTACCAAAGCTAGAACATTAAAATGAATTTCATGTTCAGACATGAACTATTTTAACGTTAAGGACAATTGTTGTTCCTGCTTACCTTGATTAAGATCTTAATAATTATGGTAAGCTACAAAAAATAACATTTACATTCTAACCACTAAGCATTCTATAATGAGTATGAAAATTAAAAGGTATAAAAGTGATAATCTAAATAATTCCTAAATCTGACATTGCGAACTTGGTCATAGAGATGATAGGAAATTTCAAAATTACATAAAGATGTATACATAGAGTCAATTGATTTTGAATCGTTTGGCACAATGAACAGATCTCCTTTTATTTGAAAAGGAATAAGTCTGCATAAATATTGGCATAATACATAGTGATGTATATGAACATATGTCAATTAATGTTAGATGAGTTTTCTCTTATGTCATCAATTATCGTGATGAAATTCAAGCATGAAGTTCTTAAAAAATTCAAAGGATTCAAGCTAGGAATAGAGAAACAAATAAATAAAGATACCCTCACATTAAGATTTGATCGAAGTGAGAGTATCTTAAAGATAAAATTTAGATTATTTAAAAGAGAATGAGATTCTCTTGCAGTGGACTCTTCCATATACACTGCAGCATAGTGGTGTATCTAAAAGGATGAATAGTTAACTATTAGATATAGTGTGATTAATAATGAGCTATGTAAATTTCCCAAAATCATTTTTGGAGTCATGCACTTATTGCAATGTGCTACACACTAAATCATATCTCATCTAACTTGGTTAACAGAACTCTGTACAAGCTATGGAAAGGCAATAGTCCTAACTTATCTCATATGAAAGTTTTGGACTGTGACGCTTATCAAGTATTACTAATCCAAGATGATGAAACTACTAATTACACAAAAATAAAGTCAAGTGTTGATTTAAAAGAGACAGCAAGAGGTCATGAAACTCGAGATGGACTCGACGTATGTGAACAAGGTTTGGACCTTGGTCGACCCTCCTGATGGAATAAAATCCATAGGCTGTATATGGTTTACAATAAAATGTTGCCATAGATGGAAATATCCATACATACAAAGTAAGGTTAGTAGCAAAACGTTAAGTGTTGACCTTAGTGAAACTTTATCCTGTAGCTTTGCTGAAGTCCATTCGGATTTTGGTTGCAATAGTTGCATATCGTAACTATGGGTTAAAGCAGGTATTTTGGAGTTGAAATCTTCAATTTGATGCAAAATCAAAATGTTTGATTTTATCAAATATAAAAATGAATTGTGTGTTTACAAGAAGATAGTGGGAGTATTGTCGCATTCCTAATATTATAGGAAACGACATCCCTGTATTTCAATCGTTGAAATAATGGTTGTTGAAGAATTTATTTATGAACGATATGGGGAAGCAACTTGATCTATAGAGATAGATCTAGAAGATTGTAGCTCATCCCAATCTATATAGAGAAAATCTTAAGAAAATTTTATATGGAGAAATTGGTTTACTCTTAAACGGTGTGTTGGAAAGGTTCCAAACATGAAACAATCGTTGATTCAATAGCAGAAATCTAATACATGATTGCTTTAGATGCGGCAAAGAGTTGCAATGTGGATCAAGATGTTCATTAATGAATTTGAAGTAGTTCCTAATATTGTTGATCACATACCATTGTATTGTGATGACAATAGAGCCATCGCGAAAGTCAAGGAACTAAGGTCTCATCAATGATCCAAATATGTATTAAGATGGTACAATCTCATCTAAGAGATAATACATAGAAATGACTAAAGAGAATAACGAATTCCCACATTTGACAATATTGCAGATTCATTGACAAAGAGTTATCGTAGCATAAATATGATCGTCATGGAGACTCATACGGTATTAGATACATAAGTGATTGGATCTTGTGCAAGTGGGAGTTTGTAAGTGTTATGTCATAGGTCCAATCAACCTTGGAAATAAATACTTTTAATATATAATTAATGCAATCTAATGGTAAATCTATTATTTAATTATTATTTAACTAAATTAAATAATAGAATCTGTAGATTCAAATCTTCATAATTTGTTAATCACAAGGACTTGTGATTTTGATATACAAATTAAATATGATTGAATCTTAAATTATCCATGGTCGCAAGTAATAACGAGATACGGATATCGTTATTATGGATAGACCATCACGTGTGGCATTTCTTACTTGAAAAGTAAGTAGCTGATCTCACAAGTTAAAGTGCGGTGACACTTGAATGAATACGTGGATATTTTGTTATAGAACAAAATATTGGAGACCCGCCTAGGGATTTCACATGAATAACTATCTGAAAGTCAGTAGTTAATCTCTAACTTTCGGTAGTGGGATTGGTCCTTTGACTTGAGGTCCTCATAGTACCTTATATAAGGACAGTCGTGCTTTAACGGTGCTGGATGTTGCTCCGTCAAGGGCCGCTAATACGGCATCGTTTAGGTATGTCAAGAATCATATGAAGGTTGTGAATGACCAATAGAGAATTCGTCACTCTTAAATAGTAAGAGATTATGATCTGCATTTCATTCAATTAAGTCAATAACGAAATCCTTGGCCAATGTGTACTGATAAGCCGAAAAGTAGTTTTTGATTTATATTGACTTAATAGTGGAGTAAAATATATGATCGATAATCGGGATTGACATACTTTCATATCTCGTAATTGATTGGATCATATTGACGAAGGGATTATAGTTTTACGGTAAGCAAACGAGTTTAGTTTTGTCATACTACGTGGCATTTCCTATCACATGTATTGCCCTAACACATTGCTATATGTCAATTTGGGATGGCGAATGTGAATTTGTGATAAATTAAAAGGGTGTTTTAGTTTATTAATTTTGATTAGATCAAAATAATATTTCTCGTTGTTAGACATCGTGATCGGGAATCTGATGGGTCACACACAAAAGGGAATTGGAAGATTGCAATTTATCAATTAATTATTTAACAATCGTTGGATAAATAAATTAATTAGATTGGTTATTTATAGGCCCGAATTAATTAATTGAATTAATTAATTCACGGACCGAATTTAATTAAATGGATTAATTAAATGTTGGATCGGGTCAGGCCAAGCCCATTTGGGCTTATATAAATAACTCATTATGGTTTACAATTTGGTAGAGAATTCATTATTCTTCCTAGCATAAGAAAAACCCTAATACTGTAATCTTGTTCTCTGTGTGGATCACCGTTGGAGGTTGGACAATTGGACAGCTGTGGGAGACAGATCCAAGTTGCTGGAACAAAGATAAGGCAAAGAAGTTTGTAGATCGTGAAAAGTTACCACTTTTATCACAATTTTTATCTGAACACTAAGGTGATTCCTGGTGGGAATTGAAATTTGTTTTAATTTTTCAATGTGCATGTTAAGTAGATTTCCAACATCTTTATCACCAAAAAGGAAGTCAATAATTGATTTACATATCAGACCTTTTATCCTCACCCTCAAATGTCCTTCACATATTTGAATGCTCAAATTAAAAGGTAAAGAAGAAAAGTACCTTGCTAATATTCAAATAAATACACTCTGTAAATTACCACAAATCTTACAAAAGGACTTCTTTCATCTATACAGTAGCTCAGCTGTGGCAAAGAGAGTAAATCACTAATATATCCTCACCCTAGCTTGAGCTAAGAAATCCACAAGATTTCCCAATCTATTCATTTTTGCTCAGCAAGTGAATAGAGTCAAATAACTTGTAGGGACATTTATACCACTTGCCTCAGAAATTAACTGATATGAAAATGAGTCATATGCATTGAAGATTTCAAAATTTAAATAAAAATGCCTGGAAGTTCACCTGCGTTTTGTGGTAGAAAAGACATTAAAAAGGATACTTGTAACAAACATTCGACAATCATAGTTAGTAGCACAAGCTCCACAGGTTGATGGAAAAGTCACGACTTGTCCATAAAGGGATATCATAATTCTAAACATAAGTTTAACTTTTGCATTAGACAAAATATACCTCATCTGGAGGAGTATATCAAAATATAGCTTCTGCAATTTCTACACTATTACCTTGAGCAATAGCCCGGCGGCCAGCTCTTGCCCCAGCAGAGCCATGTGGTTCTCTTTGCATTTAATTGGAGAAACTTTAAGTCTCTTCTTCTAATGTCTCGTCACTGGGTTCTCCCATAAGATTACCCAACGAAGCAACTTGCTCATGAGTTTGCTCAAAGGCTTGAATAGTTAATAATGGAATCAGTGACGGAGCCAACCTATTTAAGATCAGACAGTTCTTCTCAACAACATTTATTACAAATATGAGCATATAACATAATTTACTGCATAAAATGAAAAAAAAAATCTCCTTGTTTAATAGTTGTGCATGATTTTTAATTTTAGTTTCTGGATAACATATAGCACTTGAGAGATTCCAGTCAACAAGTGAAAAACTTGTAGGATTTCATTATAAAAAATTTATATTTGGATAAAGAAAAAGAAAAAGGTCTCTTATGGATTCTCAATGAAGCTGTTAAAGTTCTCAATGCTATAGTGAGTAGCGAACACAACTCAAAACTAAACTTTGATTATGACAAAATTTGCAAAACTATCACATAAATCTCACAGTGGCAACAACACATGCTTACTTGAGTATATGTAGATTTGAAATTAACATGATAACATCAAATTCTTCCCCTTTTTCTTGCTCATAGCTTTATATGTGAACCCCTCTAATATCATCATTTATGTGAATCTTAAAATCAAAATTCTACAGCTAGCCAAACTTTTAATTAGATATCGCCGAAAACTAATTGGAATAGTTGATTAAAGATTCACCAGCATTTGAAGTTGCGCTCCAACTGGGAAACAGATTTAACTCCAAAATTTTCAAAAAGACCCTTCATATGCATAGAAATGACAATTGAACTAAAAACAATTAGAAATCTAAAAATTACAGCCTTGCTTTAAATTCCAAGCAAGCAATTAATTCAACACCTAACCATACAAAATTGAACCAATTATTATACTAAAAAAATAATAAATAAAATTCTCACACATACCCGCAATATATACATGTAAAGATACACACACACACACACACACACACACATATATATATATAACAATTATTATACTAAAAAAATAATAAATAAAATTCACACACATACCCGCAATATATACATGCACACACACACACACACACACACACACACACACACACACACACACACACACACATATATATATATATATATATATGTATGTATGTATGTATGTATGTACACACGAGTGACTTAGCTGCCTTGGTTGCAGGTAACGTGAAATCAGGTGCAAGGGTTAATGAGATTTTGATCCCAGCCCTGAAGCACGTTATCTGAGTCGGACAAGCTCCAACAAAGTACATAAAGCACGTTGCCTTCAGAATTCCCACGGGCCATCGGCACCACTAGTGATAAAGAAATTACAGTAACTGCCACAAACAAAAGTAAATCCCTCCCAGCCATGGCTTCATCTGAACTAGAAATTTTACAGTAAATTGCTCTGGGAAAGGAGAAATTGGGGTTAGATTTATGCAGTCAAATATCGAAGTTCAGGGGCGAGCTGGAAAAACCCCGACAGCGCAGATTATAGGCTTGCAAATGCGGCAGCCTCAGCCTTCGACCTTGTTGTGGCGGTCCTTGGCGGGAGGCTTGCAAGCCATCGTTAGTCTACCATTAAGGGGGAAAAGAGTTTTGAAAGAGAGGAAGTGAGAAAAGTGAGAGGCGAAGATGAGAAAAGAAGGAAAAATTAGGGCTGATTTGATTTTGCTGAGTTTTTCTTTTTGTTTGGGTCGGGTAATTTTTAACAACGTTCAACGTTCATTGAACATTGCTAAAAGTTTCACTTTTTGCAACATTCAAATGAACGTTGCTAAAAGGGGAACTTTTGCGACTTTTCGCAACGTTCAATGAACGTTGTAAAAATTGAGATTGGTAACATTCATTTAAAAATTGTTGTTAAAGCTCAATAAAGTTAACCAATTGCAACATTCACTTATTAGAATGTTGCCATAGACTCTTTTAGCTACATTTAATCAATGAATGTTGCATTTTAATTGTTGCAAATGGACATTTTTGTTGTAGTGAGAATAAGCCAAGGCTAAATGCACGAGCATGAGTAAAGCCTCATTAGATCCAGAAGGAAAGTAAATAAGCATGTTGACGAGAATTGGGTATTAAGTCAAAGATACTTTGTTGTACAAAATGTAATTAAAAAAACAGCTAAGTATCAAGAAAATTTCGAAATATGGCGTGTGAGGCCATCAATCCGAGGGTCCTATCACCCCAATAAGGAAAAAACAAATGATTGGATGGAAAAAGGTACGATGAAGGGGGCTAGCGCTTCCTGATAGTTGCTATTAAAGAAAGGGCCATCAATGGCTCAAGCGGAAGTGACATCCATCAAACTACCCACTTTGGATAAATGATGTGATAGTTGGCCTGTCTAGCATTAACTTCTAGGCAGTACAGAATGAGCCTAACCAGGATATGGAGACTTTTTTTTATCCTTGAACTCTATAAATACCTCTCATAAGCTTTCAACTGAAGTATGTTGAATCTGTCATGGACAAAACTCTGTCAATTTGTCACCCATGAACAATACTCTATTTGACTTTATTGTATTCTAACATGTGTCCCTAGTGTGCACATATTATACATGGGGACAAAGGGATGGCCAGATTCTAGTGACTTTGGGGTCATTTAGAATTTGATGTACACAAACATCCACCATGACTTTCAACAAAAAAGAAGCACTCATATTCTCCAGAAATCTGAACCCCAGAACCCCTTCCCCCCACCCCAATCTGTAGGATAGCAATTTTTCCTCCAAGAAGTCCAATGAGTTTGTTTACCTTAAGAAGAATCACCTAACAAGAAGGCAGGAAAAAGTCTCTCTAGCTCATAAGCATACATATGGAGGCTTGAGAATTTGAAGGAGGTGGACAGGCATAGAATAGAGAACTTTCAAGAATGGAGATTCTTCCACTAAAGTTAAAGGCTCTCTTTGGTGACCTCAATAAAGAGGAATGATAAGTGTGTTTTTTACACACTTATTTAATATCTAAATATGTTATTTATCGATTAAATGAATGAAATTCTACTGACAATTGTGTAATATTTGCTTTTGTAGATTAAAAATCACCTAAGTAAAGAAAACAAGGTAAAAGGAAGTGAAAAGGGACCAAAAGTGTACAAAATTGTGAAGTTGGGTACCAAAATGCATAAGTTCCAAAGTTCAAGGACTTGAGGTTGCCATTTTTGGAGGGCGTAATTGAAAGAAAAGTCAAAATTTAAGGACCAAATTGTACAAGATCAAAGTTGAGGGATCTGACATGCAATTATCTTAAGGACTTAGCTACAAAATGATAAAAATTAACAGAGCCTGGGCACCTAGGCGCCACTGTTACGATGCCTAGGCCCCACCTTTAATTCAAAAAAGGGTTTGGGGACTATTTTGCTCACTTTCCAAAATTTCGAGGACCAATGCTACAATTTCCCTAGGGTTTAATACTTAAAGAAAAAAAAAGAAGAAGGGGGCAGCGGGGGTTCCTTCATTCTGCTGGCCCTTTTTCTGCTTCTTCTTTTTTGTTTTCTTTTTCTTTCTTTCTTCTTTATTTTCTTTTTCTTCCTTTAATTTTTCTTGGCATTTGGAAAGAGAAATGAAGAGCATAAAGGAGGGTCATTCAAAGAGGTGGAGAAATATTTGGGAAAATCAAAGTTAAGCTTCAAATTAAGTTGTATCTATAACTTTGTATTTTCTTAATTATTTTGCCATGTTTGTAATGTATTGTGTAAAATATTCTCATTTTTATCATTTATACAATATGGACTAGTTTATTGTGTTAGGATTAGTGGTAATAGTTTAACCTAGGTTTAATTAACTTTAATATTTGCTCCTTAATATGTTAAGTTACTTATTTTCATATGTTTTCATTATTGTTATTTGTTGTATTTTCATTTATGTAGCTAATAAATAATTGTGTTTCGTGAATTGTACATCGTTCGAGAGAAGATTGTACACTTTAGAGAGAAGATTGTACACTTTAGATCAAATAGTAAAAATCCTTGGTTTGTTTAGAGGATAGAGATATATCCCTAACCCTAGGTGATCGTTCAAGTTATTTTCACAAATATTTAATGCGATTGTTTGATTTTAATCGACATAGAGATATGGTAGGTTAAACCAATTAATTGGGTTAGTTTCACTTGAGAGAGGCAATGGACTAAATTTGGAAAATTAGGTCTAAAATCGTAAATGAGTAATTTGTTAATTGGTTTGTTGAAAAATTGATTAGGCGATGGTTAAGCGAAACCATGAATCCCAACTATGTTTGCTTCCGAAAATTTCCAAGATTTTCATATTTTGTAAATTTATAGTTATTTTCCAAAATCATAATATTTATTGTGTGTGTTTCTTTTTATTGTTAGAATTCAATTAATTACTTGAACGCGACTCATGCACTTGCACTGTAGTATTTTAGCGAATAAGTTTTTGACGTCGTTGTCGGGGAATGTTTTTACTTTAATTACCACTTTAGTTAATTTTAGTTTTAACAATTTTTTATTTATTTTTAATTGCTTTTATTTTTGTATCTTTTGGCTAACCCCTGTATTATTAATCTACCTTGTATTTGTATTCTCTCGCTGTACTTTTCAGATATTTGCAAGATTCTACATTAGTAAAGTAACAAAATTCTTGCAATGACAAATCTCTATATAGACACTCAAGATATGTTTGGAGGATGTCCAAGTTGTGAAATTTGTTACGCGGTGCATTGTAATGGAAAATGTTTGTTCTCGTACAATAACTTACACACGCTGAAACTTTTGAGATTTCGAAAATATTTGATGTGTCGAAAACAAGCAATTGACAATTCTGATAAGAAGTGCATGCCCGTTGGAGATTATGTACTTGACAAGTGGGATGAGGACATCAAGCTTGTGGGAGATAGTCCTCTTCTATTGAACGAGAAGGTCCTTGCAAAGTATTTTAAAGAACTTGCCAAGTTGGATGAAAACGATATGCTTAGGGGAGATGCCTTGTACTGGGATGGATTTCAACAATGGGGGTACAATCCACTTGATGGAGTCAATGAGACTGACTCCTCGTTGCCTGTAGATCTTGAATGTGGATCAATCAGTCAATCCGAAGAAATTTCAACAATCGTAGAAGAGTTTAAAATGAATGATAATTTAGTCACAAAGGAATCGATTGAAAATGTAGAAATCAGTGAAAATGAAATCAACATACAATCATCTAACTTCATTGATTGCATAGAAATTGATTTTTTGATTATGTCTGAATAGGAGGTAGAAATCTACATCGTTGAGTTTGAACCGAATGGAATGGAAAGGTCCTACTACATTGATCAGGGCAACGTCGAGGTTTGGAGAAATGATGAAAAGTGGATTAAAGCCAAACGAAAAAAATGGACAAGGCACCCAAAGCCTTCTTTATGTGTCCATGATTCAATTACCAAAGTCGAGCTATCGACTATAAAAAAGCTCTTGTTGGGAGACTACCCAACATTTTAGTTTTTAAGCTTTTTATTTACTTTTATTTATTTTTATGCTTTTATCTAATTAGCTATCATTTTTTGTAGGAAATTTTTGAAGTCCCATACAAACATGGTTCCTAACAAGTTTGGGGGTAAATTGTTGTACAAGAAGGTCACTACCCCAGATTCATCAAGAGCATCACAAGTCTAATTCAAGCATCAGTGCCTCTTCACAAATATACAATCGGGAGGTTTCGTTATCCCCTCTTTTCTTTATCTTGTTATTTACACATTGAAGACAATGTGTAATTTAAGTTTGAGGGTGATTGTGCTTAAATTGGTGATATTGTGTTGACATGTTAGACAGCCTTGCCAGCTTAGGATTGCTTAATGTTTGAAATTGTTATTGGTTCATGAGCTATGCATGACCAAATATGTTATTTGTGTCTAATTTTTTTATTTTTTTTTTCAAAAATTGCTTATCCATTTTAAGATTTTGAATTACTTTGAGCACAACAGTCATAATTAATTGTTATCTAGATGTGGAAATTTTTTTATGAATGGAGAGAGTTTTGAATTGATAGAACTAGGTTGTGAGTTGTTTAAAATTTTATATCTACCTATATCATTTTTCTTTCACTTAACCATATTGTGAGATAAATTTGGAAGTGGTCGAGTTGGTAAAGGATATTATCTAGAAGTGTGTGATTTCGTGCATGTTGAAAATATTTGTGTGGAGTGTCTTTTTCCAAATATAAGTTAGGTAATAACCATATGCTAGGAATCTAAGCCCCATTTTTTGTGCTTAAAAGAAATAACAAAAAAAAATGTGATCGCACTTGTTGAATCTTGGACTTCAGTTTGTAGCCTTTTTTACTCGAGTTATTAAGTCTGTAGGGGTATCTTGAAACACGGTACCCTTTGGCCTAAACAACCAGGGATTATTGACCTAAATCTCGTTACATGGGTTAAGAAGAAAACTTAAGGAGTGAGATAAAATATGAGACTTGACTAAAAAAAAAAAAATTATTGTTATGAAATTATATTTGTTATTTGGGTTTAGATAATTAGTGGATTTGAATTACTTAGTAAAAGCTTAAATGTAGAAGCATTAATTGGTAGAGAATCATTACATGACTAGATATTGAGATTGTCAGTTATACCCAACCAAGCTAGAGCAGAAACAGAAATGAGTGATTGAGAACAACCTTAGATTTACACCTCAAGAAGTAAAATATATACCTATTTTAGTGCGAATCTCGTGAGTGAGAAATGAAATATTTGACCACAAAAGGTCGGGTTGAAGCCAATTTGAAGATTTTTCCGTCTTGACAACTTTTTCCTAGTTTAGATAATGATTGAAAGTGACATTGTGCACACATACCGATCGAACATTAGATAAGTTCAAATTATTTTTGATAGCATTATGTTTGCTAAAATACTACATGCTGCAAGCGCACGAGTCGCGTTCAAGTAATAAAGTAGACCTTTTAATTCCAAATTATCGATCTCTCAAAAAATATATACTTTCGATTAAACAACTTTAATTAATTTAATTCTAACAATAGAAATAAACATACAAAATTAAAAATATGATTTTTAAATAAGGAAATTAACTAAAATCTACAAATTAAGAAAATATGAAAATTTTGGGAATTTTCGGAAGCAAACGTGGTTGGGATTCATGGTTTCATTTAACCGTCGCCTAATTGATTTCTTCATGAGCCAGTTAACAAATTATTCATTTCCTACTTTAGACCCGATCTTCCAATTTTAGTTAATTATCTCTCTAGAGCGAAATTAATCTTAATTAATTGGTTTAATCTACTATATCTCTATGTCGATTAAAATCAAACAACTGTGTTAAATATTTGTGAAAATAGCTCAATAGGTCACATAGTGTTAGGAGTATATCTCTATCTCCTACACAAATTTAGGGTTTCTACTATTTGGTCTAAAATGCTCAATATTCTCTCGAACGATATACAATTCACTAAACATAGTAATTTATTAGCCACATAAATGAAAAATGCAATAAAAATCATAGTAGAAACACATGGAAATAAATAATTTAACATTAAAAGCAAATATCAAAATTAATTAAAAGTTAGGTTAAACTAATACCATAAATTCCAACACAAATATTTAGCTCATGTTAAATATATGATAAAAAGGAGAATGTTTTATACAAAATATTGCAAGTTTGACAAAATAGTGGGAAAAAAATACAAGGTATAGATAAAACCCCTTTTTGAGCTTGCTCTTGATTTTCCCAAAACCTTGCCAAATCCTTAATTGAGAATCTCATTTTGTGCTAGATTGTACCTCCAAAATACCAAGGAAAGGAAAAGAAAAGAAAAGAAAGAAAGAAAAAAAAAAAAAAGAATAGAAAGAAAGAAATGAAGGAAGGAAGAAGAAGACCTAGCCCCCCAAAATCTAGAATCCCTAGAAAATTTACCAAAAATCAGTATTAAAATGGCAAAAATCGCGTCAAGTGAAATTGTGAAAGAAGTCCCGAAATTTTATGCGAAATAGGCAAAATTCGCCCAACCAGAAAGCAGCGCGTGACCATTGGCATTCGTCCCGCGCGCGTACCGTGTACCCCTTTTGGTCTCGATAAATCAAAAAGGGTCTCCCACGCGCGCACCAAAATAAGCTTGTGCGTGAGTGCATGCTTTCTTCATTTATTTTTCCAACTTCGTCCTCCATTTAATTATACACAAGGCTCCTCAACTTTGATCATGTACAATCTAGTCCTCAAAATTTGATTTTCATATCACTTTTCCCCTCCAAAATTACAACATTATGTCCCCAACTTTTGGCACTTGTGCACTTTGTCCCCAACTTCACATTTTTGTGCGCTTTTGGTCCTTTTCACTCCCTTTTGCCTTGTTCTCTTCCCTTTGGTGATTTTTGGCCTACAAAAACAAATATTACATAATTGTGAGTAAAGTTTCATTCATTTAATAAAAAAAAATAACATATTTAGATATTAATTAAGTGCGTATAAACACACTTATCACATTATTTGGAGTATATTTGTGAATTGATTATACAATTTTACACTCATGGATTTTTTTGGCAATAGACAGTTAAGCGAAACCATGAGTCCCAACTACGTTTACTTCCAAATATTTCCAAGATTTTCATATTTTCTTATTTTGTAGATTTTTAGTTATTTTCCAAAATCATAATATTTATTGTGTGTGTTTCTTTCTATTGTTAGAACTAAATTAACTAGAGTTGTGTAATTGAAAGTGTACATTCCTTGAGGGATCAATAACCCGTACTCAAAAGATTCACTTTATTACCTGAACAAAACCCGTCACTTGCGGTGTAGTATTTTAGCGAATAAGGAACACCACGATGTAGGCTGGTGGAAACCTATAGCGTTTGCTACTATCTGTATTTGTCTATATGAAGCATGTTGAGAAGTATAAGCATGTTTGGGAGCGATTTTTCATCCAAAAAATTAATTTTTTGATCTTTATTTTACTGTTCCAGCCGTCATATTTGACTTTTTCTCTCATGGTGAACTCCACTTTTCTCCTAACAGTCAAAAAATCAATTCTCAAAATTACTTCCAAACAGGCTCTATATGAACTTTTGGGCATGTTGTTGAGTTGGCCAGAAGTTGCTTCATACTGCTTCGTTTAGATGATGCATTTTATATTGGAATTATAATTGTTTGGATTAATGGCATTTTAAAATTTTTCAATATTTCTAGACTTGGCTTGCGTCGGATCTTTTATCTCTATATAACTTTTTCCCTCTATATTGATGTCCTTAATCAATCAAACAAATAAATGGTGAGCGACTTTTCTCACATCCTTTGATTTATTTATGAATTGAACTTCACTATACTAAATTAATTAATTGAGTGAATAAATTTCCACTTCAAATAATACATCCTAAATATAAATTCACCTTCATTCGCTCATATATCTTTTGAATTTTGCCTTATTTAATCGAATTAGTACAATTACATTTCTATTTTAAGGTATATATATGTATTCTAAAACATGTTTATTAACACTACAACAAAAATGACCTCTCGCAATATTAAAAAGACAAGATTCATTAATTGAGCGATGTTAAAGAGTTTATCGCAATATTAAATGTTGTCATTGCTTAGCATAATTGAGTTTTGACAACATTTATTAAATACATGTTGTTAATGTCACATTTTGCAATGTTCATTGAACGTTGAGAAAATTTTCATTTTTTGTAAAGTTTATTGAACTTTATTAAAAGCGGGTTCTATAGCAACGTTCAGAGCATGTTGTTGAGAATTTTAATTTATATCATTTTGCAACATTCATTAGCTATTGACTTTTTGCAACGCTCTTTGAGTGGTGCGAAAAGTTTTATTTTTTTCAACATTTATTGATTGTTGTTAAAAGATGATAATATAGCAAAATTCATTGCATATTGCTAATGTCACCTTTTACAATGTTTATTAATTGTTGTGAAATGTTTTATTTTTCGTAAAGTTTATTGACCATTATTAAAAGTTCGTTCGATAGCAACGTTCATTTATTGAATTATTGTTGCTGATACTATGATATATAGGTCTTCTCAATGTTCTTTTACTATTGCAAAAAGGTCCTTTTTACCATACGACAACACCGAATGTTACAAAAGGTCTTTCAAAATATTTTTTTAACGTTGCGAAAAACTATTTTTGCTGTAGTGGTACTTCATTACTTAAAAAAATGAATTGTCGTAACCACTGCAAACATTGTTAATCGTGACCACGTCACCACAATAACGGTTTTCTTGGCCTTGGCATTTGTGTTTAGCTTTTCTGATTATGATAGAAATTAATGATAACAAATATAAATTTTGTGTCGATTTTATATTTTAAAGTTTGGTTTATTTGACGAATTGAAGCTAATAGAAAATTATTGTAAATTTTTATAATTATAAATTCAAACTACAAGTTTTTTTCAGTTAACTACCTTTATTTTCAATTTATGTCCGTGAAAGTTCAGCTTTTATTTTTCTTTCTAGCAGGAATAAGTTAATAAGAAAAGTCATAAGATTAGGGATGACAATGAAATGGAGACCGGCTTTGAAAAAGGTGAATTCTAGAATAATTTGGGAATTGAGCTTTGGGTCTATTTGATAGACCATTATTTTCTATAGAAAATGAAATTTAAATTTCAACTTCCACTTTTTGGTTGTTTGATATCATATTTTTTTTCAGGTAATTGGTTTTCTTGCCACATGGGCATTTTGAATTTTTTTTTTTCGATTTTTTGATAATGGAAACAATTTATATACCTAACTATAAAAAAAATATTTTTCTTTAATTGACAATTTCTACGTAAAACAAAATCAAACGAACACCAAAAGATAGATGATTTTTTTGACTTTTTTTGGGGAAACGGAAACAAATTTTATCCCCAATATTAGTAAATTCTATAGATTTAATTGACAATTTTTATGTAAAACAAAACCAAACGAATACAAAAACTCTTTTATTTCAATATTTTTTACGTGAAAAATTATACCAATCAAACACAATAATTGACAATTCCCAACAAAACAATATCTAGGCAATTCAATTCTTTGAAATTCGTTTTCTTTCCACTCAAATTTCATCTTTACAATCAAACGGACCCTTATAGTCTTGAGTAATAAGTTCAAGTTTGGGGAAAAAAATTGAGATAAGTGAATTTAAACAAAATTTGAATTTATTTTAAATAACTAACACCGTGGTACACAAATCATGTCTCGAAACCACCTCACTACTTGATTGTGGCAATGCATTGTGGGGCTCGGATTTGACGGTTCAAATTTCCATCCCTATACAAGTTAATCTACAAGTGCTAGATGTCCAAAGAAAGAAAAAAGAGAAAGAAAGGAACCCTTTTGAGGGTGAAACTAAAAAAAGGCAGGAAAATAATTCAAAACCATGGTCTCCAAAAAGTTCAATTCTTTCTCATTTTCTTCTGACTATAATGGCGTCTGCTCTAGTCCAAAGTGTCGTAGCAGCACAAATCCAGGTCAGCCCTTTTTGCAGAACTGCATGGTGAAGCAGAGCCCTTTGCAATACCATGATCAATGGCGCTACTAACTGGCATGACACCATAGGAAATGCCATTAATGCAACACTATCTGTGGCTAAGGAACTCCAATCAAAGAATGAGTTGATTGCACCAGAAGTTGCTAATCTGTCACCAGCAGCCAAAAAATCCCTTCAAGGAACATGCAAGGAGTCTTTCGAGACCGTAATTGATATGCTTGAGGAGGGAGACGTTGCTCTTGCAGCTGGTGACATTGCCATATTGCAAGCTAAATTAAGCGCCGCCTTAGACACCGACTGTGAAGATGAACTTTCTAGCTTTGGTGTTACGTTCCCTCTGAACAATCTATCTAAACATCTTACAAAGAAAGTGTCTGTCTGCTTGGCTATAACGGCACAAAATGTGTGTGCATAAACATTGAACTTGTGGATTGTATATTGTCTTAAGTAAGAGCGGGAATCTCGGTTTGTTAGTATAAAAAAAAGGTTGAACTCCAACCTTGAGGGCCCCTACCGTCCTGCTCCCGGAGCGTCGTGAGAAAGGTAAATCGAGGGATGTGCTCCAACACGTTAGAGAATAAGAGTTTGCTCGTACATTGATACCCACAAAGAGTTCAATTCAATATATTAGGAATCGACCCTCACATTGTGGCTATCAGCAAGGCTGAAACTACTTCACTCCTATCCTTTGTACCACTAGATTATATCTCGAGAGGCCTCGATTTGTTATTATAATATGCATGTACTGCAGATTTTGCTCTGTGAATAAAGTGTAGGAAAAATAAATAAAATAAATTTAAAGCCTCATCATTTATCTCAATAATATTTATTTTTTAATTTAATGAAGTACGTCTTGCGACCATTTTATGTAATATGTACGGACCACTATTACTCACTAATTTCTATCGTTATGTATGGAACTAATTTCTTTTTGATAAAAAACTTAATAATTATTTTGTATTTCATAATCTACACATAAAAATTCTGTTACAACAGGGATTATTACAAAACAACTGAAATTAAGGATTATAAGATGATTGTTGCATTTTCTTGATACCCAAGCTTTATTAAATAATTTTTTAATCGAATATATTTTACGTTATTTACATCATTGGCTAATAAAGTAATAGAAAATAGACATGAAATTTCGGGTCATGACAAAATATAAGGCTTTTTAAGATTTAAAAATGTGTTTAGTATGTGTTTGAGCCACATTATTTTTAAAGAATGTATTTTTCAGGTCATGACAAAAATTTTGGATTTACATGTATTATTTTATTAAAAAATGTGTTGTTAAAATGATGTTAAATCACTGTTTAAGAATATATTTCTTTCAAAATAATGCATCTCAAACAGGGCCTTAATTTGTTATTTTGAATAATTATTTTTCAAAATAAAAAACAAGAAAACATGTCTTGTTTGAGATTTTGAAAAATTATTTTATTATATTTTATTCCATGAAATTTGATTATTTAATAAAAATAAAACAATTTTATGTTAATATATTATCAAGTAATAGATACATTTAAAGTTGGTAAATCTTATATTTCCTTTTTTTTTTTTTTTTGCCTACAAAAGTAAAATAAAAATAATAAGAAATTGAGTTCAAAATGTGGAAAAATAAAAATAAAATTAGTGACGTGAACTGAAAATATTTTTACATTTTTTTTTTTATGTTAATATTCATTAAGAGCTTGGACTGTTTTTATTTTTATAGAAATTTTTTATTTTTTTAGAATTTTACTTTTTAAACTTTTAAAATTTTTATATTAAATTTTATTTTCTAAACTTATTTTTCTTGTATTTATTTTTTTAAATATTATTTATTAGAATTTTTTCTTCTTATTTTTTAAAATTTTTAGTTTTTGAGATTTTATTTAAAACGCTTGTTTTCTATGTTTTGAGCGTGTTCAAAATTTTTACTGAAAATATTCAAAACGTCAAAAGTGTGTTTTGAATTTTATATTATAAGATATCTTTGTTTTCAAAATGCATCTTCAGTAAAATTTCAAATCAAACACGTTTTCAATATTTTGCAAAATTGAAAACTAAAAATAGCAAATCAAACGCAATCTAACATTTTTAAGGTGCATTTTGAAAAATTGCCACTTCTACAAAACTTTGGCCAAACTTGCATTTTTTTTTTATTTTTTTTTGCTGTTCTTAAATGAAAAGAGTTTTCGATGTAAATCCCATCTTCAAAACAGGTTCCCTCTATCTTCACTTGTTAAAAATTAACTTTATGAAGTGGGTTCCCGCCCCTTTGACGACATTTCTCCCCGGAATATGGAGGTTAATCTAATTTTCTAGTGCTTTTCTCAATTTTTTGAGGTTTATGTTAAATTCCTTTTATGTTGGTTTATGAAAGATTTTCATGTTATGGGGTAGTAATGGCAATTTTGATGTGAGAATGTTTTTGAAGTAATTTTTTCTTTTTTATTTTTGGGTAAAACTTAGTTTCAAAACTTGATTTTATTATGAAATGGGGCACCTCTATTTGGTGGTAAATTTTTGTTTACTATGTTGGATTACATTGATAGAATATTTAAAATGTGGGTAGTTTTGTGTTACATTTGAGCAATGTAGACATGTTTGTTAAGAATCATAAACTTTAATTCTATTCAATCAAGAGTAATCAATTCAAAGAAATAAAAATAAACACTCAAACATGCAAGTTTTATAGAAGTTTGCCTTAATGTGAGACCACGTCCTCTTCTTTCGTTCCAGTAATTTACTATGATAAAAAAAGAGTTACAAGATGAAATTGTATGCCTCTCTTCTCTAGGCTCTCTTTCTGTCTTCTTGATGATAATTATAAAGCCTAGCCACGGCCTCTTATTGATAAGATAAATTAGGGCGAAATCGAATTTTAAAAGGATTTCAATTATTTAATAAAATTTTACAAGAATACAAATTTCTAAACAGTCCTTAATTAGGATCGATAATAAATCAAGCTTACAACTTAACAATCTCCCACTTGGAGACTAATTCATCATCAATGACTCATCTGTAGTTGCAACAACTCATCATTCTTCAAAAGATAAGCCCATTTAAAGTTGTATACAACTTCAATATCTTGATTAGAACAATTTTCATCAACATGTCAGCCAAATTTTGACTTCTTTAGATTTTTTCAAATGTTAAGATTCCATTCTCCGAAGTTAATATAATGAAACGATAACGAACTTTAATATGCTTTGTCCTTGTATGATAAATAGGATTTTTTGCTAAGTGAATAGAGCTTTGCCTGTCACAAATAATACAGTATGCCCATACTTGTGTTCCAATTATTCCAAAAATGACTGCAATCATAATGTGTCTTTTCTAGCTTTCATTACAATGACACACTCGACCTCAATAGTGGAAAGAGCAACTATCTTCTACAATTTAGACACCTAACTAATTGTTGTACCATCTAAAGTGTGTATATATCTAGTAGTACTCTTCCTGCCCTATAATCCCAAACCTAATTTTCTAAAACATAAGGCTAAATCTAAACTACCTCTCAAGTATATGAGAATCCACTTTCTTGCCTCCCAATGTTATTTGCGTGAATTACACATATCTACTCACAACTCCCACTATATGTGTTATGTTTGGTCTTATACACAACATAGCATACATATGACTGCAAATATAGAGGCATAAGGTACCTTAGCCATGAACGTTCGCTCCTGCTCTGTAGAGGGCAACTGTTCATTTGATAGCTTGAAGTGACTTGCCAAAGGAGTACTAACTGGTTTTGCATCATCCATGCTGAAATTTCTTAACACCTTATTCACATACTCTTCTGGTGACAATTAGAAGATGTCACTATCCCAAGTAATTCTCATCCTATGGATTTGTTTTGCAACATCCAAATCCTTCATTGCAAGCTCCTTAGATAAATCCTTTTTTGGCTTATCTATGTATTGCTTGCAAGCACCTGCAATCAACATGTCATCAATATATAATAGCAAGATAATATAGGAGTTACCAATGTTGTTTACATAACAACAATGGTCCTCCTGACACCTTCTAAACCTGTTATTACTCATAAAATTATCTAACTTCTTATACTTCTTTATCAAAGCTTGTTTAAGATTATATAAAATCCTTTGAAGCTTTTACACTATTTTCTCATTTCCGTGTACTTCAAAACCTTGTGGTTGTATCATGTAAATATCTTTGTCCAGATCACCATGAAGAAAGATTGTCTTTACATCCAACAGCTCTAAGTACAAGTATTCATTTACCACTAATCTAAGTATTGCTCTAAATGTGGTTAATTTAATGACGTGAGAGAAAATCTCGGCAGAGTTAATGCCTTCTTTATGTTGAAATCCCTTTACAGCCAATCTTATTTTATATCACTAGCTTTCATTATACTCTTCTTTTAAATCGTAAACCCATTTATAAAGCTGTATTTCCTTTTGGTAACTCTGTCGATTGCCATGCCTGATTGGATAATAATGAGTCATTCTAATATCTCATGACTAACTCCCACTTGATTGATTCATTAACCTATTTAGCTTCATTATAACTTTCTGACCTCTATTAGTCAATAAAATATAATGCAATGCTGGAGAGTATCTCTATGGAGGTCCAAGTTCAGTCGTAGGGGCATTCTAATATACTTCTAGGACTATACTTTATCGATTTTCACCATCATCATTCTCTAACTCAATCACTGGAAGATCTTCAATAGGATCTTCTCAAACTACTTAACTTCAAAACTTAAGTTTTTATGGTGTATTCCCAACCTGTCCTTACACAACATTTTCATTGAAGATCACATCCTTGCTCTTGGTAAACTTTCGAGTTTGATCATCGCAAAAATAATAACCAAACTCGTTATCACTATATCCAATAAAGAAACACCTTATTGATTTAGCATTTTTACTTCTTAACAGTATAATCAATGTGAATGCATGAAATACAACCAAATATTTTCAAGTGTGAAGTTTTACCTCTTCATCGCTCCAAACTGGTATTCTGCAATTTAATAATGTTGTTGGACCTCTATTGATCACATAAGTTGCACTGTTGATAGTCTCAACCCGGAACATTTTTGGTAACCCAACATGTAATCTCATACTTCTAAAATGTTTATTTAAAGTCCTATTCGTCCTCTCGATCATACCATTTTGTTGAGGTCTTCCTAGAATGGTTTTTTTCATCATTCTAGTATCAGCACAATACTTCTTGAGATCATCATCTATATAATCTCCCCCATTATTTGACTATAAACACTTCACATTCAAATTTGTTTCGTTTTCAATTATCACTTTCCATCTCTCGTAGGCATCAAAAACATAAATTTATTCTTCAAAAGGTAAACCCAAACATTCGTGCTTGGGTTGTCAATAAATTTCACATAATAATTGAAATCTCCAAGGGAAGCAACAGTTGAAGGTCCTTGTACATCCGTATGAATCAACTTCAATTTTGTAGCTTTGGGCTCCCTTCCAATCTTAGAGAAATTAACGATTTTTTGCGTACCATAAATATAGCCTTTGCACAAGGTGTGTTTTAACAGATCTTAACCCCAATGGCTTTTCTTTAGCCTAAAACACTTTCATTCTCTTCTCACTCATGTGTCCCAACCTCTCGAAACACCTTTCCATATTCTTGACATTAAGGGTAGAAATCGTTATTGAGATCTTTCTCAGAGTCTCTTCTGTGAACTTCTTTATTTAACAAGAATAGATTCATGAATATTACTGAATTTCAGTTGTTCATTGCCTAGATTTATGAACGTAGCTTTTATAGGCTCCCAACTATTCGGTAGTGATGCCAATGTGATTAGGGCACAAACCTCATTATCAAATTTAATCTTGATTGAAATCAATTGATTGATAATTTTATTCAATTTGTTGAGATGTTCTACTGTTGGAACACTTTTAGTCATTTTTAAATTAAATAATTTTTTTTTCATCAAATGTACCTTGTTGCAGGCAGATGGCTTCTCATACATATTGGAGGCACATTCATCAAATCCTTCGTAGTTTTCTCCGCTACCATGTTTTGACCAACGTTCTTTGATGTTATCAATTGGATAACACCGAATACTCGACGATCAAGGAGTTTTCATTCATTGTCCTTCGTTTACTCTGACTCTTCATTCAGAAGTGGATGTTGTAAGTGTTATGCCCTAGATCTAATCGATTTAGGTTGTAAACGTTTTTAATATATTTAATGCATTTGATTTTGGCGAGATCTATTATTTATTTAAATTAATTTTGTAATAAATAATATTAAATAATAGAATCCGAAAATCCAATTTTTAGGTAATCTGTTAATCACAAGGAGTTGTGATTGTAAGATACAAATTACATATAATTGGATCTTGAATAAACCATGGTCGTAAGTAGTAACGAGATACGGATATCGTTAATACAGTTAGACCATCACGTGTGGCATTTCTTACTTGTGAAGTAAGTAGCTGATCTCACGAGTTAAAGTGTAGTGACACTTAAATGAAAACGTGGATATTTTGTTATAGAACAAAACATTGGAGACCCGCTAAGAGATTCCACATGGATAACTATCTGAGTGTCAGTGGCTAATCTCTAACGTTCGGTAGTGGAATTGGTCATTTGACTTGAGGTCGTCATGATGCCTTATATAAGGACAGTCATACTTTGGCGGTGTTGGATGTTGCTCTGAAAGGGGCCGCTAATACGACATCATTCGGGTACGTCAAAAATCGTATGAAGGTTGTGATTGATCAAAAAAGGATTCGTCACTCTTAAATAGTAGGAGATTATGATATGCGTTTCATTCAATTAAGTCGATGATGAAATCCTTGGCCAAGGTGTACTCATAAGTCGAAAAGGAGTTTTCGATTTATATTGACTTAATAGTGGAGTGAAAGATATGATCAATGATCGAGGTTGACACAATTCCATATCTCGTAATTGATCGGATCATGTTGACAAAGGGATAATAGTTTCATGGTAAACGAATGAATTTGGTTTTGTCATACCACATGACATTTCCCGTCACATTTATTGCCCTGACACATTGTTAGATGTCAATTAGGGACAGCGAATGTGAATTGACGATAAATTAAAAGGGTGTATTGATTTATCAATTTTTGATTAGATCAAAAAATATATATATATTTCACGACGTTAGGCATCGTGGTCGGGAACCTAATGGGTCGCACACAAAAGAGAATTGGAAGATTGCAAATTGTCAATTGGTTAATTTAACAATTATTGAATAAATTAATTAATTGAATTTGTTATTTATTAATTAATTCACGGACCGGGTTTAATTAATTGGATTAATTAAATATTGGACCGGATCGGGCCGGGTCCGTTTGGGTTTATATATATACACAGCTAGGTTTGAGGTCCATAAGGTATTCATTATTCTTGCTGGCACAAGAGAGAAACCCTAGCAGTTGCAGTCTATTCTCTGTGTGGATTTCATTGGAGGCTGGACAATTGGACAGCTGTGGGAGGTAGATTCAAGCTGCTGGAAAGGAATAACGCGAAGGAGTTTGCAAATTACAAGTAAAGGTATGTTTCTTATCACGGTTTTTATCTAAATACAAAGTTGAATCCTGAATGTGAATTGAAATTTGTTAAATTTCGCTGTGCATGTTTAAGTAAATTCCCTACAGATGTTGCAATTTTTATTGTACAAGTAACCCTCAATCTGCATCCTTCATAATGAAAATCCATATCATCAACATTGCAGATCTCTAGCAGCGTTCCTTTGTCGCCAATCATTGCTCTTAGTCAAAACCAAAAGCTTTGATACCAATTGTTGATAATTATAAATCATAATTCTATTCCATTGAGAGCGATCAATTCAAAGAAAGAAAGATAATCACTCAATAGCACACAAGATTTATAGAGATTCATTTTAATGTGAAATTACGTCCTCTCCCATCGTTGTAGTAATTTACTAAAAGATGAGAAAAGGTTTACAAGAGAAAATCGCACTCCTATCTTCTTTAGTCTCTCTTTCTCTCTTTTTGATGAATTATAAAGCCTAACCATGGCTCCCGATTTATAAAATAAATTATAGCAAAATTAAGTTTTAAAATGACTCCAATTACTTAATAGAACTTTACAAGAATATAAATTCCTAAATAGTCCTTAATTAGGATATACAATAAATTAGGTTCCACAATTTAACAATATTGTTCTGTGTCAAGATGTGTTGCTTTTGTTTAAGCTATCTTGTGAAGTTTGGGTGACTACGTATTATATATATTCCAATATAGTGAAAGCAAATACTGAACCTTGATCTTGATAGTATTAAGGTTAATAAATACTTGAAATGTTATGTATAATCATATTACATATCTAACAACTCAAATGAATTTATATACGCTATATTTTTCGAGATGGATCAGGAGGAAAATAAAAATTGTAATATAGACAAGTTTCTTGTGCTTCATTTATTAAAAGGTAAAAATTTCCATTGGTCAAATGTCAAATGTTGCTATTAGATCCGATAATTTCAGGACTTTCGAGCTTTATACAAATTTTGTTCTCAAAGACCTTATAAGAAGGTAGAATGGGAAGTATATAATTATTTATTTTAACAATAATTTATAACTATTTCAAATATAAGTAATTTCTTTTACTTTAATGTAAGAAAACCATGTTGTTAACCTGGAAGAATGGATATGTACGTGTAGACAATTTGTTTTAGACTAGTTTTCTTGTACACATGCAATTGTTGCAGTAAGGAACTATCACAACGTATGCTCTCCCTCTTAAACCTACTCTTCTTGAAAATAAGCATATTTTGAATTTACATACCCTTTGTCGAGTGAGGTTCAATGGAAGCTTCTAGAGCATGTTAGCTAACAAGAAGTCTTGCAACCATTGACCCGCGACTCCATCGACCTGTAACATACAAGTTTTTCGATAATTCTTATAATTTTTTCTGAAATATTTAGGAATTTCATTCCTCACATGATCGAAACCGCGACAGTTTATGGCATCTCACGAATTTGGATTTCTTCTTAGATTCACTCGGGCCACCTCTTTGTCTCTCTTGAGGCTTTTTCTTATTCCTAAACATTTTTCAAATTTTTTTAGTTAGGTAGGCCATCTCCTCATCATTGGGTGAATCTGAATCAGAAGATTCCATCCGGTTATTCTTAGCGGATTTCAAAGCTATAGATTTTTCTTTAGCAGGATTGTCTAAGGTCAACTCCTAGGTCTGGAGAGATCCGACTAACTCCTCTACCTTGATAGTGTCTATGTCCTTACTTTCCTCAATAGCTGTGACTTTCAGCCTGAAACGCTCAGGTAAGGATCTAAGAATTTTTCTAACTATCTTGGGTTCGGGAATTTTCTCATCTAGGTTGAAGGAGGAATTCACTATATCACTTAAGCTCGCATAAGAGACATCAAATGTCTCATCATCTCTCATCCTGATTTCCTCGAATCTACTAGTCAGCATTTGTAACTTAGAATTTTTTACGGCCTGGGTTCCCTAATGTGTGGTTTGTAAAATGTCTCAAACATCCTTAACTACCTCACACATAGATAGTCTTCTAAATTCCTCAGAGGACACAGCCATAAACAATGCATGTATGGCCTTACTATTAAAGTTACAGCTATTCAATTGTGTACTAGACCAGTTTTCTACAGGGGTGGGAGTGACTACACCATCTACTATGGTACTAGGGGCAGACCAACCATTCACTACGCTCTTCCAAACACGCTCATCCATGGATTTCAAAAATATCCCCATTCTAACATTCCAGTATGCATAGTTACTACCATCAAAGTGGGGCGGCACATTCAATGAGGTACTCATCTAGACTATTTAAGGCCGGGACACAATTTTAGGCTCTGATACCACTTGAAAAAAAATTTGACCTAGAACGCTTAGATATGCTGAAAGTTCGACTAACGTGATACAGTATCAAATTCAACTTTTATACGTTACCAAGTTTACGTTCTAGATTTCACTTTAAACCAATTTGACCTTATGTGCGGAATTAATCTAACTAAAGCAACAAGTCTCTTTAATTAGTTGTCTAGGTGATTAATCATATAAGTCAATTAACCTATGTTGGAATGCCGTAGTTTGTATATTATGTAAAGTAGTAAATAACAAACAATATGATGATGGAGAAACCCCAATGTGGGTAAAATTCCGGAACCAAGTCAGTTATCTCCATTATACCAATTCAGCAAGTACAACTTGTACCAAATTCCGTACCCAATCAGACCCGCTATTTCAGTCTCACGATATACTGCTGTAGATATTTCTGGCCTCTTGCTAGACTTCCTGATCTACCTCTTACAGCCCAATCTGCTGTCCACTACAACCTCATGGTCCTTAATTGATTGTATCACCAAGTGGAACACCAAGAACCGTCCGTTCTTGTACTTGTAATTACGCCTCAATCAACCTCTCTCAATCCTCCAATGGGAGATTCTCTTCCTCAGTAGATTAAGGAAGTAAGGTGTTTTGGGTTATGTAGATTCAATGTTTTTACCCAAAACAATGGTTGCCGGATCACAAGATTGATGTAGATGAAATCTCCAATTAATTGCACCTTGGATCTCTTCAAAAATGTTATGAATATCTTTTGCAATAAAGGAATAATATAGCAACCTGTTCAATTTCGTTCTAGGACTTGAGTATTTATATTTGAATGTGTCTAGGTGGTATGGGTCGAATAAAACACTTCAAAAATGCAAAATAGGGTTTTTTTTCTACATAGGAGTGTCACTCGAGTGAGAGCCAGCGAGAATCGAGCGAAAAATATTCTATTTTTTTCGCTCGAGTGAAATGCCAGTGAAAAGCGAGCGACAGTGAGTAGTTTTCAGTATTTTCATCATAACTTTCTCTTTCGATATCCAATTAAGGTGATTCAAGTTGTGTTGGAAAGATAACTCAAAGGGATATAAATCTTCCAGAAGTAGCCTTGTCCAAATTCCAACGTTTTCTATGTGAAAAATGTGTTGCAAATTATAACTGAAAATCCGGAACATAATATGTGCGGCTCTTTGATATCCTTTACACTTCCAATTGCATTCCGATGATCTTGTGTGATCTTCTTGGACTCCTTCAACAACTCCAACACTAATTTACCTCATCTATACAAATTGCACCCTAAGTCTCTGACTTTTACACCAATGTTCAATTAAGTCCCTGACGTTTACAATTATACAATTTAGCTCGTTTTGTCTATAAAATCCCCAATTACACTTTTAGACCTAACAATTTCCAGAGCGCACAACGAAAGGATGGTATGAAGCCCCTGTTTGGCCCCTATTAAATTCCATTTCATTACATTCTATTTTTCTCTCTTTTATTTTTAACCACACAATCTTCCATAAAATAATATTATACGTAAATCGAAAATTTTTCCTTCTTTTAAAACTGCTCATTTAAAAAAAAAAAACATTATTCCTCCCATTTTCATTTTCAATAAATGGGAGCCAAACAAGGGCGAAATCTAGAAGTATAAATTTCCAGGATGGAATTTCCTTGAGGTAGATTGTAACATCCCATATTTTTCAAATCCTTTTGGTAATTTTCTTTATATTTTTATAGACTTCTAAGGAAGTTTGGGGAATGCCCCTTGTACAGAAAAAATTCTACAGAACTTCTATAGAGTAGGGACATGGGGGTGAACCCCATGTGAATATTTTATTGGAATGGACCCCACCATTGTGTCTATTCTGTAAAACATCTGTATAACTTTTTTCTGTAAATGTAGCATCTCTCATGAAGTTTAGTGGTTTGGTACTAACTTTTGTAAATAAAAAAAAGTTAAGGGGCTGAAATTAAGATTTAGCCCCAGTTTGAGCCCTATTTTGGTAAGAAAATATATTTTTAAATGGTAAATTTTTTTGTTTTTTTAAATGTGTGATTAAAAAAGAAGAAAAACTTTCGAATTACATGTAAAATTATTTTATGGTAGTTGTGTCATTGAAATTAAATTTTTAAAAAATAAATTCTTGAAAAATGGGGGCAAACATAAGCTTAGTTAATGTAGTCATTCAGCAGCTACTGCATAATGTGGATCCTGGATAGGAATGCTTGTTGGTTATACAGTAATATGGATAATAATGAATAAATACGGCCAATAAGATTTCTCTAAGCGGCGAGATAATAAAGAGTTATTTAATTTTTTTTCAACTTTAAACATCTTTTAACTTCATAGAGTATTTTTGGCTAAGATTTTTAATTTTTACGCCTTTTTTTATTATTATTTTTTCTCGCTATCGATTATGAATCAAAAAGCCAAATTACGTGTCACTTTTAAATTAATAAGTTGCAAATCTTTGGCTTTTTTAACCAAATATTTTTTGGTAAGCTTAAAATGTAATAATAGAAACAATTTAAACTAATGCTTAAATCTTTTTTTTTTTATTGTGTATAGTGAATTAAGGTAATTCATTAAAAAGCAACATGATGTCACCTTGTAAATAAAATATTACATAATTTAATTCACGAACAACATGACAACATAGAAAAGAAGTTACTTCTAATATTATCGAAAAATTTAATAGTCTCACTTTAACAATGTTATGAAAATCGATTTGAACATCGATTAGGAAAGAAAAAGGAGTCAAGAGTTAAATAGTCAAACAGTAATTAAATCGAAAACTAAAATAATTAAATAAATAACTCATATGTTTCGTGCTCTCTCTCTCTATTTAATTGATGATATATGTTTAAATTTAATACTTAATTATTTGATTTAACCTCAAGTAAAACTTAAAAATAGACCCAACTAATTAGACAACGTGTAAAGTGAATAGGCCATTGCTAGAACCCGACATATCTAACCATTCACCACCAAATCTTCATGAAGGAGACGTTGATGCCCCTCCTTTACATTTGTCTCTATTCTTGATCATTTTAGAAAATTTCAGACCGTTGCACCGTACCATGATGCAGTTGTTTGGGACCTAGCGTACGTGCAGACTTTAACTGTACAACATTAAAGATTTTCCTGCCATTTTCCACTTCTGCCCTCGCCCATTTGCAGAGTTAGAAGGTGAATTTGGGGATTGATTGGGTTGTTGGTAGGTCAGGGGTAAAAAAGGGAAAAAGGCAAAAGAAAAGAATAGCCTTTTGTCACGTTGTGTCGACATGAAGAATGAACCACTGGGCCTTTGTCAGTGCAAACGGTCCAAATATTTCTACAAATAAAATAATAATTTGCCCCAAACAGGAATATTGAAACTTCTAGTCGAATTGATAGGTTCTGTCCAATATTAACAAATAAAAATTTAAGATAACTAAACATTTTATTCAAATAAGTCAAAATAAATATTATGTGAGTATTTAAGAAATAAAGTGTTTTGAGTTTTTGGAGAGAAAGTTACGGTCCATGACTTTAGTTAAAAAGTAACGAATTAATTACAATTTTTACCTTGTCGATTACTTTTCAACTTATTTTTTAAAATGTCTCTGGTTTTAACGATAAATATCTAATTACCCCAATCCTAGTTTTATGTTTTTATATATATTCATGTGAGATTTGTCCTTTAACATAAGTATTATTATTAGCTCTTTCGATAATATTTAAATAAAGTTGGGAAACATAATTTATCCATTTGAAATTTATATTTTTTTTTCAAATATGTACCAAAATAAATGTATTTTGTACAAATAATTAACGATGCAGAAACATATAATGAAATAATTTAATAAAATATTTTTTTAAGAAAAAAAAAGGATAAGATGCAATAAATGAATGAGTCGTATTTATTAATTTGTGACTACGATCTAATAGGTTCATTTGCAATACTATTACAATTATTTCTTAATCATATTAAAGAGTCCTAAATATAAAACCGAAATAAAAAAAATCAAAAGTTAAAAATTACTTTCCTCGTTTTAGTTCTCTTGATTTGTTAAAGAATGAAATCAACCACTTGATCTTGATCTTCATCACTTTCAGGACTGAACTTGAATTGTTTGACAAATTGAAATAAGAATCTTGCTCTTACATGTGAATTTAGGGATAACGAATGAGCCGACTCAGCTCATGGCACGGTAGAGTCGAGTCAAGCCAAGCCTAAATTTCAAGACTTGGCTTGACGATGGCCTGTGTGGCTTGTCAGGCCAGCTCATGAAAATGACTTGACCCGATTCGTTGTGAATCTTTAATTTTTTTGTTGTATTAATATTTAATTTAAGATTTAAATTAATAAAGTATAATTTATATATAAATATGCTTACATAATTCATGTTACGTCCCTATCTGAACCACCTCGGAATATCCACCACAAGGCACTCCGATCTGATATACACCTATCCGAAGTGGTTCCGAAGTGATCTCTCCAACGTGAACAACCTGCTATCACACTGCGAGTCACAGACAACTCTGCCGAACCGATCGAAGCACCCTCGAAATATGTCGAGGCGAAGTCCGCTCTGTCAGAAGATACGCCGCCAATTTCAGAAGGAGATCTTTACTAAGATCCCTCCTGCCCCTAAGGTTTAAATTGATTTGATGTCTCCATAAGGCTAGTTGATGTGACTTATCAACCTTATATCAACTCAATTCGGGAAAAGCAATTACCCGCCCACTCTATAGACGCGACTGATTAACGCCTATGAGCAGACGCCTCATACCGTCAGATGTATACACGTGCCCCACATCCAGTGGTTCATCCCACCTATAAATACCCAAGGGTTGGCAAAAGGTAAAAGTAATGAAACTCTTACTAAATAACACTCCATAATAAGCATATATATTTTTCTCCTCCCCTTTATTATTTTGCAAATTCCCTGGGTACCGTTCCGGCCATCTGAACCTGACTTGACCGTCGGAGTGTATACGGCCGCCACCACTCCCGCTGGTCCAGGCCGTGTGCGCCTGACCGTGCGTTGATTGTGCGCAGGGAGGAATACGTGGAGTAGCTCTCGGTTGGCCAGGTGGAAGGTCCAATTTTCGAGGTCAACAGATTGGCGCCGTCTGTGGGAAACATTTCCCGTTCAAGGTTCTGCATTCTCCATCAGAGATCACCGGAAGACTAGCGACTAACCCTGAAAAGCGCACGTTCTTGAAAAAGAACAAGGTCGAGTTATAATCCAAGTTCTCACCACTCTTCAAAAAGGAGATAGGATGAGTTATAGCCATGAAGATGACAACCCCACGAGAGACGCCTCTGAAGAGGAGGTGCTCCATAACAATGTTACTCATCGGAGACCCCATCACCAACGTCGCCGAGGTGGAAGAACAGTCATGCTCACTGAAGGAATGACTCAAATAGCTGCGGGCATGAGAGAGATCGTAGCTCAGAATATGGCGATGCATGAGCTTCTCATGCAAGCCCAAGGTCACCAAGGTTATCAAATGCCCCAAGGATTTTACCCAGTACAGGAAACCCCAGTATCTCGTTCTCGAGGCCACACCAGTTAACACAGAGAATACCCCCCTCAAAAGAGATGTGGACGTCGAAGCCACCTCTTATGTGCAAGGGAACCAACCATCGGAACCACACTTGGGGGACAATTTTCCTCAAGAATATGAAGAACAAAGGTCGGTAGGCGTCTTCGACCGGATAGGAGAGGATCCTAGTAATAGGGTCCGCCCAGTAAGAAGATCAGTTCGGCCAGATCAAGAACAAGAACAGATTCCTCCTCCTAGAAATAGGAGGGACAGGAGGAACCTAGTCGATTGGGGGAGTCGAGGAGAAGCACCTCCTCCTCTCAGATCATCCAAGATGATGATGGGTCAGATGGGCCCTGTCGGTCTTATGAGATCGACGATAATGATGATAACATTCCTTTCTCAAGGGAGATCCGAAGCTTCCTAATGCCAGCAAATTTCATGCTCCCTAAGATCCCCAACTATGAAGGAAAGGGGGACCCATAGAAGCACCTCACCAAGTATATGACACAAATGAGTCTTAGGAGAGCCTCGCCCGCTTTGAAATGCAGAGCCTTCCATTTAACGCTAGGCGGAGCCGCCGAAGTTTGGTACAGCAGGCTTCCTCCCTAAGCATTAGAAGTTGGCCAGATTTGAAGAAAGCGTTCTTGAATCAGTACCTCTCGCGAAGCGAAGGAGAGGCCCCTGTGCAACGCCTGCGAGACATGAGGCAGGCCTCTGGAGAAATGCTGAAAAGCTATCTCGCCAGGTTTACGGATGAAATCACATTCTGCGAACAGGTCACTGACAGAGAAGCCCTTTCAGCCCAAAAAGGCGGTCTCAACATGAACACTTTGTTCTGGAGGGACGTGCGCAGCAAGAATCCTTCCACCTATGACGAACTCATGGAAATGATGAGAGTTGAAATCGTAAGTGAAGAAATGATTGATCACCGAAATCGTACCGCGCAGGGACTCCCTCCACCTCAGAGACAGGTAGGTCGAGGACCCGCAGCACACCTTGTCACTCAACAATGGACTCAAGCAGGTCATACCATAACTCCTACCTCCGGATAGGCGCTGGCTTCCGTCACATTGAATGCAGTGCCGGTGTTAGCATACGATTATATTCCTACCGAAGTGGGACCATCCGGAAGAACTGATAGTAAGAAGAAGAAGAAGAAAAGGTCAAACAGGCCCTTGGAAGGGGCAATGTTTTGCACGTTCCACCAACTCTATGGGCATGACACTAGTGAATGTCGAGACGCTAGTTGACGCTCTGATCGGAGCAACCCACACCCTTCCAGTAGGAGCAAATATCCTCGCAGGTCTACCTCCCCGAACAGGGGGGAGAGAGGGCATAGAGGGCAATCACCTCGGAGAAGAGAATCCAGGGACTGAGGTCAGTCTAAACAAAGAAACCAGGCCCCATTTTCTAGGAGTCAGGTCATCAGGGAAATCGATACCATCATTGGGAGACCTCATATCGACAGTAACACCAGGAACGCCCAAAGAAATTACACGAGGGAAGTAAAGGACCCACCAATGATTACCTACATTGTCAACGAGTCGCAAGCAGCTGATAGGATGGCCCCAATCACCTTATCCCAGGAAGATACAAAAGGGGTTTATCACCCCATTGTAATGCGCTGGTTGTAAAAGTCGTAGTTGCTAGAAACGGACTGAACGTCGACAATGGCAGTTCGATGAACATATTGTTCGGCTCTACCTTTGACAAAACGTAGATTGAGCATGGGTTGATCCCCATGACCGACCCACTATTCGGATTTACTGGGGACAGCATCGTCCCACGAGGGCGGATCACTCTGCCCCGTCGAGATGGGTACGGCACCCCTAGAAGCCCAACACTTCATGGAATTCTTAGTGGTAGACCACAGATCGACCTATCAAGAGTACTGGGCAGACCTGCTTTGAAAGATCTTTGAGTCTTCACGTCCATCCACTACTTGTGTATGAAATTCCCAACTAAACATGGGATTGCAACGATCCGAGGCGATCAGATGGGCTCCAGGGCATGCTACTTAAACTCGTTGCGAAAGTCGGAACCCTGAACTATTAATGTAATCCTAACGGAGGTTCCCACTGAAACCAATACAGACGTGGAAATGCTCGACGCCCCTGAACAAGGGCATACCTCTGAGCAAGAGGAAGACGTCGACATGGAAAAGGTCCCTGAACAAGGGCATCCTCTTGATGAATTAGATTCCCGAATAATTGACTCTGAACCAAATGCAACCCCAATGGAAGAACTAGAGACTTTCTCCGCCAACGCAAGAGACCACAGTCAGCTCTTGCGTATAGGGAAGACACTGCCCCCCGAAGCAAAAGAAGAGATGATAAGCTTCCTGAAAAGGAACTTGGATATCTTCGCTTGGAAGCATGAAGACATGGTGGGAATAGATCCAAGGATCAGTTGCCATCATCTTAACATCAACCCTTCTTGTGCCCCCATCGACAGAAGAGACGCGCCTTCAATCTGGAGAGGTACGAGGCACTGAAAGACGAAGTGAACAAATTTAGCTGCAGTGGTTTCATAAGAGAAGCCATCTACCTGAAGTGGATATCCAACCCGGTCCTTGTGAAAAAGCCCAGCAAAAAGTGGAAGGTATGCTTAGACTTCACAAACATGAATAAGGCGTGCCCTGAAGACAGCTTCCCATTTTCAAGGATAGACCAACTTGTGGATTCCACTGCTAGACATGAACTGCTGAGCTTTATTGATGCATACTCAGGGTACAACCAGATACCCATATTCCGACCTGATGAGGAAGCTACGTCGTTTATTACTGACAGAGGTCTGTACTGCTACAAAGTCATGCCCTTTGGATTGAAGAATGCCGGAGCTATATATCAGAGGCTGGGCAACATGATGTTTGCCGACTCATTGGCAAAACCATGGAGGTCTACGTGGATGACATGTTAGTCAAAAGCCTCCGAGCATCCGAACACGTAAGTCACCTCGACCAAACTTTTTAGATACTTAGAAAATATAAGATGAAGTTCAATCCCCTCAAATCTACCTTTGGAGTGGCATCGGGTCAGTTCTTGGGATATATTGTCAACCAAAGGAGAATTGAAGCAAATTTAGTGAAAATAAGGGCATTGCTAGAGATGAGGTCACCTCAGAAACCAAAGGAGGTCCAAAGCCTCAATGGTCGGATAGCCACACTCGGTCGCTTCATCTCTAGAGCCACAAATAAAAGTCTGTCTTTCTTCAAGGTGCTTAAGTAACAAAAGAAGTTCTAATGGACTTCTGAATGTGAGGAAGCCTTCCAGAGGCTGAAAAAGCACCTCAGAGAGGTGCCCCTCCTGTCGAAACCTCAACCAGACAAATCACTACTGCTATACTTATTGGTTTTGGACGTGGCAATCAGTGCTGTCCTAGTCAGAGAAGAAAGTGAACGCTAGCTGCCAGTGTACTATGTCAGCAAAGCACTTCTCCCAGCTGAAGCATGCTACCCCGACATGGAAAAACTGGCACTCGCCCTTATCACAGCCTCAAGAAAACTGAGGCCGTACTTCCAAGCCCACTCAATCGAGATTCTCACCAATTTCCCATTGAAGCAAGTGATGCAGAAAACAGATGCATCAGGACGCCTACTAAAATGGGCAATCGAGCTCAGTGAGTTCGATCTATTGTTCCGATCTCGACACGCCATCAAAGGCCAGGCCTTTGCAGATTTTATGGTTGAGTTTGCCAAAACCCCAGAAATGGAGGCGACAATGGAACCAGCCGAGCCCCCCACATGGAATCTTTTCATTGATGGGTCTTCAGGAGAGACTGGCTCCGGGGTAAGGATCGTCTTGGAAAGCCCGGAAGGCTACAAGCTAAATTGTGCAGTAAGGTTCGACTTCAAAGCCTCGAACAACGTCGCTGAATACGAGGCCCTTCTGGCAGGTCTTAGATTTGCCAAAGAAATGCAGGTCAGAAGGCTCCTGGCAAGCAGCGACTCTCAACTTATAGTGAATCAGGTCAACGGGAACTTTGCGGCCAAGGATAGTAGCGTGGTTGCATACTTGAAGTTGGTTCTAGACCTAGTTCCTCATTTTGAAAGGTTCGAACTGACTCAAGTCCCCTGCCTAAAAAATACACATGCAGACACCCTTTCAAAACTGGCCAGCAGCAAGGACTCAGAGCTGCTAAAGGTTGTCCCTATTGAACACTTATCAAAGCCCTCCACCTCCGGAGGTGAAGAGGTACTATGGATAGAAGACAACCCATTATGGATGCAGCCTATCATCGCCTATCTGAAAGATCAATCCCTGCCTACCTCTAAAAGCGAGGCGCGGAAGTTAAAAAGAAGGGCTGCACATTTCACCGTACAAGAAGATACCATTTACAAGAGAGGCTTCGCCTCGCCACTTCTCCGATGTGTGAGAGACGAAGAGGCCACATACATACTTAGGGAAATCTATGAGGGAATCTGCGGAAATCACTCCGGAGGAACGGTTCTGGCACACAAAGTTCTTCGTCAAGGCTACTTCTGGTTGACCCTGAAAAGGGACGCATGCCAGTTTGTCCAAAAATGCGACAAGTGTCAACGCTTCTTAAAAATTCAAAGATAGCCTTTTCAGAGCCTCTCCGTAGTAACCAGCCCCTGGCCATTCGCCAAGTAGGGTATCGACTTCATTGGTCCCCTCCCAAAAGGAAGAGGAAGCGCGACTTTCCCCATTGTCGCCATTGATTACTTCACTAAGTGGGTCGAGGCTGAACCCCTTGCCAAGATCACCGAGGCGAACACTACTAAATTCGTCTAGAAGAACATCATTTGTAGGTTCAGCATTCTCCACTCCTTAGTGTCCGACAACAATGGAAGACAGTTAGACAACAGGAGGATGCGAGAATTGCGCAACGAGCTAGACATTAAGAATGACTTCTCAATGCCTCACCACCCTCAGGCAAACGGACAAGTTGAGGCAGTGAACAAGACTATCAAGTACACCCTAAAAAAGAAGTTTGACACCTCAAAAGGGGCTTGGGTGGACGAACTCCACCACGTCCTCTGGACCATCAGAACATCTAGCCGAACTGCAACAGGGAAAACACCATTCTCAATGACCTACGGGGCCAAGGCCATGAGCCCGATCGAGGTCGAGTCCCATCACACTGTCGGATACACTTCAATAAGATCAGCAACGACGAGGCTCGAATAAGCGAACTCCACCTCCTTGGAGAAAGGAGGGATGCCTCCCAAGTGAACTTGGTAAAATATCATCGAAAGATGATCCGCTATTATAAATCCAAGGTCCGAAACAGAACTCTTTGCTTAGGGGACCTCGTCCTCAGAAGGGTCTTCCAATCTTCAAAGCCAACAGGGTTCGGAGTGTTTGGACCGAACTGGGAGGGCCCTTACCGCATCCGCAGTGAATCCCGACCTGACACTTTTGAAATTGAAGACATGGCAGGAAAGGCGCTACCTCATCAATGGAACATCGAACACTTGAGGAAGTACTATCAATGATGAGTCTTTGTTCCGATCTGATCTCAATACTGTCTAATGAATGGGTGTTCTGATCTGATCTCAGTTGTAAATTCCCTAGCTTACTAAGTGCTAATACTGCCTTGGTAAAGTGTGGTGTAATTTGTTAAGTAATGAAACTTCGGTTCTGTGCCACATCAGTTAGTAAATTGTTTCCTCACTCCTTCAACATGTTTACTTAGGTGATCCGATCTCAAGTTGTTAACTGATTAACGTTAAGAGGCACTTCATGTTTACTTAAGTGGTCTACTTCATATTAACTTAAGTGATTCGATCTTCTGTTATTAATGGGTTAGTATTAAGGGGCGCTTAGTCGAGTGTTCATACAAGGGTAAACAGATCAACACAATAAAATAGTAGAAGCACTAGTACTTAACAAAATATTTCATTTCATTTACTTCAGTTCAAATTACAAAAAGGCCGAAGCCATTACAATAGTTGGCCCTATTCTACCAGAGGGTCTTCTCGGGATGCCTCTGCCTCCGGGGCCTCTGGAGTTTCTTCAGCAAGCCTGTCAGGATGGCCTCCAATTGGTCCCCCGAACTCTGCCTCCAAATTGGAGATATCCAGAGTAGGGTGGATCTCTCTCAGCCGACCCAGCAAGCCTTGGGCACTCCAGGAGGCCCAAAAGTTGGCGAAGTCGTCGTACAGGGGGTGTTCTTCGGAGTGGTCAATGAAGTTCTAAACCGCCACCTCCCCTGCCGACTTCAACTCCTCCTTCAGGGAGGCGATCTCCTTAGATTGAGCCTCCACCTTTTGCCTCAGCTTTGCCTTTTCTTTGTTTGAGGCCTCCAGAGCATCCGTAGCGAGCCGGTGGTACTCGTTGGCATGATCCACTCACTGAGTCATGGCATCCTCATATAGCTCTTTCTTCAGCCGCTTTACTTCAGCTTTGACGGCAGATAGCTGGGCCTTGGTCTCCTTCCTTCTTTTCTCCTCCTTGGTGACTTTGGCCCGGGCCTCCCTCACAGCATCTCCATACTGCATCGCCTCCTCGAGGCACTTGCCAAGGTCCTCTCTCTTAGTATTTAAATCCTTCATCAAGCCCTCCAGTTGGATGCTGGTACTGAGTGCCTGGGCCACACAGGCACTGTTGGCCGCCACCTGGTCTTCGGCCGTGCATGAAGCAGTGTGGTCCTTCCATTCTTCAGTCCAATATTTGTTGTGGACCACCACCACCGTAGCCATTTCCGGAGGAAGAGCCTCCAACACTTCCTTAATTGACTCATCCGGATTGGTGCCCAAGAAGTCGACCTCCTTAGAGGGACGGGCCATTTTCCTCTTCTGCTGCCCCGACACTTGGGCAATAAGAATTGCAGCAAGTGGTGAAGTGATCGGGGCAGTTGCAACCTCTGCTGGTGCAGGCCTCTTCTTCGAAATGGCCACCCCGGTTGGAATTGTAGTCTGCTTCAGAGTAGGGGGTGGCCTCGCCACAGTTGGGCATTTGGAAGGGGTAGCATTCTTCTTGCCCTTCCGCTGTAGATTCGTTGCGGGGTCCTCTGCCACCTCTTCCTCCGTTGGAGGCTGGAGCCTTTTAGTGGCCTCCACCAAGTCCTCCATTTGCTTCTTGTAGGTGGAGGAAGAGGTCTTCAGCGCCCGCGCTTCTGCCATCATCCTTTGGATGGTCTTGAAGTCGGGGCGCACAAGCATCTTTTTCTTGAAGTTATCTGCAAAGAGCAAATAATGAATTAGTACAAGTGTAAAGACTTCAGAAATATGGAAGGATGAAGGCTCCGGGACAGTTACCTTGAGATGACATCAGGTCGTGTGTAACGAACTACAGATTTTTCTGATCAGCAGGTAGTATGACCTCTTCTTCTGAGGCAGCTGATAAATGATGCAAATGGTGTCGAAGTCCTCAGAAGACAGTTCGCACCGAGGAAGAGTACCTTCAAAAGAAATGCAAATGTTAGTTACGATACGAACCGAAGAGAAATATAAAGAAATGCAACTATGATACTCACTAAGTGTCGAGTACTTTATGGGGATTGTAAGAGGCCCAAGGGGGTCCCCCTCCATCGTGTCCTATCGTCCTGCAGCCCAGCACCACGAGCCCTTCCACTCTTTGATGGAGCTCGGCAGATCGAGCACGAATGGAGTATGGGAACCTCATGAAGTAAGGTAATGCAAGTCCCGGGTCTTATCTCCCTAGCTGTCACTTTAGAGATATAAAGGGTCTGAAAGATGGAGAAGGACATCTTAACCCCAAGTGTCACCTCTTTCCACAACATCCAAGAGCCCACCATTTGGTTTCAGGAGTTCGGATTGAGTTGGGTCAGAGCTAACCCATAGGACCTCAGTACCATCCTAAAGAAATTGGAAGCCTAAGGCCGGCTCTAAGAATCGCCTCACTTATGGCCACGCACCCCGGTCTAGGGTAGCAGACCCTCTCTTCAGGCTCGGGGAGGATCAGATCTATGCTATCTTGGATCCTACATTCTACCTTAAGCCTCTCTAGGTCGGCCTCTTTTAGTTTGGAGGGGTAATCTAACGCCCCCAGTGCACAGAAGTATCAGCCGGACTATCCGGCCTCCTCCATATGTTCTCTCCCCCAATAATCGCTTCGGCTATCTCAGAGGAGGTCGCCACAGTGGGCTCGTCCATCCTCACTAATTCTAGCCCCCTCCCCGAGCCAGAACGTCCCTCAGTCGCCATTTTTTCAGAAAATAAATATCCTAAAAAATACTGAAACTTATGAATTCAGAGGGTTCCCCAGCCGGAAATGGACAGAAAGGGATGTAAGGTCGCCGGAAATCGATATTTCTCGTCGAAAACGTTCGAAAGATACCGGAAATCGCGAATGGTATGAGAGCAAAATGAGATTTCTGTTTGCACAAAGGTGAAAAGCTACAAAGACGCTCAAAGTCCGCCTTTTATAGAACGCTTCAACTGATCTCCACCGTTGAATTCAAATACAATAAATCTAGGCCGTCCGTCGCATCATCAATCTAGGCCGTTGAAACGAAACGCCAGATTTCATCTACGCCTAAGATCTTGCTGTGACTTTCACGCTCGCATAAAACACATCACCTCGGTCACCACCAGTCGTAGACAATAAGTAGCCGCAGCAGCCTTTTAGGAGAATGGGCATGGCACCCAACTGTCACCTTGGAAATACGCAACAGCTATCAAATCATTTAACTTCAGATGCTCGCCTCGGGTCGATCTCCTCACTCAACTTTACAAAACTTAGACGCACCTGACGCGGAGTCCCCTTTGGGTCACCACCTCAGTCGCTGCGTTCCTTCCTAAGCTTTACAAAGTTTTACCCATCTCCCAATGCGTCATCCCCTGTGGGTCATCACATCTGTGGTAGATGAGCTCCTCACTCAACTTTACAAAGTTTAGACACACCTGATGTAGAGTCCCGTGTGGGTCATCGCCTAGGTCACTACGTTCCCTCCTAAGCTTTACAAAGTTTTAGTCACCTCCCAACGCGTCGTCCCTTGTGGGTCATCCATCAGTGGCAGATGAGCTTCTCACTCAACTTTACAAAGCTTAGACACACCTGACGCGGAGTTCCCTGTGGGTCATCACCTCGGTCGCTGCGTTCCTTCCTAAGTTTTACAAAGTTTTAGCTATCTCCCAACGTGTCGTCCCCTGTGGGTCATCGCATCGGTGGCAGATGAGCTCCTCACTCAACTTTACAAAGCTTAGACGCACTTGACGCGGAGTCCCCTGTGGGTCATCGCCTCGGTCGCTGCGTTCCCTCCTAAACTTTACAAAGTTTTAGTCATCTCCCAACGCGTCATCCCCTGTGGGACATCGCATCGGTGGAAGATGAGCTCCTCACTCAACTTTACAAAGTTTAGACGCACCTGACGCGGAGTCCCCTACGGGTCATCGTCTCGGAGGCTGCGTTCCTTCCTAAGCTGTACAAAGTTTTAGCCATCTCCCAACGTGTCGGTTGCAGATGAGTTCCTCACTCACCTTTACGAAACTTAGACACACCTAACGCGAGTCCACTGTAAGTCATTGCCTCAGTCGATGCGTTGATTTTCTTCCTACACATCATCCAGTCTTGCAGCACTTCGGTTCCTCATAAGTAAGTGTTTTCCTTACGCAATAGCGAAACTTTAGAGCATCTGCCTAAGATCGTCACTTCGGCTAAATCAGAAGATCGACCCATAATCTCCCACAAATCGGGTCCACGCATCAAGGCATACACATTCGGTCAGAAAGGCAAGCCTACCCATGATATAAATATTCATACCTGGATTTGAGGGAACCACTGTTACGCCCCTATCTGAACCACCTTGGAATATCCACCAAAGGCACTCCGATCTGATATACACCCACCCAAAGTGGTTCAAAAGTGATCTCTCCAACTGAACAACCTGCTATCACACTGCGAGCCACAGACAACTCTGTCGAACCGACCGAAGCACCCTCGACATATGTCGAGGCGAAATACACTCTGTCAGAAGATACGCCGTCAATTTCAGAAGGAGATCTTTGTTAAGATCCCTCCTACCCCTAAGGTTTAAATTGATTTGACGTCTCCATGATGCTAGTTGATGTGACTTATCAACTTTATATCAACTCAACTCGAGAGAAGCAATTACACGCCCACTCTACAGACGCGGTTGATTGACGCCTGTGAGCAGACGCCTCATACCGTCAGATGTATACACGTACCCCACATCCAGCGATTCATCCCACCTATAAATACTTAAAGGTTGGCAAGAGACAAAGGTAATGAAACTTTTACTAAATAGCACTCCATAATAAGCATATATATTTTTCTCCTCCCCTTTATTATTTTGCACATCCCCTGGGTACCGTTCCGGCCACCTGAACCTGACTTGACCGTCGGAGTGTATACGATCGCCACCACCCCCGCTGGTCCCGACCGTGTGCACCTGACCGTGCGTTGATTGTGCGCAGGAAGGAACACGTGGAGTAGCTCTCGGTTGGCTACGTGGAATGTCCAATTTTCGAGGTCAACAATTAATATTTATAATTATACTATAATTATATATATTTATAATTCATTATCATAATATCCCCGTTAAATTTTATTGATATAAATTTTAAATTTTATTGTATAAGAGTTCATAAATATTATTTGTTATCTTGTGGCGTTAAAACTTGACACTTTCTATTCCAATATTTTTAATTCTACAAGTGAATATCATGATATTTGTACTCGAATTCATGTATTCTCATATCTATATGAATATATTTTTATTATATTTTAGTTGAGAAGAAGAAATTGTTTGACTTCTTCATATGAATATTTCATGAATTTAAAAAAAAAAATTTAAAAATTTGTGAGCCGACTTTGCTTGGTGAAGCCCGAGTCAAAAGCTCAAGACAAGCCTCCAAATTTTGATTGTGCTTCGACTCGGCTCGACTCAGGCTAAAAACGTTCGAGCTTTATTGACCGGACCGTGCACGAGTTGGGAGCTTTGGGTCATGAGCTAGCTCGTTGACACCCCTATGTGAATTCCGTCTAGCACAAATAATTTTGTTCTTTTGTTGTGAAGAAGTTTTCTCAATTCATTTTGTGTAGGAAACATGCAGAGAAGACCAGCGAAGAAACGTTTAGCTCTATAGTGAATTATTACCCGTGACATGGGACTCATGTTTTCTTTATGAATTTATCATGTAATATCTAGTATTTTGTGTTTGAGTTAATCTTTTTTACTGCATATATTACTGTTGTACTAAGAAAAAAATTATGTAGGTCACAAACCAGTTAGAATTTACTGGTAAACCATTGGACTATACGTGAAATGTAGAATTAATTAATGTTAAATTGAGTCGGTTAATCAGTCGTCCGATAATTTGTCAGATAATTAGAATCAATTCCACTGAATGTCAGATGAAAATTAAATTTTGAATATATTAATAAATCAACAATAATTATTTAAGTCTTAAGACATTCTTTTTCTATAAGAGCAGATTCTTTCTCATAAGTAAGATCCGTTGATCTAGCCTTTCATGGGGTGGTCGAGTTGGTGGAATAGGTGAGGGCAGAGACCTTTGGTCACGAGTTCTATTCCCCCCATCAACACTTTCTCGGTCGAGCCTGTTGCATGGGGCTTGCCTATTGTAGTTTAATTACTTGGTTGGCGTGGTTTGTAGACTATTGCGTTAGTTTGAGGATTTATTCAGTGCGCACCTGAAGAGTAGCGGCTAAGGGTTCCCCCGTCATTAAAAAAAAAGGGTTCCATTGATCTAGATATGAACCTTTTTCCGAGTAACAAGCTTCCCTTTCTAGATGAAATAAATTATGCTTATCGAAAATTTCGTATGAAAGTAGATACAAAAATTTGGTGTGCTATCGTCAATAAACTTTGTGTCAATTTGACCTATGATACTCTAATAGCACGTCGTCCTTTTACAATACTAAGGTACGAGCAATTTTTAATGTATCGCGAGTCCAAATAATATATTGAATAAGTTCTTGCTAATAATAAACAATTTATGCTCAATATAAACATTAAAAAAAATGAGCACTTGGAAAAAAGGGCCACATGCACATACTATAAAATAAAACATTTTTCTTATTTTCTTCAATTTTTTCATATTTTTCATTTGTAATATTTATAACATGTGTGGTAAGTCAAAATTCTTATATCATAACACGAAAAATACAATAAAGTTCACAATGAATAAGGTTCAATGTTTGGATTCTTTTTTTCCATTTAAATGTTGTGTAAAGTATTTTCTTTTCAAAACTTAAAAAATAAATTTTGATGCAAATATTATTAAGATGTAACTAGTATGTGCTAATAGAGAAAAAAAGAATTAAGGGAGTGTTTGATAGCATGGAAATGGAAAAAAAAAAAAAAAAGATGGAATTGGAATTGGAAATTTCAACTTTTGGTATTTGATACCTTATATTTTCCATGAAATTGCATTTCTTGGAATTTGGAATTTTCCTTGTTTTAGTGGTATATGGTGAGAATTCAAATTCCACCCTACTGTAGCGATTATTATTATTTTTTTTTGTCTTTTTTTATGTTGGTAATGGAAACCAATTATAAGAATTATTGTAAAAAAATATTTCCATTTAATTGACAATTTTCATGTAAAACAAAGCCAAACGAATATTAAAAAATATTTTTATTTCAACATTTTCCACGTGAAAAATTATACCAATCAAACACAATAATATACAATTTCCAGAAAAACAATTCTAGGCAATTCAATTCCATCTTTGCAATCAAACGGACCCTAAGTTTCTTTAAGATAAATATAATGTTCTTATCTAAATTTAAAAATGAAAAAGAAAAGGAAAATGAGAAGAAAAAAATTGATAGTTTCAAATTTAGCATAAGACTAGGTGTAAAATGACAAACGTAGTTAATATAATTACACTTTGATAAGAAGGTCCTTATATAAATTGTCAAAACATAATTTTTCATGACCATTGCTCAATTTACAGATGAATATAAATTACAAAAGAGACTCTAATATATGTATATATAAAGTAAACACAACGAGAAAAAGAAAAAGTTATCATTTACAATGATAATGCTTATCTAATTTCGAGGAATCCAATATTGCTAATCTTTAGCTAGGGATGTCAACGAGTCAAGATAATTCAAATTTTTTTTTTTTTTTTTTTTGCTCGAGCCTAGCCGAACTTTTACTTGACCAAAAAATTTAAGCTCGACTCGAATTTTAGCTAGCCAAGTCTTCTCGCCTTTTTTTTAGCTGCCGTGAACCTCTCAAGGGAGCAACAGTAGCTGCCTTAAGAAGCAACTGTACAGCAGCTGCTTGTTGCTGTCTTTACAAGGCCTTTTTTTTTTTTTTTTTTTAGTTTGCAGATTATTTATTTAGACTAGGCTCGTTATGGGTAGAAAATGGTCCGTGTGGCTTGACTCAAACTCTAGCCAAGACCCCAAAATTGGGGCTTGGCCTGAGCCTCAGCTTGGTTCTATCGAACCACGAGCCAAGCCGACTTGAACTTTTCCTGTGATTAGTCACCTGAGCCAACGAGCCAAATTAACACTCCTATCTTAAGTTAATATAGAATAAAATATAGTTCATATAAGAATAAAATCTGTTTAATTTAGAACAATTTTCCTCGTATTCATTTTTAATTATACATTCTCTTAATAAAATAATTTGAATATAAATACAAAACTTTTTTCAACTTTCTAACCAAGAATTCTCTGAAAAAATCATATTTCATAAAATTTATTCTTAAAAAAAAATGGAATGGTATCTAGATTGCTTTTGTAAAGTAAGGAAAAAGTTTGTCAAATATACCAAATCGGCATCTACTCTTGTTCTGATTAAAAGTGCTAGTCTTTGCTTCAAATGCTGGGCAAGTATCTGGCTATAAATTTTGTATATCATCATGTACAGATCACTTTCTAATTTTGCAGACAAACTTACATAATTTGGTAAATTCTTAGATTCACCAAAATGGAGAATAAATTCACTTATCAAACCTTTAGTTCCACCAAGTCCCATTACTTCTCGTGTTATGTTCTATTATTTCTTTCCATGACAGCATTGAGCCTGCCAATTCCTTTTTCCTTTATGTCACTTATTCTCTTTTTCTTTTTATGATAGAGACATAATTAAATAAACGGTTTTATTTGCTCTTGTACCATATTAAATTAATTATCTCATTTATAATCAATATTCTAAAAAGTGTAATGTGTGACGATATGTAGAGGTCAAGTTTCGATCGATGCGCGCATAGACGAGGCTCAGGAGTAAAAAGCGTTTTCTTATTTTAAAATTATTTTAAAATTTTAATCAATTTAAAAATTATTTGACAATACATACAAATTATAATACCAAATGCAGTTTGCTTAACAAAATGAATATATTTTTGAACAATAAACAAAATATATTATAATAGTGCTAATTGAAATATTTGGAGAGCTTTTAATTTTTATTATTTAGTAAAATATAGGAAAATGATTAACTAACTTAATAAAATATAAGGCCATGTCTGGTAGCGATTGTTGCTGCTCAAAAAATGCATTTTTTGACCGTTGGATGAGGTAGTGGGACCCGGGCTGCACTACTTCAATTAATATGTCAGAAATGTAGCCGCAATTTTGGACCATTTTCTCGGCAGAATGACATTTCTGTCCTTAACGGTCAAAAAATTTGTTATGATAGATGGGTATTTTCGGCATTTCACATTTTACTTGCCCTTAACTGCTGCCACAATGGGACCCACGTAGTGTAGCTAACGGGCAAAATTCTCATTTTAATTCCGGAAGAATCACTCCTAGACAGCCGCTAAATAAGTATTTACACAATAGTACAATATACTACAAACTAAATCCAAGGGATTCTTATCCCACATAGAAAGTTTTATAACAAAATCTTTAAAGATGATCTCCATCAATTAGTGGACTAATGAGTGGATAAGTAACTTTTTGGACTTTTCAATCTATCTGCCTAAAGGTTGAAATATGGATGTACGGTATGACAGACGAGCGTTTTAAGAATTAAAAAAAATAATAATAATATAATAATAATGCTCGCCTACGTGTGCCTAGACGCTCCTTCAAGTAGTCAATGCTTTCGTTGATTGTTAAATTAGCCCATAGGTACTAGACGTGGCGTTTTTGCCACAACTTGCTCCTTGGCGAATGCCTAGGCACCCCATTTAGAATACTATCTATAATACTTCGCTTAAATTTATTATCAAAATTGTAAATAAGTTATTGGATATTTTTATTATAATTACATCATATATTGACAATATTTTTTTTTTTCAATCAATTCTCTAAGTCCATGAATTCACTAAAGGAAAAAAAAATATATTTGATATTTGAAAAGAAAAGTATTTTTTTTTGCCCCGATTATTTTTCATTCCATTTTTCTCTCTCATATTCGCAAATACACAATTTTCTATAAAATAATATTATATGTAAATAGAAAACTTTTCATTCTTTTTCAACCACTCATTTTCAAAAAAATACTATTCCATCCATTTTCATTTCTATAAAATGAGGGCCAAATGGGGGCTTATTTGTGAAACTTTATATAATCTTTTTTCACATAAATATCTATTTTGTTTGATGAGACAATAGACTTAAATTGATTTCATTTAAATGAAAATATACGTCAAATAATTTAATTGTGTATTCTCCTTGAGGTATGGAAATTAAACTCAAGAAAAATTAAATTAACTCTAGACATTTAACTCAAACTTTCAACATAATTTATAGAAGATTTTCTCATTTCTTGAAATATCAATTTTTTAGTGGATTAAATAAAAAATTATACATTTTTTTTAAAGTAGCGTCCTTTTTTTTACATTTTAATTTATATGTGATTTTCATCTTGCTATTTTGAAAGCTCAAAAGGATTTATTTTTTTATAATTTGTTGTGTTTAATTTGCTTAATTATGTTATATATCGTACTTAAAATGTATTATATTATATTATTATTTTTTAAATTACTAAACTTTAGTATTTAATAATGCAGTTTAAACTCTTTTAACTTATATTATTTAATAATTTTGCTTTTAACTGCATTATTAAAATACTACAAGTTAAAAAAAAATTTGTACCTCTAGATATTAAATAACAGTAAACTACATTGTTAAATATTATAAGAAAAGTTTTGAACTTTCACCAAATAAAATAACACGAATGTGATGCTGTTTTGAAATTACAGAATCAATATCTATGTATGTGTATGACAATGTCTACATTCTTATTCTCGGTTTCACTCCCATTATTGTAAAAGTCCATTATTAACATTGTAACAACCTCTAAGTAATTTGATTATAATTCATTTCAAGATAATTATAATTATAAAATTGGTATCTCGATTCACTGACGAACAATTTGTTGCCGTATATAATATCCGATTTCAATATTTGTATTGTAATTAAGTAATTGTTTCTTTCATAAAAAAATATTTACTCCAAAATGCATTTTTATTAGTGAAATAATAAGCACAAAGAATTCAAAATCTTGTGGAGTTTCAATTCCTTTTTTAGGAAGAGCACACGAGTAATACTATTTGCAGTCGCTCAGTGTTGCAGTCGTCTATGTGGCATACATGTGATGGTTAATGATTTGATATATTAATATGATAATTTTTTATTACTTTATACAACAAATCACTAATTGGCATATGTATGCTACGAAGGGCTATTGCGGTAGTAAGCGATTGTAAATAACATTATTCATAATATATAGAGTGTCACTAAATGAGCAATGGAGCAAATTCTTGGACAGTATCAATCTTTGGAAATTAGATAAACATTATTTCTATGTTGGCAACTTGAGACTCAAAATCTTGCACTAAAGAGTGAGGAGATTCGATTCCTCTTCAACACGTTTGGTGAAGATTAAAATTAAAATTTTAATATATTTTAATAAAATTTAATAAAATGTGTAATTGAAAAGTTACGAATTATATAAAATGTTTGATGAAAATTATATAACAAACATGAGCATAATACTGAGAATGTTTGTGCTAACCCAATTAACATTGTAACAACCTCTAAGTAATTTGATTATAATTCATTTCAAGATAATTATAATTATAAAATTGGTATCTCGATTCACCGACAAACAATTTGTTGCCGTAAATAACATCCAATTTCAATATTTGTATTGTAATTAAGTAATTGTTTCTTTCATAAAATAATATATACTCCAAAATGCATTTTTATTAGTGAAATAATGAGCACAAAGAACTCAAAATCTCGTGGAGTTTCAATTCCTCTTTTAGGAATGGCATACGAGTAATGCTATTTGTAGTCGCTCATTGTTATAGTCGTTCTACATGACATACATGTGACGGTTAATAATTTGATATATTAATATGATTATTTTTTTTTTACTTTATGTAAAAAATCACTAATTGTCACATGTATGCTACGAAAGGCTATTGCGGTAGTAAGCGACTGTAAATAATATTATTCATAGTATATAGAGTGGTCACTAAATGAGCAATGGAGCAAATACTTAGACAGTATCAATCTTTGGAAATTAGATAAACATTATTTCTACTTGAGACTCAAAATCTTGCAATGGAATGTGATGGAATAGAAAGAACACGAAGCACTAAAGAGTAAGGAGGTTTGATTCCTTTTCAACACGTTTGATGTAGATTAAAATTAAAATTTTAGTATATTTTGATAAAAGTTAATAAAATGTATAGTTGAAAAGTTACGAATTATATAAAATGTTTGATGAAAATTAATTGTTGACTTTAATTTAAGATTAAACCCTTGTTTGAGCCCCATTTTTTGGGAAGAATGAATTTTTGAATAGTATATTGATGAGAAATGTGTAGTTAAAAAATAAGAAACTTTTTTTGATTTGCGTTTAATGTTATTTTATTAAAAAATGTGTAGTTAAAATGATATCAAAATACTATTGAAAAATATATTTTTCTAAAAGAATGGGGCACAAACAAGGGTTAAAATTTGATTTTAATCTATAACAAACATGAGCATTATACTGAGAATGTTTGTGCTAAGCTGTCTCTTGAAATTATATACATTTGAAAACACATAGGCATAAAACTTGTCCTAAAGAGTGTTGAATTTCCATTTTTCCTCAAGCCATAGTGTCGAGAAGCCTTATTGAATAAACATTTCATTAACGAGTTCAAAACTGAATAAAAATTGAAATGAATATGAAGTTCATCTGAATGTTTGAAATTAAAACAAATTCATCAATACATGACAAATTCATAATAATCAAAATTCTATTTCCTTTTGAAGTCATTTTTAGCCACAGTTTCAGTGCCAAAATTCACACTTGCAAGTTGCAAGAAAATATCTAAGCCCAAAAAAATATCATAAAATAAAGTGTCACAGTACTATTTCCAGTAAATGTCAAAAAATTAAAATATCAAACAAAGTAACAAACCAATAACGTAGCCGGTACTCACGGACACAACGCCTGCCGCCCATCTCTCGCACGTGACAACTCTCGCACTTTCACATAGCTTTTATTGACTATGGTCCACCCATATCACGCCACGTGTCCAATCCTCGATAATTCACTCCAATGATTATTTATTACATACTGCGATCTCCGTTCCCAATCTCAAGTTTGCACTCTCCAAGCTTATTTTCACTCACTATATATACACATTGCGGAATTTTTATGCATTTATATATCGGCTTCTGAATTTTGAGCTTGAATTGAGGTAAAAATTCCACAAACTGTGTTTTGTAATTGATCATTTTCTTCATTTAATTTTTTTTTAATTCTTTGATTTGAATTTTTTGGATTATTTCCAGTCGATGTTATGCCCGTTTATTGTATGCTGAAGAATTTGAAGTTGGACTGTTTATTAGGTGGCGTTAATTGGAAAAATGAATCGTGAATGTATTGTGTATAATATGGGTGTTGCATGTCTTAGAATTTATCCTTGCACTCTGCGTTTTGAATTTTGAATTTTGCAGTTGTGATTGTGAACGGTGCTTTTATAGGATTGGGATAATATGAGCACTTCAATTGGGAATAACTTGCTGCATAAGAATTTTCTTTCTCCGACGGTGTTGGACCATCAGAGCAGAATCAATACTTCGACTTGCATTGGGGGAAATTCTTTTTTTCAACCTCAAGTAAATTCACTAATACGAAGATCGCCTTTATTAACTGAGTTTCATGGTACGAGATTGACTATGCTGAAGAAGAAATTACAGATGGGAAAGCAGCAGTCTGTTTCTAGATCTCCTCAGGCAGTTTTAGCCGCTGATCCTTCCCCCGAGGTAAAATTGCTAAATATAATTGTTTATTCATATGTCATGTGTGCGCTTTAAATGTTATAAAAAATAGTGGTTTAACGAAGAGCTTTTACGTATTATAATTCTAGCAGATCAAATATAAGAAAAGTAAGCTGAGTCTGTGTTTTGGACATGGTGCAGTCTAATGAGTGGCGGTGAAAGAAATATTTAGTAACTGAAATGTGGATAATTGTCAATTTAAAGTGAATGAGTACCAGGAGCCCACACTTTAAATGAGTGATGGAAATAATTGAGGTGGTACGAGTACAAGGAGTCTGCATAATTGCATCTTTGATAAAAGAGAAAAAGAATAGAGATTCATCGGCATACTAGATATGTATCGAGTCGCTCCAAATATTTGGTTTTTTAAGCATGTATTTGGAATGAAAATTAGTTATTTATTCACTTGGGTCATCAAACATGATCTTCAGAGGCCACAAGAAAACTTTTCTGGCCAATTATTTCATCTTGGGTTTAAGGGAGGCAAACTATTCTGGTATTATATCGAGCTAAAGACAAGTGATTGATGTATTTCACAATTTAGCAATATTCTTTTGAACATTTCTCAGCTACACTGCATATTTTATTTAGTTCTTTTGGTCAGTAAGTAAAAGAGATCAAAGATCTTAGCTTTAGCAGTATCAAGAATTATTTGTTTTCCGCACTAGTATCCACCTTTCTTGTTGTGTTGATTCTCCCTCAGAAAGCTTCTGTTCTTATTTTGATAATTTATAGTTATGTTATATTCATCACTAAATTGGAGTCCATTCTGGTATTCCCTGAGTGCTGCTAACAATTGCTGACACAAAATTTCTCAATTCCTTAATGTCCAACACATTACAACACTAGTAAAGGCATTGAGGCAATATTAGCATGATCATACTCTTTCTTCTTCCATATGCATGCATTCGACATATATGGTTAACTTGTAGTTTGTTTAATTTGATCATTGTTTTTCCATAGCAGCTTGCGGAAAAGTTCACGCTTGATGGAAATGTTGAATTACAGGTATTTGTGTGGGATATTTACAATTAATCCTGAGAACATTAGATTCGAGACATCATATTTACAAAGGATTTTGAGTGCAATTAAACAGGTTGATGTTAGGCCTTCTACTTCTAGTTCTGTATCCGTTGTAGAAATCTTAGTTACAAGTAGCAGTGACAGCCTACTTCTACACTGGGGAGCAATAAAAAATCGAAAAGAGTAAGTCCAGTTTCATGCAGAAACCTCAGTGTCAGCTTCTACAGTTCACTATTCTCTCAAATTTGTACTATGTGTGATTTTCATTTTTGTTTTTCTTTTTGCACAGGAAATGGATACTTCCCAATAGTCATCCAGTTGGAACTATGGTGTATAAGAAAAGAGCTCTCAGGACTCCATTTGTAAAAGTAAGTTTTTTATTGCATGGTGGAAATTGGAAGAATTCCTTTTTACTAATCTGTTTGATAACCACTCTGTTTTTTACATGATTTTTTTTCTTAGACTGGCTCAAATGCATCCTTGAGAATAGAGATTGATGATCCTTCAATAGAAGCTCTAGAGTTTCTTATTTTGGATGAAGCTCAGAATAAATGGTAAGGAAACATTTTATTTGAAAACTCTCTGGTATCATAGTTGAAATATTAACCACCAAACCCAAAAAAAATTCATCTTTCCAGGTTTAAGAATGATGGAGGTAATTTTCATGTTAAAATTCCTGTGAGAGAGACAAAAATCCTAAATGTTTCAGTCCCTGAGGATCTTGTACAAATTCAAGCATATTTGAGGTGGGAGAGGAAGGGAAAACAAATTTATACCCCAGAGCAAGAGAAGGCAAGTAATTATTGCTATATCATTTCAGTTTAACAATAAGAAACATGTTGACCTGAATAACAGATGACCTTATAGAGTTATTAGGATTTGGTTGAGATTTAGTTCCAGCTACATCTTTAGTTGCTAAGAGTTTTAGTTTTACTTTTATACAGCATATTTGCGACACATAAGTTTATTTGTACTACATTGGATTGCATTATATAAGATTAATTTTCGAAGCTATTAGAAAGTAGACTGAAAGCAATAGACAACTTGTATTTTTTTTTTTTTTTT